>NC_142616.1:58187954-58490985 GCF_059453375.1 Lepisosteus platostomus
GCACACTCGATTTAATAATTATTTGTAGCTGCCCAAACATTAGAAAGAACAGAACATGATCTAGCTATCTGATTCAGGTATTTACAGTAGTTATGAAGTAAACAATGTAGTTTTTAAAGTTAAGAAATCCGTTTTCTATTCAAATAGTCTATGAATATTCAGATTGGAATGTTTTTTTTTTTCCACGGTATGCTTCGGAGAAACATTCCAGAAACCCCGTGTCTCGTAGGAGCAAGGGGTCAAACACACACACACAGAGTTAAAAATCCATTTAGGACGGTGAAGAGTTTCAAGGGTGTTGGGGGAGATCAACTGGAAAACTCATCTAGTCCGGGCGAAATCGACAGAGAAAGCCAGCTTGCTTCGAGGTAGAGCTCTCTGCCTGTCATATTCCCAAGCCAGCAGTGCACACACATTGTACTTCTCTGAGCGCCGTAAATAATTCTTCCAAGTTTCTAGAACGGATTTCCAGCTGAATGCAGTGCAGCACTGAAGCTGGTGGAACACACAGCAAAGGACCTTTGTGCATCGATTGTCTGTTTCTATGATGTGCTACCTTTGGTACAAATTGCAACAACTTAAGATTCTAGCACAAATATGAGCAACTGTTCTAGTGAAAAAGGGTACTCAATCATGTCATCGAAGGCATGACCCTTAACCCTTATAGACATAGTATTTGGTTCCCTTGTGCTCTCTTGCTGAGGTCACTAGCTTTCTGTTGAAGCAGGAATGGGGAAGGAGGATGTGTTTCTTGTTTATTTCCAACAGGTTACCAATAAAATTTGTTAAAAGAAAGTAGAGAATTCTGTCACCTTCAGGGGACTTTATGACCTCTTTAATCATTCATGAATTATAATGAAATACAGTACCGAGGAGAATAACGTAGAGGTCTTTTTGTTTTTGAAAAAAGGAATGGATTGGTTCCAGTGTGGTTGATCCAGGAAAGGCACTTCCTGTGAGAGTAGATATTGAGCTCTCTGGCCCGTGAGTTTGTGAGTTTGAACATGGGTAATAAGAACAATTACAAACGAGAAGAGGCCATAAGAGCCTGTTATCTTAATAGCTAGTAGATTAAGGATCTCATCCAGCCATATCTTGAAAGAAACTATGGTATCAGTTTCCAGTTTCCACAAAATAACTGGGTAGCGTCTTCCTTTTTCCCCACAATCCTTTGGGTAAAAGTCATTATTAAATGTACTTCCATGTAGTTTCCACTTGTGTCCTATGTCCTCTGGGTCATATCGCCCCTTATCAGCAATGGACAGTGACTGGGAATCCCCAAGTGGTGGCTCACAATTAGAAGGGCACCGCTGACAGCAGGGCTGGAATTAGACAGGATTAGTTGAAACAACATTTTCTGTGACTTCCTGAGCTCCTGCATGCTTTGCAGTGCTGTCAGCGAGGGATGACCTTCTCCCCAGGCTCCAGACCACACCGGCTCTCTTTTCAGGCATTGGGCAGCTTGGGGAGCTTGTCAGAGGATAAGTGGAGTGATGGGCATGTGGGTGTGAGGAGCTTGTTGGTTCTGTCATCATTCCTCCTGTGTAATACAGGAGCTCCTGTGAGACAAGACACAAAAATGAACAATTGACAATTCAAAGCTGGGTGACGACCAAGTGCAAAAAAAGAATGTATAAAAATAAAAATTGTGCATTTTTGGTATATATATATAACACCCACTTTCTTCCATGTGGCTGTTTGCTAAGGAGAAAAGTAGAAATAGGAGCTTAAGGTATATAGGCACATAGAAAATGCTCTTTGCCTGTGATAGAATATGAGCATTATGTTATGGAATCATTGATTACTGCTGTATCAGGGCAGAACTAAATATCCACAGGTGCTTTTATGTAACAACTGTAATTGTCCTTTGTGCAAGACTGAATGGACTTTTAGATCCATCTTTAACAGGAATGAAGTATGTTTTTATTCCCTGTTCTGGATTTGGTGCCGGAAAACAGATGTCTATTCATCCCACAGCTTGTTTTGTATCAGAAACAAGCTTTTACTGGCTTACTATTGTAGTCTGTTGTGAAGATTTTATGGTATTATTTTTGTTTAGGGAAGTTTTTATTAGTTACTTTTATACCACTTTCATGATGGATCTTTTCAAATGACAGGCTCTTAAAATATTCAATAAAAATGTGTATTTCCTGAAAACAGCAAACTTTAAATTGAAACTTTTCTTACAGCTGTCTGAATGGAATCTTTACAGTCTGTTTTTATATTGATGAAGACCTTGTGACAGCATGTTTGAAATTAAGGGTAAATGTCATGATTTCTGTAATTGCCATCACATTAAAGGCTTAGACCAGTCGAGTTTAATTGCTTCGATTCGAAAAACGGATACCTTCGTCATTGATGCCATATGTAAACACCGGGCATTGTGGAATTAAACCACAAAAAACTAAAACAGCTTGTCTTCCACTCATTTTTGGATTATAAGAACCATACTGTTGTTTCAAAAGGAAAGATTTAAAGTTGTGTTCAAATGAGATCAGAAGTAAGACATATAGATATACCTTGTGCTGTTCAGGGCACTGAGTAAAATGTTAGTTGCATTTTGTAGTCAACTCAGTCTTACGCCTCCAGTGATGTTCCCGAGTTCATGAATTCTTTTTTGGGAAAAACTGTGATTAATTAGTGCTAATAGTGCCTGATAAAGGACACGAAGGCAATTGTCCCAGAAATACTCCTTGTGGGAATGTAAAATTAGAGACATATGTTAGGTAATGGAAACCGCATGTGGGATGAATCATTATTAGTGTTTAGGTCCAGTGAGAGGGGCTGTGTTTAGAAGGGTAGTCATTTCCTACTTCCAGTGCCAGACTGAGCCCATTAACTTGGGCATCTAGCTCTTGTTCCTGTGTGCACTTAGGAAATCTGTGTGCTTCATCCTTTTCTGTGTGCTTCTCATCTTTTCCTGATAATCCCTGTTCAGACTGATAAGGTGATTTCTTGCAGTATGCCACGTTATGAGGCAAAGCAAACCATGGTAGAAGATTTAATTCCGCGTAAAAGTAACGTGCTATATTCTGCAGTTGTGCACATACACGTTAATTTAGGTAATGGATCCATAATAACATTTTAGTTTATTTGTTTAAAAATATTTGGAACTCTCTTTGAATAATGCATTAGGCCTCTTACAGACAGGAAGAACAACTTCCTGTGTATTCTGCCAGATTTGGAAATATTTGCAATTTAATCCAGCCCACTTTTGGAGCAAGATCACCTTCACCTTTTCCATAGGATTGAACTCTGGGGAATGCTCTGGCTAGGGTAAGCATTGCAGTTCTTGTCTTCTGCACCTCGCACATACCCCAGATTTCTTGGTACTGAGAGTATCCATTGGTCCAGATTTTCCTAATATTTTGGCCAGCGGGTGTGCTTGTTAGGTGACAGCCAGGTCATATGACTTTTAATGACACAGGGACATGTTTTGTTTTCAGGCTTTCATCTTTTAGATCACAGTGGAGTTAATGATCCTGATCAGTCTCACTGCTGGAGACTTCAGTCCCTCAGAAGGAGAGCATGCAAGTCAATAAACCTTCACCTAATTATTTCCAGCACTGGATGTCAAAGCCAATGTCCAACATCTCTAGCCCATAGGCAACCTAAAGTGAATATTGAAGATTATATTTGGATCTGCCATAGGTATTCAGCAAACTTGGTGATCCAGTTTGACATTTTACAGTGCCTTCTATGCATATGGTACTACTTTACTGGATTAAAATAGAATCTGGGTTGTATAATGGTCTAACAAGCTAAAGACGCTCATTTTAAAACATGAAAAACTACAAACAAAACTGGTTTTCGTCTAATGTGAGCACTACACATTGATTGCAATTGCAATCTCAGGTTTCAGTGTGAGTGGTCTTTAGCGTTCTGCTGATTTTTTTTTCCATAAAATTGTCTTATACTCCTATGCAGGTTTTATGAGGCTCTTAGGGGTAATTTCACAGCCCTTGATTAGCAGTAGTCTTAGACTTGCATTCCTGAACTAACATTAGGTGGTTCAGAATCAGTGTTATTAGCAGTGTGCGGCTGAAACAGAGTTGAATGCCGGAGTATTGAGTACTGCTCTGACTCTGACTAAATAAGATGCTGAAATTCCGGACACCAGATTAAATTTCTTTAGGAACTGCAGATGTTAGGATTGAAAGTGTCTGTGGATGAGTCACATTCCTCAATGTCATCGTTTGAATTAGCTGGTAAGAGGGCTTTTCCAGCTCTGTTTGAGGTCGGAGCCAAGACAAAGAAGAAAAATATGAAACGAAGATCCAAATTTGTAAAGGCAAATACAAAGTGTAGGATATTGAATCTCTTTAATGTCCACTGGAGGGAAAAAATACAATGAGTATTAGAAGGGGACAGAGTCTGCTAATGTAATTACCAACAATGTAAAAGATTTTCAGGTTTCAATTGAAAATGATCCCAACAAAGAGTTCCGCTAATGACCAAAAATATCTTTCCTAAGTCAATTCCCCTGTTAAGACCTGGCACCGTGTGCCTCCAAACACAGTCTTCTCTGGCCAAAGCTAACAACCAGCACCCACATACTTAGATACCAGGTGTATTTTTGACCTTGAAATACTCAAGAATTTCCTGCAAAGGAGATTTGGAATAGAAGACTCTAAACAGAACAATGGTTACAGGCTAATGGTATTATAGTCCAAGTCTTGGGAAGGCTGTTTTTGAAAGTTGACTTTTCTGCATCAGTCAGCTTTCACAGAGGTGAATAAAAGCAATTCAACTCTTGCTGTATATGGTTAGTGTTGTCCAAATACATCAAATGAAATAATGTTGACGTTTTAAACTCACAATTGCTTTAATACTACTAGTGACATGTTGACTCCAGTCGTTACTTGTGTACAAAGTGCAAATGCAGCTTTTGGAGGTACTAGAAAGAGAATCCTGAAGAACAGGCTGTTCAATAAAATAATTAGTCGGAGGTGAATGGAAACAGGTAGAAGATGTGTAACTTGGTTTTTACAGTACTGAAAGAGGTGGACACATCAGAATAATAAGGACCCTTATCTAATTCAGTACATTTTGCCATTAAGGCCTGTAAGGACACTGTCAAACATTAAATCAAAGCAGGCTCTATGGTTCTTGTGTTAAAATACTGGAGGTATCTGATGTGTTCTGATTATCCATTTTGTTGGCCAAAATTAATTTGAGCTCTTATGTTAAATCAACCATTAACATTAAAACCGAATACATACTTTTCTTGCACGCTTGTTTTGTTTTGCAATGCAATTCCTTCCACAAATGCTTCAGAACAGTCCGGTGCTATTTGTTTTTTTTATTGTCGGTCAACCGTGCGCTGGGAACAAGCTCAACTAACCAGAGCAAGCAGGGAGAAAATAAAGCTCATAAAAGTCCGGCATGTTACATAGTTAATTTTGGAACTGAGGAAACTCAGTGTTTAACCCCCAGAACTAATGGCTGCCTGTTGGTGCCCTTTTAAACCCCGTCTCTGTTGTGAGAGCGACTCCTTCTTTTGTGCGAGCCCCCCAGTTTATTTTGCAAACCCCTACAAACATGTCTTGCCAATTAAGTTGGGCCAAACAAAACTTCCCACAAGAGACAGGAGTGGGGGGAGAACAGGGGAGTTTTATGGACAACCCCAGGCAACAGTGCTGGAAAGGAGGTTCCCTGCTCTGCAGCTATTGGATCAAATTAAAAGTTGCACATAAGCCCAACAAATGTTGCTTGTTAATTAACCTAGAATGTTTCTTTTCCCCCCCGGGCTTTCAGATTAGTATTCAGCCCCCACTCTCCCCCCTGTCTCTCTCTGCTTTCTTCCCTCACCCCTAATTAATCAGTGCAAAATAGCCCAGTGAGGGCTGATTTCAGAGCAGCACATAGGGATGGGGCATAGTTGTTTGTTTGTTTTTTTTACCAAGAAAAATATCCTTTTTTTGGTAGGGTTAAGTCTACGATGGAGTGGGGGATTTGGAAGGGGGGAGGGATCAAACATGTTTTTTAAACATTCTATGCTGTTTTTTTTCTTTCGAGTCGTCTCCATATGGGTTTCAGCTAATGGGGTATTTAAAGAGAAACATCTCCACTTCTAATGTTGCTGGCAGCCTTCTCATTAAATGAATTTCATGTGTGAGGTTGGATGCCAGAATATTGCGTAATCCTGTCTTGGCTTGATGAAAACGTGATACACCAATAAACAAGACTTTTCTAGAATCACCCCTTTGTGATGGGAAAAGAAGATTTATTGCTGGGCAGCACAGTGGCTCGGTGGTTAGCTGTGTAGCGCTTTGAGCCAGGCCTCAATTCCTGGGGTGCTATCTGCGTGGAGTTGACATTTTCTCCCCTTCTGTGTATGGGTTTCCTCCAGGTGCTCTTGTTTCCTCCCACAGTCCAAAGACAAACTGGTAGGTTAATTGGCTTCTGGGAGAATTGGCCCAGGTGTGCATGTGAGCGTGTTTGTGTCTGTGTGTGCCCTGTGAGGGACTGGTGTTCCATCCAGAGTGTACCCCGCCTTGTGCCTATAGGTAAAGCAGTTTGATAACGGATGGACTTATTGCTGAAACGGTCTGGTCTTTTGCACACTTGAAGGAAGGGCTATAATCTGTTGTACACTTATACATTGTAGATTCACTTGTGCTACTGCTGAGAGAGACTTTATTTTGAAATACCTTTTTTACAGTACAACTCCCTATATATAATGTAAGATGTAAATTTTAGATCATGCGTTATTTTTGTTTCTATACCCACCCAGTTTGGAACAGCGTGTTGTGTGTTTTTCCTGAAGTATTTTTAGCTGTAATACTTAATCCCTGTAACCTCACAAAGTGGAAAAAAGGAGGTGTAGGCAGACTCATTTTGTGACTTGTCACTGCTACCAGCGAGTCCCTTTACCTTTTGGGTTCCTCAGGTATTGTTACGTTTGTGTGACCGGTACAGAATATCCTTTTGTTGAGTTTCATCACTATTTCTCCGACAGACAGCAGTGTGCTCAGCTATGCTAAAAGGCTGGCGTCCCGTCACTGGAAAATTCACAGCTATTTAGATACCTAGTGAATTACGACACAGTAATAAGCTCAAGGACAGGACCGAAGAATTACTGTTGTACTTATTTATGCAATTGTAAACATGGTTTTCCTTATATATCAACCCCATTAGGAACTGCCAGCTGTGTCTTTATGCCTCGGCTCATAGCGGTGACTTTGATGAAATGTACACATGTCCCAGATGAAGTGGCCGAGTTGAGATGAAGCGATGAGCTGCTAATCCATTGTGCTCTGCGCGCGTACATTTAAATCTCATCCTTGTCGAGTGGTAAGCTTAACATCCGCTCTTTTTCAGCAGAAGTGAGGGCTGTTGCAACTGCGGGGCTGCAGGTTCAGATCCTTGGTGAGACACCGCTGTCAGACCCTTGAGCAATGCACGTCACCTTGTTCCAGTAAAACACCCAGCTGCGGAACTGGGTGCATACGTATGTCGCTTTGGATGAGCATGCCCGTGAAATCAATTAGTGATCGGTAAATGGCGATGGGCAGGACCCACCTGTCTTATCAATGCATTTATCTTTTTGACGCACTTCAGACTCCGCCAGCTCCGGAAAGGAGATGTGTCACCATTTCAAGGCGTAGCGTAGCACATCTGTCACTGATGTCACCGCCAGCTTCCAGGTGTCCAAGAAGGTGTGAGTGTTTGCTCAAAACCCAAGATATATCCCTGGTGAAGCAATTCCATCTCCGTCCCGGTGGCACGCAGCAAGCTGTGCTCCACCTGCTTGGGGAATCCCGTGTTGGCTGTTGGCACGATCCAGTTACAAGCTAGTAATGCCTGGATTACAAGTCCGACCCGAGATCCAAGCAAACACCTTTGCTGTTTGAGCAACTGTGGATCTCACCTGTTATTTCAGTGTAATAAACACAATTCTTTTGCCAATGTAATTCATTAGTATTTATACAAGCTCTTATGACCACACACTGTAGATATGATTTGAAGAATGTTCTAGACTTCTTCTTTCTTTTGAACTAGGTAAACATTTATGGATGCAATATACTAGGTAACCTATCCTGAAGGGGGAAGAATTCTTATCACATGGGGCAATGCCTGTTTTTTTAACAACATAATCTGGGGCCTCGTGTTACATTTTATGAAGCAAGCCTGAGATTTGTAGTGTTGAACATACATAGCTTGCCCCTCGCTTTCTTTTGCGACAGCACCTGGTCGAGAAACCGTGGTGACTTAGGAAGTATGCCCAACAAGGAACATTTGATTGATGAGAAAGTTGTATTGTGAGTTATCTTTTTCACATTTAAATTTGGATCAATTCTACGAAGTGCATTCCAGATAACTAAAAGAATATGTCAAATAGCATGAGCCCTGTTGTCTTGGGAAATGAAACATTTCCTTTGCACGCAACATCAATTGGATACTTAATGATGCTTAAAATGCACAAAGTACAGCAGCCTTGCTGCAGTCCAGATTCTCAGACATCAATTATGTGTCTGTTAGATATCCTTCCCTCTGAGCGTTTTAAACATTTTCTCCCTGGTTTCATTCGTTCAGGTAGGGACATGATTAGCAGATACCTTTCTAATATACCTTCATCGACACCAAAGAAAAAATGCTTTCAACACCTCACACTAAGGCCTGGCAATTCCATCTTGCATCCTGTTCAACTTTTTTCCATTTTTTGATATGTTTCCAGTGTTCTGGATTCAGGAGCAACTGGCTCGGCTTGGCGCTGAAGTATTTCTTCCCATCTGTGTCTACCTGGGATCGCCGCCATGCCGTAGTTTGTTTTCCTCTGGGTTGCTGTACTTTCTGGCCTTCTTTTAGCATTATGTGAACGAAAAAGCAGAGTTCCAATCAGTTGAAACTCACTGTTTTCATTTCTTTTTTGGAACTGTTTTGGATTTTAGGCCTTTTTGAACACAAGTCAGACTGAACCACAAGCACCCTATCTTCTGCCTTCTGAGAAACTGCGGAATGTCTTTGAGAGGATTTAATTATTATTATTCTGCAAATAGGTGGAACACCTGGTCAGGAGGGATCTGCCTTGGCCTCTACTCTGTGCCTATTAAATATCAGAACTCTCCACCTGCTGCAGTTCTCTGTTGAGACATGCTGCTGTTTTTACTCTGCTGCACAAGATTCCACCTTAATACTAATGTCTGTCTCCCAGGCACAAAAAAGACCAGCACAGCTGTGAACTTAGGACTTTACTTAGGAGTGTCGAAAACAAACTTCACTGGATGTTTGATCCTAAGGTGCGACTAATTTTGAACCTAATCAGGACACCTATGCAACACTGATATTGGCTACTTCCTAATTTGCTCTCATTTTGTATTGTTTTTTTTCCCTGAAGCATAATGTCAAAATCAAAGCGCAAATAAGCCTACCGCTTGAAGTTTTATAGATGTGTTCAGAAGTCGCAGCCTGGCAGCAGCTTTCCTGGCTTCTGTGCCCAGTAATAAAAATTCAGGCGGACTGCATTGTGCAGCTGTTTTTTCCAAGGTAGAGAAATGGTTCTAGCAGGAAATCTCGGCTTGAGCAGGACTGTGTCAGTTACTGATTATCAGAAACTTGGAATTAAGGCCAGTCTGAATGTGCTCCGATGCACTGTGGAAACAGCTTTGTTTGCTCTATCGTCTGCGGGTTGATTGAATTAGATGTCTTTAACAATAGCTTCACTGTCTTAGCAGTCATGCATATTCTAAGGTTGGTCGTTCACTTAATCATGCTTTCTGGCCATATTTCACCCCGCCATTCCCTTGACCATATGCACCAGCTGGTGGGCTCGTTCTCCCTGTGCTCTCAGCCTACTCCAGCGCAAACACTAGAGAATACCACCATCTGGATACATGCACCTGAGGTGATATCTTTTCACCTTCTAATAGGCTCATTTATTTATGTTTAAGTGGGAATCGTCTAGTTCGAATTAAGAATGTTTTTTCTGCAGCAAGACGCTCATAAAAATAGTTGCAGTAGGACAGAAACACTCAACAAACGGCATTGGTGTTGTGGTGTTAGAAAGCTTGTGTTGAAGCATCGCTGTGCTCCATGACAGGTTGATAAGCAGGTACTGGGTCCAGCTCTCAGTGTGCCCATGTAGAGACGAGGCTGAGACGTGTCTATGGCCTGGTTATGAGTCTCAGGTGCTGTGAGGTGGTTGTTGCAGCTACCAGCAGGTCTGGCTAAAGGAGACATGCTGTGTAAATACAAAGTTTAGGCCCAGAGACTGTGAGCAGGGCCATTAAAGACCTCAGGCATTCAAGTAACACTTCATTCTGTGGTTAAATTAGGAATCACCCCCCCGGCCTTGTAGTAAACATTTCTTCTTAGGAGTTAAAAAATCTTGAAAGCCACTTTCAGATCACTTCAACCAATGCCATAAATTTATAGTGATTTTGGTGTGCTCCCTATGTTATAATGGTCATTTGGGTATTTTTCCATGCTTCTGCAAAACAAACTTTCAGAGGGGGAGTACTGGGAAACCATTCTGTTTGTTTTTCTTTGCCGAAGGAACAAGTATCAGAAATTCAGTTTTGCTAAGAGGAAATTAAGTTTACTTCAGGGAGTCAGTGTAATGCTTATGATGAGCATGTCTGTGTTTGCATAGACGGAAAATGTCTTTCTGTTCCTGCATGGTGGTCTAGCTCTCTGTGCTTCATTGCAGATGCACACATCTGGCAGGCTTTTGGGGGGTTGGGGGGTGTTTTGGGGGGGGGGCATTAGTCAATGATAGTCTCGAGGGGATGTAGAGGTGAACTTCCACAGCTGTATTTCAATGTGTTTGCAAGGCAACATGAACTAAGGTAAAAATAAAAAAGATACATGCCCTGTTTGAAGCCCTATTTATTTTTAAATGAGACATTTGGTGATATCTGGAAACTATGAGAAACTTAGGTGGTAATTTTAATTTTTGCTGTAGAGTTTAATATTGCTCCTCTCTGGCTAAAAGACATTGTTAAAGCAAAAAGGAATAGATTTGCTGTGTAGACATTATGGGTTTGTTGTATATGTTTTTCATAGCTAATATGAAAAACGTTCCATAGAGAGTTTCTCTGGAATTAGAAAAATGGGAAGGGAATTTTGATATGGGGAAAAAAGAGGCTTGAATAGCATTCTGTTCATCTTGTGATGCATGTTTTGAATGTTTTTTTTTGTATCTATAACAAATTAGCAATTATATCCCATTCTAAGCGAAAATTCTGAGACTAGATACCGGATGCAGGAAATAAACAAAGCAGTACCATCTCGGTACCTCCCAAAACCAGACGGACGCCATAAAACATATGTTGTTTAACTCGTCCCCCCACACACCACCCAACCGAGAAAAAAATTCCTCCCAGCAGCTGTCTTTGCCAGAGGTCACCTTAGCTATTACACCAAGCTTGGCAGTCCTCATAGTTTCATGGAATTTGTACCGTGTCTAATTTGTCAGCTTATGCAAGAACTGGATGGTTTCATAATGTTTCCCACAGTGATTTTGTCCCCCTTCCACAGACTCTTCTAATACTTGTATGTTATGCAGGTCTTGCTTGGCACCCCTACCTCTCTGTGAGAAGGGCCTCATTATCAGTGCTTCCAAAGATGCTTGACATAACAAGGGTTACAAACAAGAAAAGGCCATTAGCCTGTTTGGTGGTCAGTAATTAAATGAGCTGAGAATCTCATTCAGCTAGTTCTTGAAGGAAGCCTGGATATTGGCTTCAACAACATGGCTGGGTAGATTGTTCCACACCCCTACAACTCATACCTCCTCCTTTAGCATTGACTTGATCTCTGATTTTTATTTTTGTTGTATATGCTGTGACATTGTTGTCCTTTCTGTGCTCTGTTTTGTGTATACATCTCTTTGCCATGATCAGTAGTTCCTGTAGTAATTGGAGGTGTAATGTTTTTGCCTCAGCAGGAAGTACATTACAGTTGTACTGTGTTGAAAGATCTATTGAATAAGCCCTACGTTGATGTTTTTCTCCCTGACCTCACCACCTCTCATTTAGGGTTTCTACTGAGATCTTTCATCAATCTAAGATGAAAGAATTAGCATTAAAGTAACTTGAAAGGTTATTTTGAAATGCATCTAATGTGATGTACTTTGCAATTGTTCTTCAGTGGTTACATTTCGCCTGCAAGAAACATCATGCTGGTTTGTTCATCTTTCATTCTCATGTGTATATTCTGAGCTACATTATTACACTGCAATTCTATGTTCCTGTTTAGCTTCTGGAAATTGAGGATCTCCTTCATTTCTAGGGGCTGCTGTCAAATTCGGAGGACAATAGTCGCACAGCTGGTGTCACGTTCCGGAATGACAGTAAGTCTGTGTTCAGTAAAACAAATGCTTCTATTTAGAATGAAGCAGAGGGATTCTTCTGTTTTTTTTTTACTACTACTCATATTACCTTAACAAATGGATTGCTGATGAATCAGCCAGGCTTAGCCTGAGAAACGTGCTAAATTTGAAACTTTCAGTAAGAGTCTCCACTGGACTAACTGAAATCTGATAAATATTCTGGTCAAGATAGTCTGGAAAAAAAAATCCAATTACATTTGGATTCGATTGTGTGGATCTTCATTAAGGTGAGAAAAAAAGAGCTTTTCAAGTGAATATTCATTGTCATTAGTGTCCTAGGCAGATTATTATTTTTGCCTTCTGCTAGTTGTATCCCTTCATTCAGCATTATCTGAATGTAAATTTGCGTTACACCTAATGGGATGCTAAAGCAAACCTTTTGAAAAAAAAAAGGTTTGAAAACACAGTGGGATTTGGTCGACAAGTTGTATTTTTGGAGTTCCTGTGTCAGATTTCTGAAGGGAATGCCACTTTTCTGACATACAGCCTGAACTACCTGTGATGCAGTGTAGTAATTCATATATTACCTTTTAGGCTTTCCCTTTGGCATTGTAAACCTATACCTACCTTTCACAGCTATGAGTGATCATCCATTGATGCCCCATAGCTTTGAAAAGACTCAGGGAGCATGGAAGCATAGGAATTTTTTAACACCCCTTGGGGAAAAAAGATCGGTATCGGGGCCTTTATGGGATCATTGTGTACACTAATTAACTCCTTTCTTCTTCTGCCATTCCAGACTGCACATTGAACTGGAACCCGATAGGGAAACACGCCATCCATCCTGTAAGCAATGTGACATTCACACAGCTTCCCTGTGACAACCAGGCTGCTGTGGTGGTGAACTGGTATCCCAGTCCTCTCGGTAAGTCTTCACTGTAGGCCAGGACTTAACTAGCCAGGTATGGAGAGCTGCCAAAGTGTGAACTGAAACCCGCATTGGATGAATATTAGCACCTACTCCCCATCCCAAAATTAACACCGTGACTTTCTTCCCAAAAGTTTAGTTATGTTAACCGTTTTGATGAAAAAATATGGGGCTTCTCACATGCTTGGAGCATTACCACCCCGTTTTCTGATTGCTTAAGAATCCCGGAAGCTAAGCAAGGCCAAGCTTGGTCAGTACTGGGATGGGAGACTGGGAAGGATCACCAGGCTTCTTATGCAAATGGAGTTGGTGGACCAGTAGGTGGCGCTTGTCTTTCTTGACCAGAATTTTCAAACCGATGCCCCAATGCGAAGACATTCTGCACTAGAGGGTCACGTCCCTCAGATGAGGCACGGAACCGAAGTGTGATCTACACGCTCAAGTGGTGGACAAAGTAAATCCCTTCTGAGTGTTTTTGCAAAACACTCTGGGCTATTTTGCAATGAAATAGTCCTCAAAAGCATGCCTTCATTTTGATCCTGAACTGCGCATGTATGTTGTGTTGCATCTCACAGACATTTACTTGAGATTGTTGAAAAGAGAAGTGGGAGAACAAGAGGAAGAAAAAAGAGCCCCACAAATCTTCAAAGACTTTACTTGGCCCGACCTGATCAAAGCCTCGGGCTGCCTCCTGCCCCCTTGTTGTGGAAATCCTTCTGCCTGACAGCCGTGCTGATCCGACAGAGACAAAGCTCCCAAATATCCCGTTCTGTTGTGTTACCGAAGGAATGTGAAAAAGAGATATCCCTGGCTTCTGTATCGTGGAAGCTACTATTGAACTTGGTAATCTGAGGCCTTGTGTGAGTCTGGGGACAAAGCGCCCTGTTGTTTTCCGCAAGAGGGTTAATCCTTTTGATTAGGACAGGACTGAACAGAGCTCAGGTGAGAGGCAGGCCCGGGCTGTTTCCACACGAGTGCCAGTGGAGAACTGGGGTCACGCCAACACTGAGAACCAGTCTGGCGGCTTCTGCCTTTGGAGTCCCTCATGGGGTAGGTGGATAGGATCTGCTGCAGAGGGAGGAGGAGGGGGGTTAGGGGTGAGGTGTGCCCCTTCCACCTGCCACAAAGAAGAGGCTCTTCTGCTCCTGGCTCTCCTCCTGTAACAGGAACCAGCTGGAATGTCTTCCCTGCTACCGATAAGAGAGAAATGTAATTAAAAGGGTGGTGCTGGAGCATTCTAAAGGGCAAGCTAGTATGCTCTTGGCACGCAGGTCCGATTGTAGGCCTTCTGCAGGGGTACTGAGGGTGGACGATGACAGCCTGTTTCAGCACCTTTGCACGCACACGTGTATGTGTGATCCCTCTGTATGAAACAAACCGTCTCGCCGGCCAAGGCACCGTGTTTGCAGTGAAATAGGAAAGCTTTAACTCTACATGAAAGCATTAGGGGTATAAAGAGATGAGGCAAATACAGTGTTGGAATTATAAAGGGGGAAATGGGTGTGACGTGGTAAATGCATTTGAAACTTTGAAAAAGTTCAAACTGCCTTTTTAAATGACCTTTCTTTTCCATTTCAATTTTAAACTGTATTTTAATACAATGAACGTTTCTTCTTAATGTCGACATTTGCAGCATATATGAGGTACATAATTACTGGTAGTTGGGCAAATTCTTTTATAAAGCTTCAGAATACTAAACCTGCCATTCAGTGCCAAGCAAACTGAACAACCAGTTCAGTTCTGATTTGCCTAAGTTTCAACAGAATGTGATGCTCGTTCACACAGTCTCAAGCAGGCTTTAATGTCATATCTGTCTATCTCAAATAATGCATTCTTGCAGTGCTCAAAGATTTGTTCCTAATAATAGAATAATAAAATCAATATGAAAAGGAACGAGAACAGAGATATTTTTTTCTGATTTTACCCACACCCAGAAGCATTGTTAACCCCTTTAGCATATTAAGGATTATCAGAAATTCTACAGTGGCTTGGCAAATAGGATTTTAGTCTCAATGCCGGAGACCATTCTGGAAAGTCTGGAAAGGGCCTGGTTGTTGCTATGGCAGAATTTCTGCTAGATGCTTTATACACTTTAAAAGCAGAAATCCTACACAGAATAACAGAAATGATGTGTGGAAAGCAGCCAGAATTGTTATTCTCGAAAGTGAATGTTAGAGAAAGAAAGACAGACAGACAGCCCCCCCCCCCCCCCCAAACTGCTCTTTTCTTTTGTTCTGATGTCACTGATCAGAAATGATCTCAACTGCTTATGTTTTTTCTTTCTCTTCAGGGATTGAACATGTGAAGGGGTTTAGAGTATATCTGGAAGACAAAAACCCGGAAGGGAAGCAATGTCAGCACATGATTTTAAAGGATCCCCGACAGCTCACTTTTTCATTCAGGAATGTGGTAAGTCGTTTCAAAGCCACCTGCCCAAGTTAGTATATTAAACTGTATCAAGACCAGTTTTTCTCAACACCTTTCAATTTTAGTTTTTATTTCTTCTGAGGACTCCATGTGAAATGTCTAAAATAAAAACCTGGAAAACAAAATTTGAATCTCATATAGGCTGAAATATAACAAAGCTGTTGTCTCAATATCCTCAATGGGACAATTTGTTTTATTATAACTTTAACTTTGGTCGTTGAGTAGAATATTCACCCATTTTTGTGTGTACACATATTCATGTGGCCTGAAGGGTAATGATATCAGTGTGGGTTTCACGCTATATTTGCTTTTAAAAGAGAGTTTTCCAACTTAACCTCAAGGATTTTACAGACTAATATTGATCTGAAATCTAGGCACGAGGAGAAGCTGAAATGTCTTTCCTGAATGATTAGAAATCGTTTTGCGTGGCTGGCTTCCCGGCTCCAGGTCTCTTTTTAATCTCTTTATACAGCTGAAGAATACAAATGAACATTAACAGTATTGTGTTATCTGAGTTTTTCACTTCATCATTAAATGCTTTGCTCTTATTTTATTTTCCCTGTTATATAAATTAATGTGTGAATGATCACTTTTTTTTCCTGGGCATTGCTTCTCATCTCTTCAGAGAAAAAAAAAGAGATCCTTGTGCTGTATCACGCCGCACTCTGTAATTACAATTGTTTCCTCGTAGAAAATGAGTTCCCAGCCCTTTCCTGGCTTGAGCTTTGAAACGGACTACATGATAAGGATTGTGCCGTTCCCGTCTTTCGTGAACGAAAGCAGCTTCTCCCCATCCTTCTTGCGAACAAACAGTAAGTGATCCCTGCCTCTGGCTTTTACTCAGTCAAGGCGTAGTTTTTGTTTTTTACGCACAGCTGTATTACCCTGCGGCCCACAACTGGCAACCCACTGAAGCTAATCAGGTGTGAGCCTGGTCGGTACCTGGATGGGAGATTCTTGGGGAAAAAATAGGGTTGCTGCTAGAAAAGGTGTTAGTGGATCAGTACAGAGCGCACAACCTATGCTCTGCGTGGGTCCTAATGCCCCAGTATAGAGTACACTGTAATAAAGGTGCCGTCCTTTAGATGAGACGTAAAACCAATTCCAGTCTTATTCTTATAGAACTGACAATTATTTTAGCCCATGTACACTCTAGAGTAGTGGTTCTGGACCCTATTCCTGCAGGCTTGCTGTCTCTGCTGGGAGACAGGTGTGCCAGTTCCACTCCATGTCCCCAGCGCTAATTGATGCCTTTTATTTGGTTTGCTTGGCTTTTTTTGGTTGACGTGCTTTTGCACTCAGTCCTGAGTTTCAGAAATGTCACCGAAGGGTAGGACTGCCGTTTCCCACAAATTCAGCTGCTGAACAGAGCCACAAGCAGCCTGTCCTCACGTTACTTACCCTTGTATCTGACTAACCAGCTGTCAATAGCTGATTCATTTGTGATGAACAGACACTGGGGAGAATAACAGTGTACCGAGCATTGCTGATCTGCTGTGGACGTGTCTCTCAGAGAGTGTTGTTGAGCAGTGCATTCTAGTCTTAGATCAGTGAATTTTAAAGCTACAAAGCTTCAAATGAATTTTTTCTGTAACTTAAACAGCAGTTCTAGGGAATGTTGGAGATGCACCTTTTTAGATGTTTTGCAGTTGTCCTTCAATTGTGTCCCCTGTTGTGTTTTAACAGCTTGTGAAGCTCTTCTTGGATCAGACAATCTTATCTGCAAACCATGTGAGTCAATATTACAGGTTCCACAAATATGTACGCCGTTCCTTATGTACATCCTTCACTTAGCTAGCTTTAAATGGACCGTGTGTGTTGTGCTGTCATTACTGTTAAACACCATTAGATAGAGCAGTTCACCATTAATTCCAGGCTTCATACCAGCAAACCTGTCTCCTTTACTATTGTACTGACATGTACTAATGTGTGGTGGGTGGTGAAATGCAGTATTATGATGACCTAGAGATTGTTTATGTATTTTTTCTTTCTAAGAGACAGGAAGAAAGACTACCTTACCTAAAGAATTACACTGGCAATTCCTGTCCAAAACCCAGTTATAATTAATTACTCAGCTGATCGTTGCCATTTGATTTTGAAGAGCTGTAGAAAGGGGCAGAAACTTGTATTGAATGAGTGTCAGATCAGCCTTATCTTATCACAGAAGTGTGGCTTCACTGAGATTACGGACAGTAACAGAATCTTGCTAGCGTATGAAGGAGAAAACACTGTACCGTCTACAACGAGAAGAAAGCAGCACATAAGCATCCTGTTATTGACCCAAGACATTATATGAGTTTTTTTTTCTTTTGTGAGCCTTACTCGCAAGTAATTCTTGTGCTCTCTGTGCCTTGTGGACAGTCTGGAAGCCGAAGAGCCTCAATATATCCCAGCAAGGCTCCAGTCTCAATGTGGTGTTTGATCATGCTCCCTCAACATTTGGCTTCAGTTTCTACTACATCTACTACAAGCTGAAACAGGAGGGCACCTTCAGACAGAAGCGCTGCAGACCGGTAAGGGCACAGGCATGTTCGTTGGTGTCATTTGAGTGATGGGAGGTATACTTGTAGAAATTTAAACATGGGTTTCAGACTCTTACAATATATGCGGATTAATGCTCAGGTATGAATGGTATTCTAGACTGTGGAGATGAAGTGAAGTGATCTTTCGATATTTTTTATTCTTATAAAATAAGACATTACGTAATTTAAATATTCATATAAATATTAGAAAGAATACCTATCAGGTATATAGTGTGCATTCAGACAATGCAGTCACTGTGAATTATGGGAATGAATATTAAAGTAGCGTTTGCTATTTCACAGAGTGTGCACTAAAATAATGGACATTGTAATTGTCATTCCCAATGAAAACAATGGGAAAAACCTCGCATTTATTAATAAAACAGTTTTATTATATATACTGTATATCCATTTAAAAAGCAATCTCAAAGTGTTTTACAGTATATAGCACATTGCACAAAGTCAAATTCAATAAAATAACAATGCCCAGAAAACTAAAGTAGATGCAGAGACATGTTTTTTTAGCCTTAACTTACGAGTACCCAATCTGTCTGAGAATCAGGCCCTGTCACCCTGTCAGAGTGTAGGTGAACAGTGGAAACGCACATTAATCCAGAATCAGCGGAGCAAAGGTCTGGTACTCAGAGTCTGTATTGGCTGAGGAGCCATGTCACATATGTAAGCAGATGGATGTTAGAATCAACCCAAAACCTGACGGGAAGCCAGTGCAAGGATCCAAAGACAGGAGTGATGTGGTCACTTTTGTGAGACCTAGTTATGATTCTAGTTGTTAAATTCTGAATATATTGTAACTTGAGAAACACTGTTTTTTTTTTATTCCGAACAGTTCGGAAACCATTTTGAGAGAAATGAGAACATTGAAATCTCAAATGTAAAATGAACATGCAGGTGCCTAAAAACCGGTTTCATGTATCTAAAAACAGGAGGCCATAAAAAGGCTTTTATATCCTGGCAAATGTGTTAAATCCTCTTTATCCTGCAGGATTCCAGCTCTGACAAAACGACATGTGTTCTCCAAGACATGACACCTGGCACTTACACCATAGAGGTAAGGACGGCAGAGTGTTGCACAGTCCTTACATTTACTGCACTGGAAATGCAAAATGTGAATTAAGATTGATGTTGATGCCAAATTTCAATCTATCCATCAGTTTCTAATCTTATTAAAAATGTGTTTCTCATGTTCAAACTCAAATCTGCCTTGTAGTTCTTCAGTCATAATACCGCATAGCTAATTCACAATTGCTCAAGATTTTAAAGCTGTTATGCTCATTTTCAGTGATTGACAGGCATTAATCCTTCTGAGCCATGTTTAAAAGCTTGGTTACTGTGTTTGAAAACTATAAAGAGTTATTTATGTTAGATACGCAAAATATATAATCATTGCTGTATATCTTGTAGTGTCAGGATAGCAGAGTAGATATTTAGCTTCTCAATTTTAAAAGATGTAAACGTACCCCAAAAAGGTCTCTTACCGGGTTTTGAACGTATTCTCTGTGAACATGAATAAGAATAGGCGAGTGACTACATTCTGAGTTAGACATTTTGTGTTTTTTGTTCTGATACGGTCATTTCTGCTGCCTGGATTAAGGTGGAGAAAACATCTTGGATCTTGTGACAGGGCAGCGATTGTTAGACTGAGATGGTACAGAAAGTTGTTAGCAACATTCCTAGATATTGTCACCCTTCAAGCGTCATACTTTGGTGGGTTATGCAGTATTCCTATCTTTAAATATTTTTTTCAATTTCTAATACCGCTACACATTCCAGATCTGAATTAGGGGTGTGTGTGTTTCTTTGTTGACAAAATTCACTTCTTTGTGAAAGCGGCATTTCATGGGTGCAGTATTCGAGTGTGCTGTTTAGTGTGAATGTGGGTGAGTGTGATCTGAGATATGGCTCACCTGTGCTGGGTGTAAAAGGTTTTGGAATAGGATTTGACATCACTGAACTCCCTTCACGTGCAAGAGGCACAGTTCTGCAAAGATAGATGTGGGCATTTCAGATGGGGCTGGAGAAATTTAAACAGAGCACTGCAGACTCATTGATCATTTTTTTTGTCTCCAAGCTTGCAGATAACAACAACAGCACCAGAAGAGCAACACAATATCATGTAAATCAAGGTAAGGACCTGCTGGAAATGCCCTTTACACGAATGTTGATGAAAACCCTTAACTTGGACTTGTGGATGTCTGACAAATCAACCCTTAACTGTTGTCTGCCTGTGTAATGGCTGAAAGTCCATTCCACAATGTCAATATTAAACATCGTACTGAAGTGGGACATGTAAATATTGCACATATCCAGCATACCTTCCACAATGGGTTTCAGCAGTAATACTGTATTGCTGGTATCTCTTAATTTAGCACTAATTTAGCCTTCAGATAAAGATAAAACAAATATGACTTGCTTTAGCACCTCCAGCAACTTATGCTACATAACAAAAGACAGGACCCACACCCAAAAAAATACCATAAACAGGATAAAGCAGGTCAATGTCAAAGAGCAGGACTTAGAACAGGACAAAACAAAATACATTTACGCTACATATTAAAGGAAAGGACAAATATCCATGACAAACCATAAAACTGTGTGAAACAAAACCTCTTTCACAGGCCATACTGTATATAAGGGTTGTATATACACCTTACAGGGCTGTTCTTATTGAGCTCAATAAAACTGAATCTGTACAAGACTGTTTTCTGCTCCTCTGATGAAGGATTTCCCACGACGCTACCACACTTGTCACAGCTGGAGTGCTGTTCTTTTTACTCTAGCAAAATACAGCGACATTTCATAAAAGCCATGTTACTTCAGGACAGGGAATTGTTGAGCTCTAGCGGATACTGTTGCATTTCAGGGTGGGACTGCTGGAACATTTGGAACTTCATTGTTTGGAGCTTTTGAATCATAACTTTAACAAAAGGTGCTACCGTGGTGTGAGTTAGGTGGCCCAACAAACAAAGAACTGGCGCCTGAGTTGTTTTTCTGTCTGCTTTCTTAGTGCACTCACCCTGGGCTGGGCCAATCAGAGCTGTGGCCATCACAGTGCCACTGGTCATCATGTCAGCCTTCGCCACACTCTTCACGGTCATGTGTCGCAAGAAACAACAGGGTGAGATACAGCAGTTTGTTATTTCTTCCCTCTGTCTGGATGGGTCTGTAATGAAGCACGTCCTTCAAAGAGTAACCGAAGTTTCAGAGGCTGCCTTTCACTTGTCTGACCTCTGCCTCAGTCCTGAGTGTCTGTGTCAGCGTGTAGACTAGCTGGCTCCCTAATTAAATCTTCACTGATCAGATGCTGATATACACCAGGTCATGGCTTCTTATCTTTTCTAGATCGCTAATCATGGTTTATTATTTACGCATCTTTATCATGGCTGCTCATTAGGTTTGGGAATATTAAAACTGCTGCTGTTCTTGAAATCGTCCTATTTTGAAGAAAAATTATCTTTCGGGTTTGTTGGATTCCTAAGTAACGCATACAGATAGGTTTGAAAACGGGAGACTTCCCATTCTGTTTTTTTTAATTCTGCTTGCTAAACCTTTTCCCAGGTTTCAGCAGGTCTTCAGAATTTAAAGATTACAAGGCACAGTGGTGAGACCTGAGGTGAGAACTTAGGGGGAAAAGTGTCTATTTTTACTTGAAGCACAAAATAATATTTTTACTTTCCAGAGAATATATATTCCCACCTTGATGAAGAAAGCTCAGAAACCTCAGCCAACACTACAGCCTTACATGCTGAGAAGCCCTGGCCGCGACCCAAAGTCTTCCTCTGCTACTCCAGCAAGGACTGCCCCAAACACCTCACCGTCATCCAGAGTTTTGCCTACTTCCTGCAGGACTTCTGTGGCTGTGAGGTAACGGTGGGATAAGTTGGACAAAAACGTTGGTTCTGCGCTAGCAGTACTGCGGTATCGGCAACAGTTTAAAATTAATGCTTATGCCGACATCTGCTGGTAGAATCATGAACTGCAAGTTATTACCGTCGCCAGTGATCACCTAACGGTTAAGACCTACACAAAGATAACACGTTTTCTTAAAATAAATAATGTATCATTAAAAGATTAGACAACAGTATCCTCTTAAATGACATTGACTTTGAGTTACAGGGATTTGGAGTGCCATTACCGAGCTGAAATTGTCAACATTTTTCTTTCTTTTCTTTTAAAACAAAGGGAGACATTCTCCCGTGTCGAGCCAGTCTTGTACTAACGAAAATCCAACCCGCTGAGAGCCCTTACCACCCTGCAGTTTCGGCTGTGTGTGTTGCAGGTGGCTCTGGACCTGTGGGAGCACTTGGAGATCTGTAAGGAAGGCCAGATGGCCTGGCTGAGCCGGCAGATCGACGAGGCGCACCTCATCGTGGCCGTCTGCTCCAAGGGGATGAAGTACTTCGTGGAGAAGAAGAACCGGAAGGGCAAGGGCAGGGCCAGCGGCGCGGGCGGAGCGGGGGAGCTGTTCGTGGTGGCCGTGGCCATGATCGCGGAGAGGTTACGCCAGGCCTGGCAGAGCTCCCGCGACCTCTCCCGCTTCATGGCCGTGTACTTCGACTACTCCCGCGAGAGCGACGTGCCGGGGGTGCTGGACCTGGCCCCCAAGTTCAAGCTGATGGACCAGCTGCCCCAGCTGTACGCGCGGCTGCACTCCCGCCACCTCAGCCTGCCGGAGCGCGAGCCCCAGCCCCTCAACGTCAGCAAGCGCAACTACTTCCGCAGCAAGTCGGGCCGCTCGCTGTACGTGGCCATCTGCAACATGCACCAGTACGTGGCCCAGGAGCCCGACTGGTTCGAGAAGACGCTCCGGCCGGCCCCTCCCCCGGCCCCCTTCCAGTGCCCCCCCGCCATGGAGAAATTCGACTCGGGGCTGGTGCTCAACGAGGTGGTCCTCAAGCAGCCCTCGGACAGCGACTGCCCCCTGAGAAGCCCTGGGTTTCTGCCCCCCGCCCTGAACTCTGGACCTCCTCCCTCTGCTCAGCCCAGCGCCGCACGGGGAGAGACGGAGGGAGCGGCGACCCAGGAGAGCAGTGCTTCTTTACAGCCGCTGCTCCACACAGACGGCTCGGCTAGCCCCCCTGAAATGCCCAGAGACTCTGGCATCTATGACTCCTCTGTGCCCTCCTCAGAGCTGTCCATCCCCCTGATGGATGGGCTCTCCCCTGACCAGGCCGATACCTCCTCCCTGGCAGAGAGCGTGTCCTCGTCCTCTGGCCTCGGTGAGCCCCACATTCCTCCTCATTGTGTACAGTAATAATGTAATACAGTAATAATAATTGCTTACACTTATATAGCTCTTTACAGGTAATGGGGACTCCCCTCCACCACCACCAGTGTGCAGCCCCACCTGGGTGATCCAACAGCAGCCATAGCCTGTTGTTGACAATTTCAGCCTGTTTGGGGGAGGAGAACAGAGTAATGAAGCCAATTCACAGATGGGGATTATTAGGAGGCCATGATTAGTAAAGGCCAATGGGAAATTTGGCCATGACGCACGCCGGGGTTACACCCCTACTCTTTTCAAGAAACACCCTGGGATTTTTAATGACCACAGAGAGTCAGGACCTCATCCAAAGGGCAGCACCTTTTTTTTACAGTATAGCGTCCCCATCACTATACTGGGGCATTAGGACCGACGTAGACGTGGGTGTGAGCACCCCCTGCTGGCCCCACTAACACCTCTTCTAGCAGCAACCTTAGTTTTACCCTGGAGTTCTCCCATCCAGGTACTGACACAGGTAGCTTCAGTGGGCTGCCAGTTGTGAGTTGCAGGGTGACATGGCTGGTACGCTGTCCCCTTATCCAGTTCTAGGGGCACACTGTGAGCCTTTGTCTTTTATATTTTGAGAAACAACTATCACCTAAACAATTATTCGAAAATATTCTCTGCTTTGTATTAAAAAATGTTTCCTGGGAACAAACTCAACATCGAGAGCTACCGTCTTAGAGCTCCCAGTGCAGAGATAAAAAAAACTTTGTTTTGCAAATATTTTTCAGACCTTGGAAAAATCAAGGATTATTAGCCTCCAGGGGTGGGATTTAGAAACTGTAATTGGAGAAGAAGTGAGAATTTCCCTCACCTAGTGTAAATATCTCTGAAACACTGACAGCATCTTAATCATGTGAAAAAAAAAATTCTCAAGTTTTAATTTTCTTTTTTACATTGAAACATTTCATTGCAAACTTCCTACTATTCATGTTTAGCTCATTCCCACCAAACAAGCAGGATTTTTCAGTTTCTCACAGCTTTTTAAGGAACTTAATATGTTAGTTGGGAGTCAGTATGAGCATTTGTGTTGGGTTGTGCATGATGCTTTGTGTGTGCTTGTGTGTTTAGTGTTGTGTGGCATGCACATTGTTTCTATGTCAAGACTGCTTAATTTGTCACAGAAGGCCTTGGTATTTTTGCCAGTAAGAACAAACAAACATTGAGAAACCAAGATTAGACTTGGAATTTTTAAAATGCTTATAGTGTTCCTTACTGAATGGCATTGAGAAACTGTTTGCTGAAGCTTAATTTAGAGTTTCATGAGGTGAAAGGCTGTGTATTCCTGCCCTGTGAGCACAACAATAACAGACGCCCCTTTCTGTGCTTGTAGGAGATGAGGAGCCCCCAACCATGACCTCCTTCCTCAGTTCTGTGCCGACCATCTGTAAAGCAGAGCTCCACCACAGCCACCTACAGAGTGATGGACTGATGCCTGTGGAGTCATTATAGGGTCTACTGTCTGGACTTGCATTGCCACTTTACTGCCTTGCCTTCCTGCAGATTAATACAGTTCATTTCCCATAGGGAACCCAGAGGTCCCTGCATTGCACAGTTGTCATTGTCATTGTCATTGGACACCCCACTTGTCTTGGTCTCCTGATAAAACACCATCGTGCTCTGCTGTGGTAAACGGAAGCACATTCGAAGGCAGACTTCCACGGTTCGGAAGATTGCCCATTCCAGTGGGCCATTTAAAATTGTTCTTCCCAAGCAGCGAGAGTTTCATGACGCCTCCCGATTCGAACGTTGAAATTCTACTCCCTTGGACCTTTCTGTCCTAAAGGAAGCCTTCAGACACCCCGCAGTCGGGGATCAAGTCCTCATCCGTGCCATTTTGGTGGTTGATATTGTGCTTCAAGCTCCATTCTGACTGTTTCTGTTCCAGTTTTGCCATTTGTTTCGCACGCAGATGCATCCCAGAAAGGGCGGTCTTGTCTTGAGCAATAAGGGTCACAGGAATCTGTCCCTTCAATTAACGAACTGGCGGAAATGGCGGAATTTTGGCCTTATCCACATCTATCCAATGTGGCTCTGCCTTTTACTGTTCCTGAAGACTTGGCTCGAATCCTAGAAACTCAGGAGGATCTTTCAGAAGTAGCCTCTACGATCTGCTGGAAGGTGAATAGCTGAGTGCTAAGTGACCAAAGTTGTTGCACATTTGTGCAGCTCAGTCTTTTTAAGTGTTAGAGGTCAAATACGTGTTTTGTAGTAGCATAAATCACTTGCAGACAGTTTCAGATTGTTGGTTGGTTGCCACTGAAAACCGTATCTTCCATTTTTAAATGTGCTTCCATGTTTCTCTTCACTTTCAGAAGTGCTGAATTTGAATACTGCAAGACAATACCATGAGCTAGTGGTAGTTATTAAAGTCCTTACCTTTTTTGAGTTTGTGTATGTGAATGTTTAATTCTTATTTATTGTGTTTTTAAATCAATCCTCTAAAAAAATGCACATGGGTATTGTAGGAGCAATGTTACCATTTAATTTAGTCGAAAGGCATTGCTTTAAAAAGAGACTTAATGAAGCACAGCAAGTTGTACGTTTATTTGATTACAGAGATAGGGCATCAGAAATGCTGGTACTCCACATTTATATCTGCATTTATTAAGTACACTAAAACAGATATTGTGAGTAGAGCCCCTTTAATATGAATATCTGTAGTTGCGCAAAATGGTAAGACTGTAAAGATGATGAAGTCTGGTATCATTTTGTCATTGGCTTTAAAACTGTTTCCAACAGTAATGCCTACTTCTGGAAATGCTTGTTTCTATTTGTAATAGTTATATAAAACGTCCATCACATAGTTTGAGCTATTTCACAAATCACAAGCTGGTTTGTATGTTTGTCAACGTTGTATTTGATATTTTGATCCTGTTTTTTTTAATTATATTAGTTTATATTGGTCAAACTTTGAAATGTGAAATCTGTTTCCTCACTTCTGTATTATTCTGTTAAAGGGAAGTGAATTCCATTTTGAACAGCTCCCCTCATTGAGGTTTGCTGATAGCTCGTGGTGAATTATTCTCAGGATATCTCTGATTTAGTACACTTGATAAATGCACTTGAGTGTTGTAACGTGAAACTACTCTGAAACGAATCACAAACATGTCTGTGCTTTCAAATATGTTTTGAAAAATTGTATTGTGAAGTAAAAAAAAACAGAAAGCTGTTTTTTTATAATTTTATGGTTTTGAATGAACAAAAAAAAAACATCTTCACTTAAATGCCTTAGTCTGAACCAAATCCGTAGACCTAAATATTAGATCAGATGGCTGCTGTCATTAGACCATGAGAAAGGAAAAAGGGAAGAAAATAAGAGCCACTTGTTTGTATGTTTAAAATGGTCCACATCTGTATATTTTTTGTATTTTGAAAACTTTGTTCTATTCTTGTGGTTTTTAATAGTTTAGAAAATAGAGGAGGTATTTCTACATTATACACAAACTTTGTACTGTTTTATAGTACCCTAATGTAGGAAGAAAACATCAAATAAAATTTGGATGTCACAAAATGAGTCCTAAGGGGTTTCCTCTTTGAATTACTCTGCTCTGCTGCTGAAGTGTCTTATGGTGTCATTGATGGGAGCCGATTTACTTTTGTTGTGGAGTGTTGCATTTATTTTTAAATATGAGTGTTTCTAGAAATCATTGGGGCTTGTATTCAAAACTAAGTGCTTTGAATGCAAGGCCCAGTATGTGAGTTCTGTTTGTTTTAACATCCAGATATGAGCTTTTATAAAAGTATGAGCATTTGTTCGTGGAATAATGAGGCCTAAATTAAATTTATCCTGCAAAAAGGCGTTTTTACAAAAAAAAAAAGCCTCAGATGGAAAGGTAAGAAACACTTTGAACTTATGTCTTTAAATCTACAAAAAACTTAATCTAATATGTTGATCGTGGTTTCTTGGTTGTTTGGGAAACCCACAAATTGCGCGATTCAGAATAATAAGAAAATTACGCACGACCGCGTAATACTCGACAGTACAATCAATAACGCTCCGAAAAAATATAAGCCACAGGTAATAACGTGTTTCTGTGGTTCGTAGGTAGCAAATGTATTACCTTTTGCATCCAGTGGATGGCAGTGAGGGTACGGATGTTTAAAGCACTGTCTTCGGTTTTGAAAGGCAATAGACAGAATGAAATACACCTGCACTACAATGAGTAGACATCATGGCTTGTAGAACGATACTGCAGGTTAGGTTTCTCCAAACTACTTTGGCAGTACAATGTGGGTAAATATAAAATGAATGGCCAAGCTCCAATTAAATCCGTCATATGGCATTAATTTCATTCATTTTAATTTTTGGACATTAAAGCATTTTTAAGGTAGCAAATTACGTCAAGTTCGTGGGTCCCTTCAGTAAGTCTTCAATAACAGGATAAATCTGGGTGGGGACGTGTTTGAGCTCTTGGGCAGATTTGTTATTACTACAAGTAGGCTGTCGGGTTAGTAACCACTTAATGCTGGTTTATTACTACGATTTGAATGTTTACCCATATCCATCTCGTTATTGCACGGGTTTTTATTACACAAGTCAAAAGTTGAAAAGTTTTAAGAAGTTGCACTGAATGAATACATTTTGAAATAAAACATGTCATTCGTTTTTGCAAAGATGACGTGACGTTCTTGGACTTCTGCTGCCCTCTCTCTCTGTCCCATTCGATAGAAATTAACCAGAGAAATGTTTGCGTCGCTTCCTCAGCGCTGAAGAGTAACATGATATGCCAGATATCACATTGATCCTTTCCTAGCAAGAATCACTGTATATGGGCGGCGCTTTCCCGAGCCTACACGGGTCTCAGATTGAAATGAAGCTAAGCGTGAAACAAAAGCTCTCCTTATTAAAATCCAAAAGAACGATGTCTGATTCGGTATTACGTTTTCTTATTTCATGCTAAGGAACAAGAACTCTTAAAATTGGCGACGTTAAGCGGGGAAGCGTTTCAGAGTCTTTTACAACTGTCGTTACCATACAGAAAAAAAAAACAGGATTTAAACACTGGATGCCTTAGCTCATTTGGTGAGCCCTGAGACAGAGCTTGTTCCATTCTTTGCCTGGTGATATATACAAGAGGTCCAGTCACATGCAGGCAGGGAATGAAAACGATGAAACTACAAGGTACGTTCATTTTCCTTTTTTCTTATTTTTTTTTAAAGCAAAACTCTTTAAAGCAAAAGGTTAATTATAGGGGTCTATTCCCTCGGTGTAAGGAAGGAAGGTTGCAGTCTTTTAAAACTGGTTTAAAAGATACAGAGTTATCTTCATAAAGTAAATAGTAAACAGTAAGTAACTTAAGACTCGCGTGACTGTTTTATGAAATAGTTAATGATATAAAATAGTAAAAAAAAATATTGGTGTTAAATGTATTTTAATACTGTAGTGTTTGTTACACACAACCTTATAAAGTGTGCAATTACGAGCCCGCTGTCCGAGACAAACCAAGATCTGTGGAACGATCATATGACATGGTATACAGGAATTCGTAACTCCATCATCTCGAATGACATTTGTTTCCGAGTTCGGTGTTTTGCTGTTTGAGAACGTTTCTAGAGTTGCGTTGGGTACTGTGAGAAGCCTATGGGAATTCAGCTGGGTTTTTCTGAGGGGAAGCCCATTTGTATTACATTTCCAAACATTGTAAAAGTAATTGAAAAGAACTAGCTGTGCGAGGAGAGAAAAATCCCCATTCTTAATCTTCTCCTGGCTTCTCTTTTTGTCGTTGCAAAGTATTGTGCGCATGGCAGTATGTTCTCTGTTCCTGCAACAGTAGAAAGCTCAAATCTGACTCCTTACCGCATGTCAGGAAGCAGATTCTTTGTACACGTCAAATGTGGAACAGATTTTGTTTTTAACACAAACCTGAATGATAGCTAAGGCACTGCCTGATGGGCACTGCATTTGTATGTTATGACTTACTAAAATCCTTGTCTGTCACTTATATCCTTTTCCCCCTAAAGGTAAAGTTTTAAACAAAGTACAATTTGTAGCAGCTACAGTTACTGCATTGCCTAGAGAGCATGCAGAAATACTTGGTTTGATTCTTCTCCTCTCAGCCTGCACTGAATTCTGCAGACAGGAGGACGCATTGGCTGATATTTCGCTGTATGTGTCTCTCCTCTGTTTATACTGTTGCCTCACATCAGCAGATGAACAAACTTCACATGGGTGTGCGTGGAATTAAGGCTCTGGACGGGACACGTTTTTAATTCTGCAAAGGATTGTTTGTTTGTTTTTTTTATTTTGTGGCGAGCTGTATTATTTCCAGGGTACGAACCGAGCTGGCCTTGTCGAATCAAAAGCTCAGGAAGCTGAGTGAGCAAGCAGCTGCTGGTATAGGGAGTGTTTGGCAAGCTGGCAATAGGCAGGGCAGTGCTGTGTGTGCAACAGTGGCTGTTGAAATCTCCTTGAAAGAAAAATGCATGTCAAGTCTTTCCTCTAACGTTTAAGGTGGATCATATGACTAGAGGAGAGAGAGTCCAAAATAGTCACTGCCTACCAATTCTTTTTTAGAAATGTTGCTGTGGGATTCTTATCTATTTGTTCTTTAAATCCTGTGCGGGAGTTGTCTTTTAATTTGTGTTTGATCTGGAATCCCCTTTTTATAGCTCACCTTAACCCAAATGTAGCTCTGGTGTACACAAGTCTGATATGTGCTCCCTCTAGTACTGGCTAGATCCTCTTCTACCTGCTTCCATCAGTGGCAAGTGTAGCCAAACTGTTGGGTTTAGGGGTACAACAGTTGACAGGTACCCCAGACAAATACACAATATCTGGAACACTTTCCTGTACTGTTTCAGGTCGTTTCTATTTGACATTGATCACTGGGAAGACATTTCTAATGTATAACAAAGACCAGAGAGGTATTCTCGTACTTGGTGGAGCTAATTCCTTTCCTCTTTGTCAGAAATACGTTGTTCTAATGTCCAGTGTATGTAAACGTCTTTTCTGCTTATTTTGCAAAGCTTATTGCCGACAAAGTTCTTTCTTATGAAGGACGAAGTCTTTCAGGGGCACGTGCTAAATTCGTTCTGCCGTAGTGTGATCCACGCTTGGTTGCTGTGATCTCCTAGCAGTGCTTGGATATATGGTCAACCTGGGTTGGTTTAGACATGGAGGCAGGTAGACCACCTGATAATGTGGTGGAGAGAGGGGGCCATTTTAAAGATTGTTGGAAATACTTCACTTAGACTTTTTATGAGTGTGTATAATTTGCACCATTGCGCCTCTCGCCAAAGTGTGAAACATCACTCTTTAACAGGAATATTTTTTTTTTCCATTTGAACAGTCACTGAACTTTGCTCTTGGACTTGCTGATTGTGCTGATCCCCTGCTGTCATTGATTCCAGCTTACATTGCTTTCTATGCACGTTGCTCACACCCAACCTACTCAACTCCCAACCGCTGTGCTCAGTAGATTGAGACTTGTGAGGTTTCCAATGTACTGTAGAAATGACACAGTGTTGAAGGGGAACTGCAATGCTATTTTTATATTTCAGGATTAGACAGAATCGGCAGCAATGAGTGCTTTTCAAACCACAATAAAAGTAAAATGTACCCAGTAACGTATACAACCTCCAATTTATATCACAAAATAGATGAAATTTCCAGGTATGCGCAGCGCCATGTTCTGTGGTTAAGAACGAGGCAACAAAACGTCCAGTGACATGATGCAGCCCTATTACATTGTGAAGAAGCGGGCTTGTGAATACATCTCTTTTAATCCGATAGAAATATATCTCTTGATTTCAAGACGGTTTTGCCAACAAATAGCACTACTTAGTTGTTAACTCATGTGCATGTGAATGATGTTGGAACGTTTCTGTGGTGAAATGTCTACTGCACAACCTGTACTTATTCACTTGTCCATCACATTGTATTAGTCATTACAGTGACTAGTGAGCAGGAAGGGCCGCATCATGTCTCAATTCACGGGAACTCAAATGCGAGTTTGCGCCAACATGGTGACTTACACTGCTTTCACAAAGTTCACAATTTTGTGCTAAATTCAAAATTTGTAAAAAAATTCCATAACATCAAGTACAGTAATTTATTTTGTTACCAAGATCTAATAACTGGTCTGAGAAATTGGAACTGGCGTTCCCCTCTAAGCCCTCTTTCTTTCAGAATTATTTTAATTTTCTAGGAGGAACGAAACATTCTTTGAGTTCTGGATGAGCTATTGGGTTTAATGTGTAATTAAAGGCCTACATGCATCCAAATACAGATAAACATCATATTGATCTCTTCGCTTAGTTGGAAAACTGATGTGGTTGTAGTTATTTGATCTTGCTGCACTTTGAAATGTTATGGTATGTTGCTGGTAGACACACCTTAATACCAAACCTGATTCATGGGCCTCATAAAAAGCAGTGTTACAGACTGAAACTCCAGTTAAAAGGTACTTTAAGGATCACAATACATAGGGAAAGTTGACAATGTCGCCAATAAAAGCAGTTGTCTTCCCAAGGCAGTTCATTTACTGATTTTTAAACTAACAACTAAATCTATATTTAAGCACTGGCAAGCCATTTCATTTTTTACTGTGTGTTGCATGTCACATTGGGTACCTGTGGGATGTCCCTCCCATTGTGGTCTGTCTCGCTTAAAAAATATGCTGAACTTAAATTTGAAAGCAGAATGAAGGATTACATAATGAAATGCTGTATGCGGAACACAATTTGAAGTGGGGACAAACTGCTGATAGTTTTGCCTTGCAGGGCCTGTTGCTCGTGCTACTGCTGAAGGCTGATATTTATACTCGGTGGACAGAAGTTTTACAGGGTGACAGAACAGCTCAACTATATATGGGTAGGCTACTGCCAGGGCACCGATACACATTTTGCTTATTTCACATCCCTTCATCCCACTCTGACACAAAAGCAAATTAACACACCAGCTGAAACAAACAGAACCCTGCAGCATACTGTAGGTTTTAGCCTGCCCAAACATTGAACATCTATCCTAATGACGTACTGAAGCATTTTTTCCAGAGGCCTGAGGAGAAAATGTTCTACCACAGCTTCTTTAGCTAATCTTATCAATCAAACCGCAGCTGTGCTTTGGCACTGTTCAGAAAATGTGTTATCAAGAAGCATTTTTGTCCTTAATAAAGGCAAAACTGATTTGTACCTGTCACTGACAGAAGCAATGACCTACAACTACTAAATCAAGACATAGAATAAGTAAACCCATGTGCCGTGGTGGCTGAGTTTTATTGTTTCACCCCTCAGTCATGAGAAGTGAAACAGTTCTTGGTCAGCACTGAAACCTGGAAGGTCCCCTTTTCCACAATGATTTGCTGTGAAAAAAAGTAGCTTTCATTTTGCTTCATAACAGCAACAATATATTGGACATCAAGAGACGTGTAGTTCAGGTGGGTAGCTGTGTCAGCATGCATAGGCTGCAAAGGAACAAGTAATAGGTTTATTCCATGCTGAAAAAAAGAAGAAAGAAAACACAACGTTTCGGCCGTGGAGCCTTCTTCAGGTGTGAGAAAGACAAGGCAGTAAGCAAAGGTAATGTAGCGAGAGAAAAAAGGCTGAGAGAGAGAAGGAGTGAGAGGTGGGAGCAGGGGACAGAAGAAAGAGAGGCCAATCAAGAGGTGTGTAGTCAGGATAGGTGTAGAGAGGTGTGAAATGAAACCTCCAATGAATAAAGAAAATTTAGAAGAAAAGTAGTCGGAAAACCGTCTTTGAGAACACAGACGGAGAGATTAGATCAAGATCAGTCAAAAGACATGATTGATGTACCTATGCAGTGTGAGGCAGCCTCCACTGTGATGAATAAGAAAGTCATTGTTTGTCTGCTGACTTTTTTTGTGTGAACAATGAAAAGCTGGGTTACAACATAATCGTAGTGACACAAACTCTTCAAAATTTATGGTCATAGCAAGAACGAAAAATACGTCAACTAGACCTTCATGAAAATTGAGCCAACTTACAATAAAAATAGAGGAGTTGTGAATCATAATTTGGTTTAATTTATTTATGCAGGTTTTTAAGCTGGGCAAATGGTGATTTTTAAAATATTTAATAGTTGTCTGTGATCAGGTTGTCCTATGTCAGGTTTGCATGCATTTTTCCCTGACTTTAGAACTGATGACTTTGCCTGGAAAGGATTTAGACAGGTAAACGGCTTTCTCCTTTGAGGGAGTTGTACAGCTACAGAGACCCAGTGACTCATTCCACTGGTGCCTGGACAAACAGTAGAAACAGAGAGGCTGGACAGCAACACAGTTAAGAGCTCACTGTTCTTCATTACATGCTGGCCTTTGACCTGTCATGGCTAATAGGACTATAAAGTGGGTGGTATGCCAACAGCTTGTTTTGAAATTTACTGAAATTTATAGTTTTCCTGTAACCCAACCACAACTCTTCAATTTTTAAAATGTATAAATATGAAGAGCTTCTGATGTCTTTCGGAACCTGTTTTCCATTTATCTCCTAATACCTCCCTAGTTAAAGTACTGGCAATTGTTTTTCTTTGCTTGTACCTTCAAGAGACTGAAGGCATTGTACAGTTTTATTCTAGGAAAACAAAGGAAGCGTGTGATCTTTTTCTGTAAGACGCCTCAGTGTCTTAAAGCTCGAAGAGACGGGGACTTAAACAGTTGAACATGTGGTTTGTGAAGCAATGTTGACCCTTCGGGACACCAAAGCAAAGGAAAAACTGCCTGGCCCCCCTTTTTAATGCCGCCATGCAGTTAACGTGTAACCAGAGCCTGTTGTTTAACAGGATATACTACCTGCCATTTGTCAAAAGCCTGGATACTGGTGAGCGGGTTAGGTAAAAGGTCATCTTTAATTCCTAGTAATTTGTGGAAATCTCATCTCCCACAGCTGAGGGAAATACCTCCGCAACATATCAGGAAGACCGTCCCCCCACTTCCAGTTCGGATAATTTTTAAAAGAGACGGGCACTTCATGTTTTCTTTAGAAACTCTTTAAGGCAGTTTTAAGCACCCAGCTGGATGCTCTGTTTCCTGCTTTGGTAGATTAACTCCCTTGGGTCATGTGCGTCATCATGTCTCTCCAGGTCCTGTCTTTCCTTTTGGTTCATTTTGTCACAGCGTGAAGTTTTTTAGTCACCTGTATTCTGCACCACTGTGAGCTGAGATGCTACGGTAACGTACACAGGGTGTGTGTAGGAGGCAGGAAGTATTGGTGGCGGTTGGCTGGCTGCCGTAGTGTTCACATTGACCAGGTCAAGTGGAAGTCTGAAATCCACTGAATACAGTAAAGAATATTCTTCTGCTGTCACACACCCTCTCAGCACTGCGGGATTGAGATTTCTCCTCAGCGACTAGACCTGCACGGGCACTTCCGTTCTCCCTGGTGTGGTGATGGGAGTTGGTGAGCCCTCAGAAGGTCACAAGCAGGAGTAGTTTGAGGAACAGAAAGACAGGGGGATCCCACAGGCCTCTGACACTGCTTCAGACTCCTATGAACCCATGAACAGGAATCCACTGGATTGTCCCATGGTATTTTGTGAAAAACACATGCATTGTGAATTATTTTAGTGTGCTTGCATACTGTAGGTCATGAAGAGTGTCTTAAGGAGGTTGAATCCTTTTGTGCACTAGTTCTTTTACATGGTGTAGAGAGGATGACTGGTGAACAGAACAGTACTGAGATTTATCCAGGAATTGCTAGTGCAGACTTCTGCCATTATGCCTGTTCCTGCTGCTTTGGAGTGTACACATTATATTGAGCTGCAAACTAAGAACACTATTACATTTTTGGTTCTCCCATTTTCCCATTTGTTTTCCATGCCTAAATGCTTTTAAGGGCTTCCAGAATTTTAAGTGAAATCCCATTAGAATCTTTTATATTCAGTATATGCATCCCCCTTGAATTATGTGAAGCATCCTCTCTGCTTAAAGGGGAACTGCAGTCCCTGTTATTAAATCTCAGTAACAAAATAAATTAATTGACATTATAGAAAAAAATGACACATTTTGAATTAAGTAAAAAAATCTTTAACTTTGTAATAGTACTGTTAATCACTGTGTTGTGGTAAACGTTGCATTCAAGTTCCTACGAATTGCGACGTGATGCGGGCCCTTCCTGCTCAGTAGTCACTGTAGTGACTAATGTAATGTGATGGACTAGCGAATAAGCACAGGTTGTGCAGCAGACTTAATTGGATTAATAGAGGTGTATTCTCAAGCCTGCTTCTTTACAATATGATAAGGCCACATCACCGGAAGATTAGTTGCCTCATTCTGAATCGCACTGCGCATAACTGTTTCACCAATACTTAAGAATGTACTCTGGAAGAAGCCAGGACCTACAGAATAATGTATAAGGTGCACTTGTTACTTAATCAATGTTGCTAGCTATTTGCATTTGTAAACTCTGTTGAATGGCCATCAGTGTTAGTTTTATTTTGCTAAATTGTCACCCAGTCTTGCTAACAGCAAGAAATGTGAAATAAAATTAACATTTTATTACATTACTTCATTAAGTGTAGTATTTATAGTCCATGGAAACAAATCTGCTTCTATGTAATTAGTAATGCCAACTCTGACAGTATTAAAGTTCACTCTGTCAATCTGTAATGTAATGTAGCCAGTGGGATCGGTTATTGTTAGTGTAACTTGTGATTAGAGATAGTGATAGAGATCTGTTTAAAACCTGACTGTTTAAAAAATCTGCATTGGAATGATGATCTAGCAACGGAAATTTGTCCTATTTTATTGCTGGGATGGCTGGGTGGCTAAAGGGAGCTATTCTGCATGCTTCCTGCCCATCAATCATCCACTGATTGCAGGAGTGAGTCCAGACATCATGCTGGATGCACAGGACAAATTAGTTAGCAGGTTGTTCCATGTGGACTGGGAGGTACTGAGGTTTTTGAAGAAACATCTTGAATAAGATGAGACTGGTTTCTTCTCCAGAAGTTTTTTCCTTCCTCTTTGCTAGCTGCTTTGACAAAATGTCAGAAATGATTTCCGTCAGCCCTAGTCTGTTTTGAATTTTCATTTTTATGGCTTTTTTCCCTCTAAACCTTTGTGTTATTGGAAAGTGTGAGTGGGTCCCTAGGGTCTTGGCTGACTCACAGTTAGGCAGTGCCTCACAAGCCCATTATAGCTCTGATAGGGGGGCAGTGTAAATACAACAGCAGCACTAAAGGAATTTTCACACTTTGACAGGTTAAAAGAACTGAATCTCTTTAGTCTTAAGTAAAGAAGACTACAAGAGGACGTAAGTACAAACTATGGAGATATGAATTAAAATTTAAATTGTCCATAGCAGTCACATTTACAGTAGCTTGGTTTTCTGGTTTTCTGGTTCTTTGTCTCAAACTTTAACTCCTCCTTCCTGTGCCGTATTTAAGTTTCCCTCATTAATGATCTCTGAAGGTCTGCTCAGTGCACAGCTGAGTTCTCACTGTGAATCATCGCACTGCAGCAGTCTGTGTCACTCCACAGTTGTGACCTGATTTAGTCATGATGAAAATGTAGCCATCAAGGATAGTGTAGTAGCCTGTTGACCAGCCACGAACGTTGAATTGGTTGCGCTGTTTTCCAAGACCAGAATTCCAGACCCCCTTCGTGGAAAAACTAAGATACTTTTTTGCTATTTTGTCACAATTGGTGTAGGTTGTGCGACGTCTGACTGAGACACTATATTGTGGCTGAAAGTTTTGCTTGCTCAGAAAGCGCTGCCCAGACTCTGGCCTCACTGCTCCACACTGTGGGCTGTGCTGCAGCTGGTGAGAGGAGCAGGTGCTGGGGATGAAAAGACAGGAAAGAACCCTGCTGTCTAAAAACCGACAGGCCTGTGACATCCCCCCCCCCCCCTTCCCCCCCACTGCCCCTTTCTTAATCTTGTACTACTCCTGCCTCTTCCCGATTCAAGTATATAGCTGTTATTGAAGCTTGAAAACAAACTTGTTAGAAAAACAAACTCATAGATGTGCAGCTAAAAAAAAAGTTAAAGAACTGTCAGATCGAAGAAGAATTTTTATACCTGCCATATATTTTACTGCAAAATGAAAAATACAGAGTAAATACCTGATAAATAGAATAGACGCACAGGACACTCTGTGAGGCTAAACTAACACTCTAACTGTTCTTCATCTTCCATCGTACATTACAGATGTAATCCAGTTTCAAGGCCTGCGGGGAATATGTAGTTTTCTTCTGGATGTGACACAGTAATGACAATGTTTGAAGATGATGGGACTAGTGCATCAAAGAATAGTTGTTCACAAACACTGTATACAGTTGCAAGAAAACGGCTGTGAACCCTTTGTTTAAACAATGTGTTCAGTACTGACAAGAAGACGTACAATTGTTTGTGTGTTATAAGTTTAAGCAGATTGTGTTTGTCTATTATTGTGACTTAGTTGAAGATCCGACCACATGTTTATGAGTAATTAATGCAGAAATCCAGGTACTGTAATTCCAAAGGGTTTACAGACTCTTGCAACTGTATAGTATATGGGTGGTGTGAATTAACTGCACAGTGGAAATAACACAACCAGCCATGACCAGCATCAGCGATCAGTGCTCTTTGTTATATCAATGTACATTAACCCCTGGAGCCAATGCAAAAGAGGTCACAGACATCGAACTGTATAGGCTTTTACCGTAATCCAGGACTCTCTGTGGCTTTTTCTGCTTGAAACATGAGACTGGATTCTTTGAAATGGACTCTTTGCTGATGCTGAAGTGGACGTGGGCTGCTGATGACAAAGGGCGTTAGTGGGGATCCGTGTAGCTCACATTTCAGAATGGCTATGTTGACACTTATTATCCCGATTCAGTTGGATATACTTCATTTTTGCACAGGCTTGACTACACAGTGACACAATTCAGGGGCTGTGGTTCTTGCTGTTCCTCCATACTTGTGTTTGATTCTGGAATGTTTTGTAAGTATGGCAAACAGCGGTCTAGACAGTGCAAACAGGAACAGCAACATGCATCACAGGGTGAACAGATAAGAGACAAAAAACAAGTTCTGTTTTAAAGGTTTTGTTTTTAATCTGATTTAATTTAGGATATCGTTCAGGGTCAATTTATAATGCCTTCACTCCTCACAGTGTGGAAAGTGTATTTGAATATCAAACTTTTAATTAAGGTTAAAAAACTGGCTTCTTTGTTGGAAATGTTTGTCTTTGTTATATCGTTGCACTGCAGTGTAAAATAAATTTACGTAATAAAGCTTGAATTGAATGCAAAATTAATTTGGTGGGTTTGAAAATAAGAAAGACGGCAGCTTCAGCAGCTACTGCCAGGGGGCGCTCTTTACCAACTCTTTGCCACGAGTTGGAGGCTATTTTGCATGAAACATAATTGTCGTGAGTAATAGTAGTCAAAGAAATTTGTATAATTTTTTAGAGTTCTGGACTCTTTCAGTTTTGTTTTCTGTATTAACTACTTTTAGAGTTTGGACTGAATCTGATACTCTGTAACACCATAAGCCTGGTGTTAGTGAAGCAGGGATTTAGCTGGAGTTTTAAGAGAGAGAGAGTACAGTGAAGTGTGGACAGAGAAGATTAGAGCGAGGCTATTAGAGACCTGCAAACTGTACAGAATGTGCGTCTTTAGGAAAAAAGAGTTAAGCACTTAACTAAGACACTAAGCACTAAGACATCTGCTTTTAAGACAGTATTTTTTGTTTTCGTTCCAACTTGTTGAATAATCTGGACCGTATGTTCTGTAATTAAAGTACATTGTCAGGAAGTTTAAAGGCCACTAGGAATGGAGTTGCCCCCTTAAGCCCTGACAGAAGAGGGAAATAGGGAAATCTGATGCGCAACAGGTGCTCAAACAGACAGTGACAACGGTCACGCCAACAGGACTCCACATCTCCTCCCATGAGCCTGTGCAGGGACACCCATGAAGAAGGGGGTACACTTTAACAGAATCTGGGACCCAGGACTTCCTCCATCAAAGTCCATGCTCTCTGCATCATCCCATACATATCAGCACTCATACAGCTCAGCAAGCCCTGGCAATTTCATTGTGCCCAATGTCCTGGCTTGGACATGCAACTGCTACAGTTCTTAGGCACTAGGGTTGTATTTTTTTGTATGTGTTGTATTTAAAGTGCAGCAGTCTTTGTGGTAGGAGACTGCCAGTGTTTTCCTGTTACTTCATGTTCGCTGTACCCTATCCTGCACAGTACGTTCATCGTTTAGTCGTGAATTGAGCCAACGTTATTATCCAGACCTTTCTTAAAGGAAGCCAGGGTTTTGGCTTCAGAATCATGTCTGTATAGCTTGTTCCACACTCCCACAACCCTCTGTGTAAAGAGATGCCTTCAAGGGTAAGTTTTAAATTCATTTCTTAGTTTCCACTCAAACTCTGGTTTCTTGTTTCTCTGTTTACTCTGACAACTGACTCTTTGTCAGTTCTTCATGTCTTCTCGAAGTCTTATGTGTTCATGACTAAAGCAATTATTTAAATATAATAAAATATAAATGGGTATACCTGGTTACTTTTCTTAGGACCAGTTCTGGAGTAGCAATTTCATCTTAAGTTTGCAACCAAAATTTTGCACAATGTTAAAAATTATATCATATCAATACAATATTTAACTTATCTTCATTTGAAGTCTGTACTTTACCTATTTTAAGATTTTAATCCTATTGTCTCCTGTCTTATATTTATAGCTCACATTTTATTTTTTGTGCAGGTGTCCTTATCCAACAGGACATTTGCACAATAAAAAACAAGTAAACAAAATGTCATCCATTATTTTTCAATATATACAAGGATTACTGTCTGTGTGTAATTCTCTGCGTCTGCCTAAATAATCTGCTGGGCCTGTGCAGAGACCTAATGTGACTTTAAGATTTTTTTAATTATTTTTTCTGCTGCTACTGTGTTTGCTTCTTGTCTAGTCATCTGCAAATCTGACACGTGTTCTGCAGAATCTAGATCATTGATAAAAACTGATAAGAATGGCAGTTCCAGCACAGATATGTGTGATAAATGACACATTTCTGTGTATTAACTATGGTCAGTTTGTCAGATTTGCCTGATTTTGGAAGTGTGGCATAATCTCAGTAAGTATCAGTGTTTGCCTGGTAAGATCCTGCTTCTATACAGAAAAGAAATAACACTCTCATAAAACAAAGTGGTCATAATCAGCTGCAGAGCTTGTCAGTAATTACCTTACCCAGAGAAAAGTCAGTCATAAATCTTGTGATTTTCTTTGCTAAGAGATGATGATAATGTTTCTCTTTTAATAATTTAACCTCATGTTTCTCTTTAATCACTGAGGGAACTTGGATAAACCACACCAGTAATGGACCTAGTATAATGTTGGGATTTCCCAATGAAAATGATGTCCAAGTTGTCCTTTGCCAGCTCTAAAGCTGGTATTCATTCTCACACACTCATACACCATTACCTCACCATCTGTTGTCATAAACTCGTCCCTGTAGCAGCAGAGCTGTTCAATCGGTCTGCTCTTGGGCAGAGTCAAGAGCTGCGGTATCCATGGCGACGTGTGTTTGATTTAAATGGCAACCAAACAGCAATGGAGGAAACAGGTGAGGAGGGGAGGGTGGCCAGAGCTTCCTGCCGTAAGTGATGTTATATAAAGTCCGGATGTGAGGCCAGGCCCGCAAGCGCTCTGTGTTTCTCACCATTCCCCTGTGAGAGCACAGCCCCACCCACTGTTTCCCAGCTGAGTATGACTGTGCCTGTGGAAAATAGGTTGAGTTCATAATAGTGAGGTTTCTTCATTGTGCTCTTCCGGTTTGTGTTTCATTTCTGACTTGCTGACTTTTGAGGTTTTACATCAGTAGATGTCGTCTAATGGTTTGCCTCTGGTGTTAAATTGCCCCTTGACTTTTTGAAGTTCCATGACTATACGTCTTGTTTGCAGAAAAGGGACTTATGATCATTTCAACAACCGTATAAATTTGGTCTTGTGATTAATAATAAGTAGGAAATGTATTCATCAAGCAGACTAGTTACTCAAACAGTCAATCAGAAATGAGCCCACAGCCTTTATTGATGAAATTGTAGATCACCATCTCATTTCTGCTTTGTTGACACTTTATTCAGGACAAGAAAAACTCTGCTTACTTTTTTTTAAAGCTCTTTGTAGATTAACCTTGCCCCCAGCTATGTTTCCTTATGAAAGGAACTGCTTTTTACTTCTGTACTTTGAAAATTCCAAAACCACATTAAAGACTTTTAAATAAATCAAGTTACTCAGCTAGCATACAAAATCTAGCATGTTGGATTATCTGATAAGAGTACAAAGGTACCTTCTACAGTCTGCATATTGTCCAGCATACTGTACCTATATTATATTATAGCTTACTAGGCATGGACTATTATGAAACCTCTTTAATGATATCCGCTGTATGTTTAAAATTATACATCCCAATTTGAAGAAATGAATTCTTAGAAAAATTTGTATTTTGCCTTCTTTACATTCTTTCTAATCAATTGTTGTGTTGCCAGCTTTTTTCTCCTTTAAACCTCCAAAGGTCTTATAATCTTCAAGGTGAAACCTAGATTAATCGTGGTCATCTGCCAGGTGCGTGGGTAGTGCCAATCTGAATTTTGTTTAAGTTTGTTCTGCGTGCGTGACAGAAGAAGCATCTCTTTAATAAAATGAGTGCTATAAATGTTAAATCATTAAAACATTAATTAAAACAAGCAAGGTACTGTTAAGTCTGTTTGGTGGCATTTTGAGAGTTCAGAAATGAAAACAGTGTAAAAACAGAGAAAGGAAACATGCTCCAGCAAAGTTTTAGGGCAGAGAGAGAAACCTAGAGCAACTGGGTTCTCTAAGGAGCACAATATCTGATAGCCCTACTGCTGGCATCAGTAGCACAGTGAATCCTTTCATACACCACACCACAATCATACCAATCTGTTACCCTCCAAGCCCTGCCTTTTCTTTCCCAACCTACTCTAGTTAAAGAACCCCGTCTGGAGCTTGTTTGGATTCACCCTTCTCACCTGAGCACAAAACAAATTAGTTCTGTAGCTGATTTGCGTATTATAGGTGGATAACGGGTGGAAGATCGACTTCGGACAGTTTTGTGGGAGGGATCGTCTCTCTAAAACGATGCTAAATCTGGGAACCAGCTACAGTCTGAAAAAATGTGTTTTTGATATGAGGGAAAAGTTTGAAGAAGAGTGGCGCAGTGCGGTGAACTGTTTGTTGTGCCGGTATTTTTAGAGTCCTGTCCTTTAGTTCTAAAGAAGGCTCTGGCTTGCTCCCAGTCTCTCCTCGGGAAAACAAGAGAACACTGTGACCAGCTGGTTCTGATCTGCAGCCGCACAGAGCCTAGCTAGGCCAGCAGGCATGGGATGGAGTTACACAACCCCACTGACTTCCAGCAATAAATAACAAGCTGAGGTTTCTCCTCCTTTGTTTAGTGGAAATACGAGGTCGCTCTGAAACCCACCACAATGCTAAAGGCACAGGGTCATGGGGGCTAATCCAGATGTCATGGATGCACTAGGTTGTGGCACAGTGTGTGCAATGATAATAACAAGGCTTTGAATGTAAAATACGGTTGAAGAGCATCTGTGTTTGCAGTACAGTGGACTGGTGCCCTGTCCAGGGTGTACGTATTGGATGAAGCAGTTAGAAAATGGAAGGAAGGTGTTTACCCGTTCCAAACAGACTAGCCTTGCACCACATGCACACATAAATGCTTTTTGTGATGCAAGTACCATGTTCTAATTTCTTGTGGGCTTTAGCGTAAATAATGCTGCAGGCTAGGATTTATTATTGGTGCTATGGTTGTATTAATTTATGTTTCTGAATCTATGTGCTGCTGTTACACATTGCAGCCTGTGGGTGGCATCTGGATTCAAGTGAGAGCTGAGGCAGTGCTGTGGTTTGAGAGCTCCTTTTCCAAATTCACAAGACAGTTTTTTTTTCTCCTTTTTGTACATTTCCTGTAAAATACGAGCATACCCTTCTTCTATGTTGAGTACAAAAAAAACCCCAAAGTACGTCTTGAGAAAGACCTCATGTCCTGCAACGTGTTCTCAGGCCATGAGTAATGCAGCTGATGTAATTTATCTTCTGCTAATATCTATTTATTTGCTTGATGCATATCTATGACTTGGATTTTCTCTCATTTCTCTATTTTTTTTTTCTGTGCTGATTCGCTGTTCATTGCCATTCAGTGCTGTGTTGTGCTGTAGTTTTTGAAAATGATTTTGATTTTGTGTGGTGTTAGAGTGAAGTCAGCTATGAGATAAGGGCAAATATTTTAATTTCTTAATTGCTGACATAGCCACACAACCCCGAACAAAATGGGATAAATCATTCTAGCAACGTTTTTCAATTTGGTGTGACTTATTTAAAAACGATAACCAGAAGATTAGTACGATTTGTAATGTCTGTGAAATGTTATATAAAAATAATCAAGTGGATCATCTGAAGAATTCATATCAAATAATGGGGTTTTAATATTTGAAATAGTGTGCGATTGTCAGTCCTTGAGTATTTATAAGGGAAAAATTACACAACACAGCAAATCAAGTAGAAAAGTGGGGAAAAAAAAAAACTTTTCACATCTCTTTCACATGTTTAATGATAAAGAATAACTAATAATGACAATTATCACTATTGCATTTCTATAGCACCATAAATGTAAAGCACTTTCAGCTCAAAAGATCCCAAGGTGCTTTACATTTATTGCATTGCACAATTTAGACAGGATCTCTCCCATCCAAATGCAGTGTTCCCAGCTGTCGATATAGTGGGGCACTGGTCTGGAAATTATGAATCAGGGAGAAGATGCTTACTGGTCCACTAACACCACTTACCACAGGCAGTCTGGTTTTCTTTGGAGGTCAGACTTCTCAGTACTGGTTAGATCCTGCCTTGCTTCACTTCAGATGAAAAGATCAGGCTTCTGGGTGGTAAAGCAACTGTTAAAACCAAGCAAACCATAAAACTCTATCAAAAGGTTTACATATTATATGTGTAATCCTTATGTGCAAGTGGTGTGTCATAGGTACTGGTGTCCTTTCCTACTTTTGTTGTTGCTGTTGTCAAACCCTAGACTGTTACAAACATTTGAAAGAGGTTTCTGTCTCTGTCGGGGTCCTCTGAGAAGAAGGCCCGCTGTCAGAACACTCTGAGAAACCTGGTTCAGTTTTAAACCGAATTAAAAATAACTCTTTAGCAGTGGCTGACTGAACTGTCACTCCGTTGTTGTAAACTGCAATTGCACTGACCTGCAACCATGAGCCATAGAACTGATTTTAATAAGCAGTTTGAGCAAAGTTGTGTCCTCAAATGTATCCTCTGAAAATGAAGCAGTGGCAGGTGGTTTGTGGAGGTCTATATTAATTTTAAAAAAATGTTTCCCATTTCTTTAACTATAGTAAAATAGTATCAGGGCAGCAGTGGGTGTATGTGTACTCCATAGCTGTGAAGCGTTTTCTGTCAATGACCTGTTGTTGTTATTCTTCTTTTAAAAATGATATCAGACCATTTTTTATAGTTATCTAACACAGCTTTTGAATGTTTCTGGGTATCAGCTGAGCCTGATACAGTTGAGTGTTTGATACACAACCTTATTCTTTCCTTCTGCAAATGTTGAATTGGTCCTTTTGAAGCGAGATTAATGTATTTTCCCTGTGATAAAGGGGTTCTGTGCTAATATGTGAGCAAGAAAAGAAACGGCTACCACGGAAAAACACTGGAACATTCTCCAGAGAGTGTGACTCACCAAGATCTCTGGGCTTTTCAATAACAATTCAGATTGGTTACTCCATATATGGGAATAGGATTTCCTGCAAAACAGCTTCTGTGGAACCTAATGCTGATAATGAGTTGGGTTATTTTGTTTGTGGTTTTTCTTTCTGATCAGTTCACCTGCTTTTATAACCACAATCTCTGCTCATTCAGAAGCCCTCATTTCCTGGTTAAAGCTGAAATATCTCTCGAACGTGTGTGTATTTACTTTTGTAAGGGTTTTAAAAGGATTTAGTTTTACACCCCAAGAAGGCTCCACTAAGATGTGGCAATTGACTTGTGAAATTAATGAATTGCAAAAGGGCCAAATCGGAAATAAACTGATGACATGTTCAACAAAATTGAGATCTCTCCAACTTTCACAACTGCATGGTCAATGTCGTCTGTTCAAGATGACCAGGGTGAGCAGTGGGCGTCTCAGAGCCTCTGCCTTCCTCTTAGACTCCTACCAACGCGCGTCTCCCCATTGAGCTCTTAACACAATGCAGTCAGATTGCAAGGCGTTAAAAGGCCCGTTGACTCTGAAAGAAACAAGAACAATAAAGAGTTCTAATTAGTTTTTTCATTGATCTCCTCACTTGCTTGAGGGAGCTGCTGTGCCAAGGAAAGATGACGGCTCACTGAGATGTCTGAAGCTGATCTTCCTCTCTCGATAACAGCCAGGATATCTTATGTGAAAAACTTCTTCATCGGTTCTTTGAGATGACGTGCTGTGAAAGTGCAATTACTTTTTTGTGAATAATTCTAATGATAAATGGAATGAATTCATTGGTTATTACACTCTACATATTTAGTTTTCTTAATGGGGGGACAGTACAGAGCTTTGGTTAAAGCCCTGGATTCTTAACTGGTATATTGCGGGTTCCCAGTATGGACACTGCTTCTGTACTGTATCTCATTCAGTTGTCTCAGTTCTCTTACACTACAAAACTAAAACAGGCTCTGATGGGATGAACCTCCAGGCTTGAGTACGGACTACCTACTGTAACTTATATCTGTTAAAAGGTAAATGTATCTATTCAAATACTTCTGTCAAAGGGGAGCTCTTGTGTCAGAATGAGTTTACCTAGGATATGAGCACCCCCAGACTAGAGAGATGTTATTAAATTTTCTTGCCTGATGAGGCTTAACTTGGAGATTTTCACCTTTATCTGCTACAGAGAGGCAAAAGGCAGGTTATATATCCAGGACAGGAGGAAAGATGGCTGGGGGAATCTCTTGTTTTTTGTAAGTCTTAAAGATTTAAACTTCCATGTGATATTTCCTATGGAACATTTTCAATAGAGTAGCTTTGTCAGCAGCCTGCATACCTAATTTGAGGTTCAGCAGATTTAAAGATTACAGAGTTGAAAGGGAGTTTTTACCTTCTCCTGAGTTAAGCAGCAGTATTCCATTGCCCTCCTGCCCAGAGCACTTAACAGCTACATTACTCAGCAATGGGATAATGTGTACAGTAATGTATTTTTAGCAAAGAGCCTGCTGTTTTTCAGTGTTAATGGACCCTGATTGCATGCCACTTTGTCACTACTCAAACTGTTTCGACTGACATCAGAGATGAGAGACAGTAGTGGGTAATTAAATGAGAAATTTTCAAGCTCCGAGTCCTTGGGGAGGTGTACAGCAATCAGTGTTTATCACAGCTTATAGGCCTAAATTAAAATAAATAAGCAGAATTAAACACGGTAAAGCACAGACTTACCCTGACCTCTATGGGAATATTTTAGTACTGTGATAATAAGAGTCTAAAATAACTGTTGAGCCTTGTAGTTTTATTTTAATGTTTTTTTTGTTAAAATGCATTTCTAATACAGTATATATAACCCTGACATATTCAAAAAACAAATATGACAAAGATAGTGTAACTGCTGCAGAAACAGCCAAACATCAAGTAGAAGCACAGATTTGTATCTGTTTAATCTGGTTTTGTGCATCATAGATGACCTAATATAACCAGTCTTGCTGTAGGCAGATATTTTTATCACAGGGATAGAAGTATTATAAGCAAATCTGTACTTTCTGGCTTCCACTAGTTCCAAGTTAATAAAGTTTATAACTCCAAAGCATGTCTTTGTTGTACAGTCTAAGCCAGAACATTTCAAATATAATAAAAGAGTTGGTATATTTCTTGTTGCTTGCCTTTTTGTTCGGCTTTCTGTTTGGGTTAGATGGTTCACTACAATTATAAATAGAAAAGAGGTAAAACAAAGCCCATCATGTAAAGAGCAGGTTACAGAAGCATAAAGTAATGCGTACCCAAAATGAATACTTTTCTTTTTTGATGAGGCATTTAAAGAAATGTTGATCACAGGTGATTTTGCTCTGGTGGTTCTGTGGACAGAGAAATTTATTACCAGCAGAAATCAGCAGGAATGTTGTTACGTCGACAACCCAGACAAGTATTCCAAGAATCCTTGGAAGAACGCTTACTCCATTAATGGCTCAGAAATGTTTAAGACTCTATTTATAGCAATGTGGCAACAGATTTAGACATTTGTATCACCTTTTAGCCTAACATTAGAAAGATTTCCACTTGAGTAGAAGTTATTAAAAGTGAAAATTACAGTCAGAGGTGGAGGATTCTGGGAGTGAAGTGCTGAAGGTACAGTCCCTTGTACAAGCTTGTCACAGTGTCCTTATGACAAGACATGTCTGTCTTTATACTGAAGTGAAAATCTTTAGAGGTACTTCAATTGCAAAATGTGTCAAATTCAGCATTAGAGTGCCAACCCCCCCTTAGTAAACCCGTTTGAGTACCTTAACCTAAAGGTCCTCGAAGCGTGACTGAGATCTGTGATCCAGGCATTAAGACAGCAAACCAGGTTCTTGTCCCAGGCTGACTGTGACAGGAATTCCCCTTGTGAGGACACACCAGAAACCTTTGTTACTACACCGTCTTTAACTCAATGTCTTATGGCCTGTGACTTGAGGTGTGCTAATGAGAATGAGATCAGAACCACCGTCCATGTTTCATCTTTGGTGTGGTCTGGATAGCTCTCCTCACACTTATGGTACACTGGCTAATGTTACTACCCCATTTATGTTTGTGTAGTGCAGACTTGATGGCCAGCGTATCTCTGTCTTTTGTTTTGATGCAAAGATTATCAGTATTGGTATGTGGGACTTCCCAAGCGTCTTAAGTGCTTCTTACAGTGTGAGTTTGTCCCACTGTTTAGCATGACAGAGTGAAAGTAGTGCTCTGTTTGCTTTTCCTAGATTTGGGGGGAGGAGTGGCTGTGTGATAAAATGGATAGGAGTGTCCTGCAGGATCAGCTTTTGCCAAATCAGACTCTGAGCTCTGTTTTCTGTGTCCTTCCAGGTCCATGCTGCAGAAAAAGAGCCCCTTCTCTCTCTTCCCTTCTGCAAATGAGTGGGCATTCAGAGGGGTAAGTTGACTATACTGAAGCCCTCAATGAACATTTCAAAGCTGAAACTTGGATTATCCCTCTGAATTGCAAACATATAAAACCCTTGCTATTTGAGGCTTTTCTTTCTTGTGGTGGCTTAATTAATTGTTAAGAACAAAGCTATTAAATACACACAATTAGTTTTGGTATGATGATGATGCACTGAATAACACAGCATATGGTTTAGGTGACATTGGTCTGACAGAGTGAAATTTTAAACAAAGACCTAAGTCCAAGTATCTCAAACCCCAGCCATTAGACAAAGAGAACAGAATGCAGAAAACAGCTCTCCTTTAAATATTAATAAATATAACTATCATAGAACAACAATATTTCTGGATTAATGACTGTTGGTGACGGTTTGAAACACTGTGTCAGTGTCAAGACATTCCGGTTAGAAACACAGAATGCAACATGGACATCTAACACACAATCGCACTGAAAAGTGCAAATGATCGACTACAGCACAAACCACAGACCTTCATACTCACACGGTAGGGTCACAGGCTTTTCCTCTCCAGTGTCTGAGTTTCACTGGTGGTGTTGTTTTCAGGTGAGCCGTGGGTTTCGGTTCTGAAGAAGATATGGTTTTAGGGAGGAAGTTGCAACCACTTTTCTCCCTGGTTGAATGCATTTGGGGCTCAAACGAAACACCTGTGCAACTGCAGATTAATGAGCTGGGGTCAGCGAAAATCCTTTAGTGCTAGTGTAGCATCTGAAAAATGAATATAATGTCAGTATGTAGTTCTTTTAATTGTTTCAAAGTTGTAGCTAGTTTTATTTCAAGAAATATCATTTTGATTGCCCATGATTTATTATGCTAAATAGTAACTATTTGAAAAAGAAAGTCAAAGAGAGTGTGTTCCTGTAGCTGGGGTTGATTATAAAAAACGGAATGTTGAACTTTGTGATGTTAACATTGCAAATTCATTTTTGCCTTTTTCTATTGAGCATTTCCAACCATTTTGCAAGAAGAATGGTGCACGCTAAATGGAATAAAGTAGTCCAAAATAACTAAAGGACTGAACAAACAAAATAAGCAATGGCCCTGACTGAATTCCATCACCATCACACTGATGGACACCTGAGTTGCCCTGAATGGTTTGGAAGTCTGTGTTTTGGTAGCATTGAACTGAACTACAAAGGATGTTCGGAGCCAAACATACATTTTATCTAGTTCCATTCACCTGTTGCTCTCTTCAAACAAATTCTGTGCCCTTGACCGGTTGTCACATCTTTATAAAGAAGACAAAAGCAGCTGCTCTGTTGATCTTCTTTTCTTGCCGAAGGAGCCTGAAGGTTTAGTCTCACTCCGTATCTGAATCTACTCACAGCAGTAAGTAGAGTGGACACCATAACCCCCTTGAACCCGACAGGCTGCCCTGAGAACAGTATGCTCTTAACCAGTTTCCTTGGCAACCCCTTCAGTAGTAAAGCAGAGAGAACATACATAAAGTTATGAGAAAATGGCTACCTGCAAAAAACACCTCTGCATTTGGGATGCAGCATTGAGGGATTTAGCATTAAACCTATTCATTCTAATAGATGAGGAAAGTCCTGGCTGGAGCCCTGGTTAGTTCCACCTAAAAACAAACAACGCACTGTAAATAGTGCTTCTTTATAATTTAAATATTAAATCATTTAATTTAAATTTAAATATTAAAACCAGTTTTGTTGTTTCCGTAGTCTTTATCTCTTTTCACTCTGTAAAACACCATGCTGAAGAAACCCCTCAGATGTTGTAACTTAAACTACCTCCATTTTGTAATATTGCAATAAACATAAGTTCAGTATCCTTTAACTGGCAGTAAAGGGGCTTACGGTCAGTCTTGGAAAGTAAGGCTGATTTCTGACAGGTTCATTTTGGCTGCAGTGTGAGTAAACTCTCCAGCTCAGATTCTGTGGGGTATTGTCTGAGGCTATCTCGCTTCAGCAGTCCATCAAATCAGATCGTGCAGCAGTCAGAGACCCAGCTCGTTCTGCCTGAATGAGGGAGTGCGTGGTGCTTTCCCAGCCAGGGACCTGTCAGAGACTCAGGAGCAGTAAATACCAGTTTTTCGTTTTATTTCAGGCCGGCATTCTTCTTCGTTTCTCGTTTCTTTGCTTGTTGTGTATTTTAGGGGCTCCGTGCACAAACTGTGGTGTTGCTTTCTGACAGCGCACAATCGGCGTTGCAGTAACAGTTCCTCCTCAGAGAGAGGGTGGTGGAGTTTCCTGAAATCATACACGAAGCTGATATCGTTCCTCGCCCCATTTCTGCCTATTCCGCTTGGAGAGACCTTTTCAGAATAGCTGCCAACAAGCTAAACAAAACCAGCCACTGAGATTGGCACACATGCAATGCAAATAGGGTATGAAATCTGTTATATTATATATCCCCTCTGAGACTGGCCTAGAAACTTTGCAGGATGCACCTCTGTGCTCCTTCTTGCTTGACCTGATAGATTGAGTGGCATCAAGTCATGCATACCCCCTAAAAATTCTTAAAACAGCTCATAGAGGCAGGTAATGTTTTAAACCTCTTGCTCTAAAATTAAAATCCCTTTGTAGGTGTAGTGTTGTGACTCTGCTTAAGAGCCTGTCTCCAACTTCTTGCTTTTTGTGTGGATGTTAACATACATGTTCACTTGTTTTATTGATCCGCACAGTTTCTGGGACATTTTTATGCCTTAATCAGAACTCATCCCATTCAGGATGAGTGTTTAAATGACGAAGTGGACTCAATGAGTCTGTGCATCACAAAGAAAACTTGAAATAGGAGTGTTCTATACATCGTCATCCCCACCAATGCTAGACACTCAGGGGCTGTATAGGAATCTAAGGGAAAGTAACAATTTTAAATAAAGGCGAAACCGATATCTGTTTGACGCATTTCTGGGAATTACTACACATAAAGATTGCTTCTGAAACTAAGACGTCTTAGGTTAAAATCAAACACTTTTAAATTAAGGGCTAGTGAAGATCTCATTCTTAGAAAAAACAGAAGCCATGGAATCACAAGGCATCTCTATAGAGGGGATCCAGAAGAGTTGCCCGAGAAACAACTCTAGTTCATCACACAAAAGCAGTCCGTGGAATGGAGTCAGGCATGCTGGGACGAACACAGAGAAGCAATGCAGAATGCCAGGGAACATCTGAGAATGTGATCTGAAAAATGAAGTTAAAAAAGGCCAAAGCAAGGAAATACAAAACTCAGACAGGTACGCCAGGAATACAAAGGCAGTGGTGGAACTATATTGTCCTCACAAGACTCAGAAACCCACTGGCAGACAAGGTAATTAATCGAGTTAATTAAATGCTGGTGCTATACACCTCTGTACTGATCTCATTCCTATGGTTACTGGGAGATTAACAAGCTGAGTTGGTAGTTACCTGGAGATGGAGGTGTTTTGGGCTGCTCACTCATCTGCAGTTTTATAATTAAGGGCTCGACACTGTCTGCGTCAGGTTTTTATGTTCTCTATAGGGGTTGTGTGTTCTTGTGGGTTTCCTCCAGGTGCTCCAGTTACTGTATATTCCCTGTGATGGACTGGTATGCCAGTTATTTGCCAAGGTAGGCCCCAGCTCCCCATGCAACCCTGACTTGGATGAAGTGGTAAGAAAATGGATGGTTGGATTAATACTAACTCATAATGATGAATAAAAACTCTTAATGATTGCTCATTTAGGAATTGGTAGCTTAATGAAGAGGCAATACTGGAATCCTGGGTCTGGAGAACCAATCTCGATATTATAAAATCAGGTTGTGCAAAACTTGGGGGCCACCTAGTATTAATGCTAATCTATGGAAGTGAGTGGTTCTACGAATATCCTAATTCAGCAGTCAACTAGAAAAAAATAAATGTGGATAGAAACATATAAAGGATCTTAAGAAAGGCCACAAACAACAGAGGGCCATTTAGTCTATCTTGGGTGTTTGCTTGGTAGGACGTTAGTGATCGGGGGATCTAGATTTCTCCAATTCCATTTCCAATTGATCCCTGCTAGTGTCTTTATTTTGTATTTCTTTTTTCATCTTGAAGTCCATTGACTTGACACTGCCTGTTGAAAATTTTGAATATTTCAAGCAAGTCTCTCCTCGTAGTCTTCTCTTTTCAAGACAAGGATGATTAAATTTGTTAACCGCTCAGAGACGGACGAGGAATATGTTCTTCTTTGCACTGATGCCAGGTTGGCCTTGTTGTTTTTTGGAACATGGTGACCTGAACTATAATTCTGGTCTATAGTACATTTTTAAAAAACTCGGTTGTTTTAACAAGTCTCAGCTGTAAGGTCTCAGTGCTTCAAAATCACCTACGTATATCTCAGGCAAACTGAGAAGATCCTTGTTGTACAGTACATTTTTTCAGAAGTCTTTTTCTCCATTAAATCTGTGGGTGGCCATCAACGTGTGGACTCACCTCTGGGTTATTTACATTTTTAGTCACCGCAGCTCTTGCCGCTATAATTATGGTCACGTAAATTAGGAACGGCAAAGGTTGCCATGCCAACAGCTACTGTTTGCGCAGGAGTTATTAACATAAACAGGACAGAGGGAGTACTGTGTTTACTGTAAACACCAAGTGTGTTGTTGTGGCTTTGGACCTGTAATTCTCATTAATTTAATGCTAATCTTATTTTTCCCACTCATTTTATGTCTTACAGCATCTGATCTGGTTCTGCCAGATTTTGAATGTTAACCACAATTCTGAATTCTTGAGTCTTCAATATTTTTCAATATTTTTTAAACCTCGCAATTAGCTCGGCGATGCATCTGCTATTGGAGCTCCCTGTTGATCGTGTTGCCTTCAATATATGCTCGGCTCTCTGAAAACAGACTGCAGTGCAGTGCAATCTGCATACTCGGTTTAATAATAATGATGATGATTGACAGATAGAAACGAGTAAAACAGAATTAAAAGCTAGACACTAAAAGTGAGTTTTTGGGGGCAGGATTTGAAAGTGCTGACTGACTTGTGAGTACCAGGCCTGCTCCCTGGTATAATGTGTGTGCTGCTATCTCCAGAAAAACTGGGCAAGCTAAAATTTTTTAGGTCGAAGATCTGGGTCATAATTCCTGTTCACAAGAACGGTTTCCAAGCTATCTGCTCATTCTCTGGCATGTCCTATTCACAGTGGTCCCATAATCGTAAAACACAGATAAGCAAGATTAAGTGTCTCCCTTTCAGTAGCAGTAAATTACTGGCAAAATACAGTACAATGTGGGCACATGTTCATATGGCACTTTCCTTCACTTCCAAGGAAAGCTAACAGTGTGTAGTTAAGCACTGAAGTGCAGCTTGCTTCAGGGGTGATCCCAGCCCACTTGTTAGCCTTGCTAAGGGCAACATCAAAGGCACGGCTCTAAATTCTTGAAGGGTTTCTCCTCTCCCCCATGCTCCTTCTCCTTGCACTCGTGCACATTGCATGGACAGTCGCTAGTATCTGCCATCATGAAAGCAGACACTCAGTCTGGTCTCAGGAACAGCCAAAGCAAACATTCGAGAACCTAACTATCCTGACTGTCTCGGAGCCCCCTAAATAACAGCAGAATTCATAACAAGAAAAAAAAAGTCTTGGGCCACCACGTTGCAGTCAAGTTCAGGGCTGAAAAAAACATTTCTTAGATGAGGCTGCTGGAAAGCAATAACATTAAATGGAGCCTCTGTGTGGATCCTTAATGTACACTTTACAAAAAAAATGAGTGATGTTCTCCAATGCATTCATGTTTCATTTGCCAGAATGTAATGTTACTGCACCTTCCATTTTAAAAATGCTGGAAGATCACCAAGTTTTACACGTTTCAGTATGAAAAAGTCTGTGCATTTGTGGCATGCTTTATTCTCTTTGTGGCTCTGTGCTCCAAACTCTCAATTTAGATAAACTGCTGCTACTGTATGTAGCTTTGAAGAATCTGTTGTGAAGTGTGGAATACCAAGCAGGGCATCATTTTGTAGGTCTTTGTACTGTATGTCCTAGATGATAAAACATTTCAGTAGGGCATGCACACAGACGCAGTGCTGGAAACTCATTTGTTAAAAACAGTGGGGGGGAAAATGCAAGGCTGGCACACTACCTCACCCTTCAAGGCAGGTTTTTAATGACCATATCTGTCATGTTTTGGCCCTGCTTGTCTGCAATTCCTGATGATGTGAAACATCTAAGAAATGTAGACTGCAGACACGGTCTTCGATGCTTTGCCTTTGAAGAGATATCAAAGTATTTTATTAGATCTCTGAAATGTTGGTATCCCTTAGCAAACTTTTCTTCAAACAAAACCTTCGAATTTTATTGGTAATTACAGGCCATCATGATCACAAGAGCAATTTTACTTTTCCCTACAGCAGCATACATGCATATACATTTGTATACAAACCATAACACAAATGCCATGATAAATTAGCAGTCACTTTCTTTAAGGAAGTGTCAAATCATATTAAACATTTCTTTATTGTCGTACTGTGTAAAAATGTGCTGATCTGTGACCAGTCTCGACGGTTCTTTTGCCATTATGCTTCATATAAAATAAACAGCATTAAAATAATTTATTGTATTTTATATAGGACTTTTCATCCCAAAGTAACCAAACATAGTTTAGAAATAGGAGGGAAACCACTTTATTCACCACTCAAGTGCAGCCCCCATCTCGGTGATGTTCAACTGCACAGCCAAGCAGGTGAAGTGAGAAATTTCCAGTAACAAATGCAAAAATTATCTGCAAAGTTCCCTGAGAAGCTGAATTACATCAAAGGGTGAAAATGCTTTACCTCTTCAGAACTTTTTGCGTGTTCTGTGTTTTTAACATAAAGGTGATCTGGAGGTTCTGAAAGAGAAGCTTTGAAGTAGTTAATCTCCAGGTGGGATAAGAAATGCATTACAACCGATCACATCTTACTCCTTCACAAAGAAATTTACAAAGAACCCTACAAGTATATTTTTTGTTTGCAGGTTGTGTGCTCCTGTCAGCAGCCTGTGCTCAGCAGCATTGGTTTGTGAAGCGTTACCCTTTTTAACCTTCCACAAAGCTCTGTTCAGTGACTCATTGAATTCTGAGAATTCACCTTCTCTGACCTGCCTTGGCTAGAGCAGCTGAAAACATTTCCGTCAACTGATGAAAAAAGTTCGTGAAACAGAACTGGCTGCTCCAATCACTTTGTTCAGCCCTTGCCGACTGGCAGATTGTCTCCAGGCACACGGAGGAAGCTTTTTAACTTTTCCAGCTGCATTTTGTTTCTTTTGTCTAATTTAATTATTAGAATGCTAATTGTACTAAAGACTGGTTTTGTTGGCACGAGACCCTTGATTTAATCTGTGACTCGTTGTATAACTCTTAGGCAAGTGGGCGGAAAGTATGCTCAGCAGGGAGATGACTGGCTTTGTAGGTCAAATCAAATACTGTGAAGAAATTGATAACCGCTTAGTGGTTTAAATTAAGAGGACTCTGGGAAAATCTCAATCACCATCCACAGCATGGCAGTTTGATTCAGATAATCACTGCTTTGGAAATGAAGTACCTCCTATTGTGCATGCTCTTAGTTTATCCCCATTTAAAATCTGTCTGCAAATCTAACCCTAATCCTAGCCTTAACCTTAAAGCAGTCCTGGGTAATGAACAAATAGGCATCTTGCTCCATTCAGCTGCCTAAAATCAACCACTACTGCAGATACCTTTTTTACATTCTTCTCATTTTGTTGTTAATTGTAGACTGTCTTGACATCTGTATTCCATAATCATTCCATAATGCAAGTTAGGGCTCCACCATTATTCTTCACAAAATGCCAAAAAGGACCAACACCCTTATATGTAGGTGTTTCAAATTTTTAAATGTCAATTTCATAATTCGTTAGAATAATTACTTTGGTAAACAAGCAATTGTTATTTACAGCCATTCATTAAGTAAGGACATTAATAGGACTCAAGTAAGTTAAGGATCTGCGCTTGTGGCTGGAAGGTTGCCGGTTCAAATCCCACGGCCGACAAAGGAATCCTACTCCGTTGGGCTCCTGAGCAAGGCCCTTAACCTCAACTGCTCCAGGGGCTGTACAATGGCTGACCCTGCACTCTAACCCCAAGCTTCTCTCTGTCTGTGTGTCACATGAAGAGCAAGCTGGGGTATGTGGAAAAGACAAATTCCTAATGCAAGAAATTGTATATGGCCAATAAAGTGATAAAGTGCAGGAGAATTTGGAACAGAAAATAACAGGTATGACATTAAACTGAGAATTCACCAGGATATTTAAGAGCCACAAGACACCTTCTGCTAGATGCTATGAACCAAAGAAGATAAATAAATATGAAAATAAACATGGACTGGACTCATTTGTGAACTTGACAAACTCTGTCTGCTCCTTTAACGTCTAGCTCTGTTGTCAAGAGTTGTGACAGAGTTCAACTTGACATGGTGAACTCTTCCAAAGTAGAGCATTTTTGTTTCAGGTTACCAAGTTCAATATAGCAATATATATAATATACATAAAATAATATATATACAGTATATACTAATGCTTCCTATTACTGTTCCTCTTCTTCATTTTGGGTTTTAGAAATGAGCATTGCTGACCCCATTGCTGGAAAAATTAACCAAATTCAACAAGTCGTCATGCAGCTTTTAAGTCCTGCTTTGTACTGTAATTGCCTTGTACAAGGGCTTCAAAATGAATAAGTGAGTAAATAAATGTGTTACCTCCCTAGGGTCTGTCCTGCATATTGTGTGTCTGATCCTCCCAGAGTTATATAACGGCATACTTCCTGACTTATTCAGAGGGCGTATCTCTCCTGCCCCAGCATTGTTTTTCACATGTAGTGGTGGAGAATTTATCAACCTCGCTGACGTCCTTGAGCTGAATGGTTAATATGCATGATCCTAGTCAAGTGTGCTCTCCTGATGACATCAGGCGCAAGGTTTCATTTTTTTCAAGTGCAAGAATCTCTAGAAATACAACTTAAGAGCTCTGTGCTAATTAACCAAACTACCCTTTTCATTTCATTTGAAATGCGTCACCAATTTTTTCCTTTCCCTTGGTTTTAAAGGTTGGTGAGTTAGAAGTGGAATAAACTTGTAGTACCTGTTTAAGGAGCAGCACTGCGAACTGCACTGCCTTCGTCTGTGGATTAATTCAGGGTCATCACATGTTCACATAGAAAAAGACACAGAAGAATTGAAAAAATCTCTCTAAGGGTGCTGTCAGGAAGACATGTTTTCTGCTTATGAAGGGTAGATTATACTGTAGGTAGAGATTCATGCTTATTTCTTTGAGATATAAGAATAATTTGGTGTAGATTATTGGGTTGTCTCACAAAGGTCTGCATGCGATCACCAGTGAGTGAGTACAATATTGAGTGTTGATGTCTGAATATTACAAGCATGCATGCCACTCATTAGCACAAAGACTAACTTTGTCAATTCTCTTCCATCCACTTCAATAGAACACACACACTTTACAAAGCACCCAGATGAATAAAGACTGGATATGTTCAATGGGACTTAGATCATTTAAATCGGATCTCCTGCTTGTGAGCTCCTGGGTGTGAGGTATAGTTTCAAGAAGGATCTGAGTGATTTAGGAGTCTGAGATTAGTGTGTGTTCCCTGGGGACACTGGAGTCTGTTCACTCTGCTGCTGCCCCTGATCAGTGAGACATACAATTAGTTTTTTGTGGTAGCACAGTTTGTACTTATTTGTTTCACACACTCCACTGATCCAGAAGGTGTTCGTTTGTGTACACTGATTAGGCCAGGATTTTAAGTTGCGATGCCTTGATGTCAGCTCTTCACGCACAGAGCCTTATGTAACATGTGCTGTACTTAACTTTTCTGCTGAGCCCTTTGGCACAAATCCAAAAGGTGCTTCTCTCATGCCTAACCACGAGACTCTACATGTTACAAAACAACAGTAGTTCTTTAAGTGTCATGAGTAAAATATTACTTAGTTAAATTTAACATCTGTAGCAGTGAAGCATACCCATACCTTTTGCATTAAAGTTTCACTTGCAGAAACAATCTTGTTAGCTACCATATTGTTAGATGATAATTGAGTTTATCGAAGATGTATGTTGTAACCATATACACAGCAATGCACATGATGCTCAGCTTTGATAAAAGATTTAATTGGAATTGGAAATTATCAAAATATAGGTATATTTATTAATTTTCCTTTCAGTGTTCAACATGAGGGTGGGCCCTATTTTAATGTAGTATTGAATAATAACTAAGTAAGTGAGATTGAGGACTGAGGATTTATGGATTTTGTTTGGTATAAGTGTTCTGCGTTTAGGATGATTATTCTAAAAGAAAGAAGGAATTAATTTATTGTTTTTGTGGAATATCATCTGTATGCATAGTCCCTAAAAATGAGTCCTCGGTATTTATGTTGTGAGCCTTTTGCTTTCCAAACTACCTGTGAGCATCTTTGCTTTGCATTGGAAAAGGCTTCGGAAATTAAAATCTCACCTTGGTTTTTCGTTGAAAAAAGTTCCAGAAGTTATTCTAATGTCCCTATTAGAGGCTAGAGAAGTTTGTGCTCCCAATAGACAGTAAAGTAACAAACGTCAAACACATTGCTTTCCCCTTTGTGTTTTTTGCCGAAAGGGCACGACATTCTGATGGTTTAACTCACCCTGAGGGATGAGAGAGAAAGAGGTGCAGAGAGAAAGGAGAAATTGGCCTTTAAACGCAATGACACATAAGCCTCATGGCTCATTACTGCTCCTGGCGATGTAATTTCAGTCCATATGTTGGATGAAAACATTTCTTCAAACCAGGTGTTGCTGTCAATCAGGTGATCTCTCTGTGCTGAAAGCAGACAATGTTTTGCTGCTACGTTACAAATTCCAGAAGCAGATACAAAAAAAAACAAAGACTCAGAAAAAAGAAAAACCTTTATTTTTTGGAGTAAGTGACCCATTTAGGTGCACCTTTCATTGGGGTGGGACTTTGCATACTGTTTAAAAAGGCATAGTGAACTGCTGGTGTGAACACTAGACATATAAGTAGAAGGCTGTGGGTTCAAATCCAAAGAAGGACACTGCAGCTGTATCCTTATGCCAGGTACTCAGATTGCTCCAGTAAAATGCCCAGCTGTACAAATGGCTTTAATACAAATATCAGCCAAATCAAAGAAGAATAATAATAATGGGAGTTACCTTTAAAGGTCATTTCGTCTATGATAAGGGTGTCTGCTAAGCAAATAAGAAATAAAGAAGGTTTGTAATTTTTTGTGTGTTGTGCAGTTAACGATAGAGAAAAGGACTCTTTGGCCGTCTCTTTATGTGATATCAGTCTAATTCTATAAAGTGCTTTTTCCCTCATGGTTATCTTCCTTATGCCTGGCTGGATGCAGAAAGAGATCCTTCTTTTAATCCAAACTCTTTGATCTCTGGCCTTGTAGGATGTAATGCTTTGGCTGCAAGCCAAACACTCCTGGGCAGACACACACTTAAATGTTTATGGTTATTTCTGCCCAACTGCACTTATTCTCCAAGTAAAATTCTCAAACAGTTCAATTTTACGTATGTTGTATGGTGTGTGGTGATGATGTAGTGGAAAGGGTTGTAAAATTAAGCGATGACAGTGAATAGTATAACTTTTAAAAAAGTTCCATCTCTAGAAGGGTGTCTTTACAAAAGCTACTTCTCTTCGTTCTTGAACCTCTCTAGAAGGAGCTGATTTGAAACCATGGGTAGAAAATCATGTCTTCCTCTCTGTGTTAAGGAGTTGTGAAGCTCAAATTTGTTTCCAGGAAGTGCCTTGTGGAAGACTCCCGGTTTCCAGGAAGTGTGACTCACAGGAGCTTCTTAGTTTCCTGTTCTCTCAAACTCACTCCAGTTAAGCAGCAATCAATTAGTTTCTGATAATGACCGTTGATGAAAATGACTGTACAAAAAGCAATGTCAATTTTATATCACACTGATAAGAGTTTATTGTGATATAAAAGCTTAATTTGGTATATCTTTCAACAAAAGGGTTGTGTGTATTTTTAAAACAGTCTCAAAACACACCTTGTAATTATATGTATGGCCTGTTTGCTTAACTTTTAAAACATCTGTTTTTACTGTTTTTACGGGGAAAAACGAGGCAGTGTGGTGAGGTCATAGGTATTATTATTTAACAATACATTAATTATATTTTTCTGTAATAAGCAGTTGCTATTCAAATGAACCTCAAAAAGAAAAAAAATGAAAATAGATTGACTTGAAAATCATGATTATACTCCCTTTGTAATGGAAAACTAATGCACCTAGGCTGAATATTCATCTTTGTAATACTATTAATAAAAAGCAACTCCATGATGTTTCAGAAATAACTGCAGGACAATGACAAATTCCAGTGGACAGTTTATGTGAACCATGTGTTCAAACGTTGGCAGGTCTATCTATGTTGTGTTTAATGAAATTGGTTTAGGTTTCCTGCTTCTTTAATGATAAGTCTTTAATATCTCATGACAAGAAACAGGGACTGAAATTAATCTTCTGAGGATTTCTTTTGATAAATCAGTACAAACTCATTCAGTGAATTATCCAAAGCGCTTTAAGTTGCTGATGGGTAATCACAGGCATATACTGTAAGAACGCATTAGGTACAACTGACAGATGGCCTGGGGCAGAAGGCTAACTGTAATGTGCAGATTTTTATTTTAAGCCACCTTTCTGAGGCATGGTTTGCCTGTGTATCTCCCTCAGATCTCATCACATCACAAGATTGGAGTGGTTTACCATGTGTGTTTTCTTGGAGAGACTTGTTCTATGTCAAGGGTCCTGTTATAGTGGTAACAGACACCAGGATCATACTTTAGTCTGCATTGCCTCTGGGTTACACTGTCACGTGTAAACTGTAGTCATGAAATCATGGTTGTTACCTATCTTTGCATGTGTTAGTTCATTCATAACCAAACTCATGAACAAATTAGTATATTAGAAGCAGATGCGATACACTAAAACTGTGGGCTTTTTTAAGTAATGAGAAAAACAAAAACAGACTCCAGTTATTTAGGAAGGGGCTATCAATGGATCATTTTCTGGTTTGCTTCAAAATATGTTTTACTCATCCCCAAAGTCCTTGGAACAAGAAAAAAAAACTGATGGAGATTACAAAACGTCCTTGGTGAAGATCAAAGAAAGTTGCAGAATTAGTTTGTTAAAAAATTCAGCGACAACCAAAAAACTTCCTCTTCGTGTTTCTGAGTAATCTCTTATCTCTTTGCATGAAAGGGTTGAGCTAACGAAAGCAAAAGATTTGCTGCACTCGCTGCTCGAGTGGAGCACGCCTTAATTTGGGATGGGTGAAACGCTAAAAAAAACTAAACAATGCAAGTTTGCTTCTTGTCATTGTGGCCCCTCAACCCCAATATAGCTACACCTCTGTTTCCCCCTTTCATATCCTGTTGTTCAGCAGGGCTGCAGCATACAGCAATCAGCTCTGTTCTCTCAGGCCTGCAGGGCTGTGTGTAAGGAGTGAAGTCTGGATTATTACTTTAACGCTTCATGAGCATTTATTTTTGGGCCAAAAACTGACTTCTTGTCAGGGGGTGTATATCTCAGATATCCCTCATGGTGTGGTGCTGTCTCTTCGTGCAACACAGGGTGAGTTACTTGTTTCTAGTCTGTGTGATTGCTCAGTGTGCTGCTTTCAGAGTGAGTCAGAATGCAGGCTTTGTGTTGCCTTAACACCCCAGTGGTGGAATCTGTCGCCGATAGCCTAGGTCAGATGTACTTCTCTCGTGGATCTTTTTCACTTCAAAGTGTAGCTGAAATTTTCAAAGAGGTAAAAGGCTAAGCTGTGTGAAGTAGAATTTGTTTCTCGGTGCTCATGATATATTAAAAATGGAGGTTTCAAATAAGCTGCTGTAACCGAATTTCATGTGAATTTCATTTCTGCCTCTATTTTATTTGAAAGCTCCTCAGGACCAGTGTGCTAGTATTGCTGGATTGATCCATTGGGCAGGTTGTCTGTCTGCTGTTTGAGTATTTTGTAGTGCTCAGATGTTAATGGGTTAAAGCACCTAAGATCCCTGTTAGCTATTTTTTGCCTTTCATGTGAAGCCGGCCTATTCATAAAGCTGATATTGTATTTCAGTAGACGAAAAACTTTTTTACTTCTATTTTAAGAGAAGTACTTAAAGCTAGATTTTTGTTATATCCTTGTCTTCCATAAGGGTGAGTACCCTCAGATCTGTACATGAATATCTAATCAAGTTACCAATTTCTGTTTCTCTTTTTTAGTCACTGATGATAGTAGAGGCATTATCAGTAGTAGCACGAAGAAAACATGTAGTGTTTTCTTGTGAGCTGTAGCCATTTTTTTAAGAAATGCAGTTTCCAAAAAGTGCATTTTGGCAAAAGGGTATTACGTGTTTATTTTGTGTGAATAATAAAAAACTGTGCATAGTATTTCCCACGACTTGTCAGTGTTCTGTAGTCATTTTGTATGATTCTCTTTATTTTTTTTTTAAATGAGTTACAGTGCATCTGTCTGGTGTTCATTAGTACCTTATTCAGTCATACCCCTCCTCCTTCAAAGCATCAAATTGAGTGTGTCTATCCATTATCTACACAATTTAGTATGTCCCTGTATGATTTCTCTTGCCAAAATAGATTACTGTCTGTGGCAGTGCTGTTGCTTTGGCACGCAGATCTTTCTGCTTGCCACGACTAGCCCAACACTACCAATGCTTCAATGGATTCCTATCATATGAATGTGTTTATCACTGGCTCTGCCCAGTCCGGTGTGACCGAAACTGGGCAACTGTATGCCACCTGTAACAGGTGCATGGAGAGGCAATGGTGCCACCAACAGTATACTGTATAAAATATTTACTCTTCCCTGTTTTTTGTTTCTTCTGTTTTGTTCATTTTGGACAGATGCTATAGAAATCCACTTTAAGGACACTATACTGGTTATCTTTCACATTTCAGCTACAGGTTCAGTTTACCATACCAAAAGAGCATACAGTATTTCACATGGCCCTTTCACGAGGTATTTAAAAGGTCTGGTATTAATCGCTGTGATGTTTAAGGAGCCATCTGCTTCATACAGTACATTAGAGGCCCCATAGGAATCTTGCTGAAGCCGGCTAAAAGCTCAGCAATTTATCACTCAAAACAGGAACTGGTACATCTGCAAGTGGTTACACCTGTTGAGGTTTAACCATTCAACTGCTGCGCTGATCAAAGGCAATCAGAAAAAAAAAATCCCCAGAGTGTCTTCAAAGGGCAGCAGATCTAACCAAGTAGATCTCAATCTGCTTTTATTTTTTCAATTTTTTTAAATTTTAATCTGCAATCATTTTTCAAGCCCTGTATTGATTCCGTAACTGTCCTTTTGAAAATTTTCAGCGCAACCACATTGCAAAAAAAAAAGAACGTTCTGTATATAATGTGAAAAGAGACTGAAAGACTCCAATATCCAACATGATGTTGATAAAAACAGATGGTTTCTCATCTGTGCCATTTCAGAAACAAAAACCACTGAAGGCAAATGCGTAAAAAAATGAAAGTTTATTTTCCGGGTCACTAGAAGGTAAATTTACCACTTCTTTAAATGGTGCTGTCACAGTCGTACTTTCTAATGCTCTTGCATCTGGTGGTTGATCAGGTGGGATGACAGGATAAACACCTCTGTCTCTCTGCCAACTAGCACAGGTTCAGGCTGCCAGGGTGCTGATGGGCCAAGGGAAAAGAGGAAGATGCAAGTCATTCTGCTTAAACAGGAACTTGTAGCAAAGTGACAGGCCTGTAGGGCAGGGGTTCCCAATTCCGCTCCTAGGGAACCCCACACCTGCTGATTTTCATGCAGCTGAGCTCTTTACTTCAATGAATCCTTAGCAAGTTGCTTGGTGAAACCATTAGCCATTTTCTTTCTACTCAATGGTTGATGATTTTAGGTTGTTTTTATGAAAGCAGTGGTTGCTTAAATAAACATCCTACTGTAAATGTTTAACAACTGAAAACAATTAAAGCGTTCAAATCAAATCTTTTATTGGGTCTGTTAAAGGTTTATTTAATTGAGGGTTCAAGAGGAATGAAAACCAGCAGTCGTGTGAGTTCCCAGGACTAGGACTGAGAACCTCTGCTGTAGGGAAACATAGAAAACAACTCTTGTATAAGCAAAGGATCTCAGCCAATGCCAATGTGATAATTGGTACAGGTCCTATTAAACCAGCTTATCAGGGTATGAGTGTGTTTTTTGGTATGTGCTGAAGTGATAAAATGCTAGTGATGGCTCGAGCCCTTTCTGAAACAAGACTCCTCGAGCTTCATTTAAGCTTTGCCCAAGAGCAGTATCTTACTAAAAAAGATTCATTAGCTCATATTGGAGAGCTCCTTGGATCCTCCAGGATAAGATTTCCTGGAGCAGCAGGAGGTACCATTAATCACATAGGATTGTGTAAATAAAGTGCTATAAAAAATGGGAGGTCTTTCATTTTTAGTAGAAACTAAAAAGCTCAAGATCAGATGAAGTGTGTGGCAGACTCCACTTTTGTAAGGCATTTGTCTGACATTCAGAAGGCAGGGTGTGTGTTCTATGTACTTTCAATGTTTCTGGGCTTCAAATTTGCATTGCTTGATGTTTTCCTGGTCACAAAAGAATATGCAAATAAAGTGCTTCTTCATGAACCTAACTGGAAGGTACTTGTTGGCCTTTTAGCATTACCAAACCAGCATTTGTCCACAGTCCCAGACTACGACTTGAAAAGTAATACATTCCTTCTCCAAACACAAATGCACTGCTCATGCATTGTTCCATACTCACACCAGCCAGCAGCCACCAAAAAATAGCCTGTCTGGAAACAAAACCCCTGTTTTGGATATAGGTTTAAATACTGCAAGATAACGGAAAAGGTCACAATGTGCAAGGAGCAAGTCAAATTATCAACTTTCACTTTGAATAATAACGTTACATGAACACAAACATTCTGAGAGCCTTGTGGCAGTACATTGACAGACGTGGGCTGCAAAGGTGCAGAATTACAGAAATTTCCCATTTCATTCAGTTGTGTTTTCACAGTATGTGTCCATTTAGTACATCATTAAACACCTACAGAACGCTTTATTCAATTTATTAAACCAGTATTTCCACAACATGGGCCAGTGTATGTATTTTATGACCAGTGTGGGTTTGTACAGTAACCCAGGGTATTCTGAATCATTTAGCTTTCTAATTCATACTCTGTTTATTTTGAGCTAAGTGATGGAAAGACTTCACAAAATAAATGCTAGGAGCTATACAAAGGAATGTAGTTAATGTTGCACCTGAGGCACTGCAGTACAATGCTGATAAGCATCACAACACCATTTATTTTTGATCAGCATGAAAAAAGTTAGTGTTTGTAACACAACCCACTCTAGAGAAGCGTTGGTTGTAGAGAAGTACAAAGTCAGAGATAAAGCTTACTTTTATGTTGACATTTTTCATTTGAATGTCAGGATGCTCAGTGCTGTGATCATTTAAGTGAAAGAAGTTTGAGAATGCAACTGCTATATGGCTTTTGAAACCCCAATAATAGAGCCATTAAGTGCAGACAAACACTCAAAGTCACTTTAGTGAACGTTAAGACTTTGATAAGCCCTGCAGTTAGGAAGTATTCCATTGATTACCCAGATTCCAGTCCCTGATCTATGTTTAGCTTCTGATAAGAGGAAATAGATGACCACAAAGAGCAGAGAGCAATTTGAAAGGATTTGGTATGCTATATATAGCCTAATTGTATAGCAAAAGTAAAAATAAAATGAACTTGTGTGTTTTTAACGTGATATTTTTCTAAGTTTGCCAGAGAAAAAAGAAAATAATGTTATTGACTAACTTCTGTTAGGCCTCTTAGCACAATTCACATCTTTCCCTTCTTTCTTTAAAATCCAGATCAGTAGTTCTGAAGAATCAGCATAGTGTGAAAAGATAGATACATTAAGTCTTGAGTCAAGTTCATACAGCAAAGGGAAAAATATTGCATCTTAATATTGCATACTAGCTGGTGGAAAGTAAGTGTTTCAATGGCATTATGAATAATTGTGTCATAGAATAAAGGACTGACAATCCCCACTATACCAACAGACTAGACCCCAATCACTTTGTGAACAGTAACCTGGGGAAGGTATTCTGCAGTATAATGAATGCCCAAATACTGGCCTTCCTTACCACCAAATGCAGGTGTCCACCCAAAAAAATAAAGGAATTATATCTGCCTACTGCACTGACTTCATGACAGACTGTTTTGCAGTACAAAATGGCGGTCCAATGGTTAGCATTGCTGCCTTTCAGTGCTGGGGTCCTGGGTTCCTGGATACTATGTGTGGAGTTTGCATGTTCTCCCCAAGTTCACGTGAGTTTCCTCTTGCTGCTCAAAGACTGATGCATTAATGGAAAAGCTCTTCTGTGAATGTTGCTCCTGGTGTGAGCATGTCTGCGTCTGTGTGTGACCTGCGACGGACTGCCATCCCGTGCAAGGTGTAACTGTCTTGCGTTTGTTGCTTACCAGGATAGTCTCTGGCTCTCCCATAACCCTGTAGTGGATGAAGTGGTTAGAAAAGCTTTTTACAAATTTTCTGCAAAGTTGTGTAGGTCAAGTCTCTGACATAATTAAATCAATAAACTGGGAGAACAAGTGCACACTGTGAAGTGAAAATTGGCAAAAAAGAACAGAATGTTTCACTAAGGGTCATGGAGTTAGACTGGGTTGCAGCCTAAGCCCAACACTGTGCAATATCTTTATCAATGAGCTAGCAGAGGTGTTGAAACAGTCTGCAGCCCCTAGACTCGCACTTTATAACACAGAGCTCACCTTTCTCTTCTACACTGATGGCCAAGTCCTGCTGTCACCCACTGAACGGGCTGCAACAGAGCCTGGCTTTGCTGGAACTATACTGTCAGACATGGGCTCTGACAGTCAATCTGGCAAAGACCAGAGTCATGGTTTCCAGAAGAAAGCAAGGGATACAGGCTTCACTTCGCACTGAACAACAACACATTGGAATGCAACCCACTACACGTACCTTGGTCAGATAATCCGTTCATCGGGGACGTTTGACCTGGCAGTGAGGGCACTGAAGGAGAAGGCATGCAGGGAGAAGAAGGAGGCTGTACAATATCAACCCCTCCATAAAGATCCAGCTGTGGATATTTGAAAGTATAATCTAACCTATTGCCCTATATGGCAGAGAAATGTGGAGTCCTATCATAAACCAGAGTTACACTATAATGGAGGCTCTAATAATACACCCCATAGAAGCTGTGTACAAAGAGCTCTGTAAAAACATTATCCATGTGCCAAGAGACACACTATGCAATGTGTGCAGGGCCAATACCCGCTGCTCATAAATACACAGAAGAGAGCAATAAAATATTGGTTATACCTAAAAAGCAGTGACCAGAACTCCTACCACCAAAAGACCCTGCTGAGCCAAGAACAATGCCAGGGACGAGGCCTCTTAGCCAGTTGGTTCTGGAGTTCACTGACATTAACTGACTTACCTAACACTGGGGCACACAGAGAAAATACACACTAGCTGAGTATATGACCATGGTAAGAAAGTTCTGAGTTCAGTGACCACAGGCTGGCCACAGAAACTAGGTGGAACTGGCTGACCTGGGTGTCCAGAGAGGACAGGCAGTGCTCCCACTGCCAGCAGGGAGAAGCAAGGATAGAGATGTGCTATCTGCTGCACTGCAAGAAAATGTCTGGGATTAGACATTCTTCCCTACAAATCCCTATCTAATCCAAGAATTCTCATACCTGCCAGAATCAAAACAGCCTCTGTCCTACTGGGGAAGCAGGATGAAACTCAATAGAGCTGGCAGCTCAGTTTGTGATCTCCTGTAAATGTTCTATAGTGTGTTTTTACTGTAAATGTCTGAAAATGCTGTGTTAACTACAACACTGTAATTCATCAATCATGCAAACAAAGCCCCTTGAAAGTATTAGAACATTTAAGTAATTATTTTAAATGTTGTCCTCTTGCCAATTTTAGAATACTCTCTGGTGTGGTACTGGAGGTATAAGCATGAACTTTCATTTGTACATATTGCACTTAAGTAATGAACGTATGTTGTTTCCAGTTTCTTTTTAATTTTTATTTCCACATGTTGCTCTTTATAGCCAGATCCACCTTTTTAATCTTTTTATTCTATTGTCCTACATCTCTGTCTTCAGTGCTGTGCATAAACACACATACCTTAGATTTTTCTGTGCTCATTTTCACATTTCATTTTTAAGTGTTGTTTAAATTAAAATTAAATTAAATTGGCTTTGCTTTATGTTGATTTGCCACACATCAGTTGTCCTATACTGAAGGTGTTGTCTCTCTCTTTCTGGTTTCTGCCTTCTTGATTTTCATCTGTGTTTTCCTATCCTTGCAGAAGAAGCGCAAGCAGAGGAAAAGAGATGAGGACTCCCTCAGCCTCTGCAGCCTGGATATCAAAGTGAGTAGAGCTGTTCCTCGCGCCCATCACCACAGCACTCCATATCTCAGCACAGAGCTGCTTGCTCCGCCTTTTACAAGAGTGTGCACCCAGCCTACTGTTTGCAACCACACTGATTCACAAATCACATGTTTGTTTTCAAAGCAATTAAACAGCCTGCACCTCTTACAAGAGAGATTGTGAAGTTAGAAGCCAAGCAGTTTAGGTGATATATCTGTGAGGATTTTTTTTCATCTTTGAAGGATTATGTGATGTATGTAATGAATGATCTGATATCTACAGAAGCTTATTGTGAAAGGCAGAAATGTGGGTCACACTTTTTCTTAGGAGTTACAGACTTATACTGTATAAATGGTTAATAACCCAGCTGTTCATTTATAAAATACTCTACATGGAACAAGATGCCTTCTGCAAATAGGTTACAAGTGCACAGGCTATGGTCAGGAAAAATATTTTTGTTATAAACATTCCATTAATCTACTGTAGAAATTGTAGACATAATAGCAGTTAAATCATTGTTACTACTTTTCCATTTCTTGAGTGCCATTTCTTGGCAAGTGTTACTAAAATGAGCATCTTCTATAATAAAGTAATAAACTCTTAAGCATAATATCTGAAGTAAACACTATTACTATCATCATATGTGCAGATGTTGAGGACATGACATTGCCTGGAGATAGCCGATTAGGGTATATATGGGGAAGAGCACATCTGCTGAGGATTTAGAAATTGGTAGAGATGAGAGATGGGCAACAAGGTTAGCTTAATTAATACAGTGTTGGAAAAAATGGGGTGTTAGCCTCTCTTACACAGCAGGAGATTTAAACATTGTTCTCTGTGCTTCAGATCGGTGCACAGAACCCAGTAGACCTTTACAATGCAGAAACACTGTTGATTTTAAAAAAAGCTGTTAATTAGCTTCTTGAGTGCTTTCTAAGCTGACAGTCCTCTGAGAGCAATCTCCACCAGTCTGGCTCATTGCCTTATTTTGTTCTCAAAACCAACACGTAGGCTGTGTTGTACTCTTTCTGTACTCCTTCCTCTCTCTGCATTGCTGGACACACCTAATGACGGTGAGATCAGTGTGCACTGAGCCAAACCAAAACAGATGAGCAGAAAAATCCCAGGCAAAACCATGCAAGGATTAAAAAACAATTAGATGCAAACAATTTGTCAACAGCAACAGGATGACGTTCAATGGGTGAGCAGGCCCACACAGCAAGGTGCCCATTGTGTTTTGTGGACTTTGTGCGTCTGGTGTGAAGGACATTAGCAGGTTAAGGCTGAGCGTTGCTCTGTTATGAATATAGATGTGCAAAATTATTCTTAGAGTGATCTGTGTAGAAGGCCAAAGTAATCATTGACTGTCATGACCACCCCGTGCACATAGCATTTGAGCTCCTTCAATCTGGGTGTTGATTTAGACTACCCAGACTCGAATGCAATAGAACTAAGTCATCTTTTTTTCCCACAGCTATTATAATGATAATTATAATTGCTTACACTTATATAGCTCTTTTCTGGACACTCCACTCAAAGCGCTTTACAGGTAATGGGGACTCCCCTCCACCACCACCACCAATGTGCAGCATCCACCTGATGTGATGGCAGCCATAATGCGCCAGAACGCTCGGCTATCAGTGGGGGGGAGAGCAGAGTAATGAAGCCAAGTCATAGATGTGGATTATTAGGAAGCCATGATTGGTAAGGGCCAATGGAAAATTTGGCCAGGACGTCGGGGTTACACCCCTACTCTTTTCGAGAAATGCCCTGGGATTTTTAATGAGAGTCAGGACCTCGGTTTTACGTCTCATCCGAAGGACGGCGCCTGTTTACAGTGTAGTGTCCCTGTCACTATACTGGGGCATTAGGACCCACATGGACTGCAGGGTGAGCGCCCCACTAACACCTCTTCCAGCAGCAACCTTAGTGTTTCCCAGGAGGTCTCCCATCCGGGTACTGACCAGGCTCACATCTGCTTAGCTTCAGTGGGCTGCCAGTTGTGAGTTGCAGAGTGATATGGCTGCTGGCTATTAACCTGCTCAGTCTGGACAATTGTGTTTTTGACTCTTACTATATGTATTTATTTCCTTTCTCATCATACATGTAGGTCTCTTATTTGTTAACAGATTCATGTTGTATTAAATGTATTGTGGGATGTGGGATGAATTTTATATGCCTGCAAAGCAAATCTCCCATTGGGGACAATCAAGTCAGTAAGTATCTGTGAGTTGGGCTTGCCTTATTGTCAGAATGATGGAATTCCGGAGCTTAAGTTCTTCATGGCTCAGTGACTCAGCCTTGTTCTCTTATTTTGCTTAAGGCTAAAAAATGCTTCAGCAAGCACTCCCCTATTTCTGTTGAGCTCCTCATCCCTGAACTGCGCTCCAGTGATAGTGAGATCAAACCTAGCAAGGCTAGTACAGAAATGATCCTTCACGATGAACCATTGTACCAGGTTTCACTCCAGAGGGCAGTGCCTATGCAGACAGTTGGCAAGAGAGCTCGATCTATAATTTTACTAAAGGTCAGGCAATTTTAATGAAATGTTTTTGCTCAGAGCTGCCAAGGCAGTTTGTTAAATGGCAAAAGTAATTGCAAGGTATTAGTGGAGCACTAATTTTCTTCTTTTGCCTTCTGTGGTTCATACAGGTCTATTTCTGGATTGTTGTGCTGCAGGCAGTCAGTATCTGGTCTGGAGAGTGTACGCAGCCCTCTTGACAATGACAATGTCAGGTCGAGACAGAGTGAAGGCCTACGTCTGGGCTTTTAGTTTCAGATTTTACAGTTTCAAAGAGCTATAAAGTTTCTTCAAGGACAGGAATAAAACAAACTTTGTAACGTTAATGGAATGCTTTTCCTTTAATCAAAGTTGGAATGTGGACATATCCAGTTCATACCTTTGATTAACTCATTCATCTTTATAGTGCCTTTTGGTGGTGGTATCAGTTTGCTTTGTTGCTTTATTTGCAGTTCCTCTAACTGTACCACTTGCTAGCCTTTAGGCTTCTGTACATGCCCCCCCCCCACACTGAGCAATGATAGTCAATGTTCTAAACAAGGCCTTCCCTAGGAAAGAGAATAAAAACAATATGTGGCTCTGAGTGAATGAATCTTTTTGTATCAAGAAGTTTATACGTATCAGCTGGCTAGAATGGAAAAAAAAAGTTGTCTTTCTCTCTTTTAAATTTGAAACCTGCCCAGGACACATCTGTTTAATTCTGTCAGCCAAGCACATTGTAGCTAGTGTGTCACCATGAAATTTTCCCGTTTTCAGTGAAGTGTCACAGGGGAATACAGTATTTAGTAATAAAAGCATTTCCACCTCCTCTTCAACTACTCCATATACTGTGTGCAGGGTGGGTGAGAGGAGCCACATCCTGTCAGTCAATCAACGTACCTAGGTCTGTGGTATGTGGAAATCAAGTCAGCCCCTTCTCGGGCTATAGAACATGAACTGACTCTTTCCAAATGTCCTCAGATCCTTGCGCATCTGCTATGGTAGAATGACTTAAAATTGTACTTCAGGTCTTGCACATGAATCCTAAGCAAAACTATCATGCCACTCGTTAATCTAATATACTGGTTTATTCTTTGTCTGTTAGAAATTAGATTTAACAAAGTTGCTATGAAGATACACTGGAAACTACACAAAACATTAAGATAGTAGTTTTTATCAACATAACATACATTATGCAGATTGAGTGTATGGTGGCGTCACATTAAGCAAATACTCCAACAGAAACCCTTCTCCAGTCATGTTAACAAAGAACAGGGGGTTAAAACCCATATTAGGTGATGAATTATGCTTGTTATATAATTACCTTTGTTTACCTATACTTTTGTTTCTGTTGGATGACAACACTGCATGTCCTTACAGAAATGCACTGGAATCTGCTTCCAGGCATACTCTTTTATCTACTGGATTTGTGCCTTTGCCAGCATAACAATGCCTGAGTCAAAAATAGCGAGGGATTTCCTTCACTTGTCTACATTCATAATTGGAGAGTACTAGACTTTTTTCGTGAGCTGTGTGGCTTGGTCAGTGCAGTGAAGCTTAACCCCTAGGGGAGCCAAAATGTGGGTATTGCACTCACAATAGGACGTAGTGATGTCATGGCTGACAGCACCATTGTTCTCACTGACGCTACCCCTGCCACGATAATTGACTTGAGTTTTGGTATGAAAAAATACACTATTTTCGATGTTCCAGTTACTTAACATCCTTTGACCTTGGTGAATTTAAAGCTAATTTTGTATTTGGACTCATTTCTAAACTTGGTACAACCTACAGCATTGTTTGATATGTAGAGTGAATTTTTGCTTCATGTCTGAACCAAAAATAACATGACATGACGGTATAGTTTCCCTGTTGACACGCAGCTTTAGGGACAATTAATTTATAAAAGTACCATATTTCCACTCTTGTCAATGTGTACATTTTTCATTTGTAGCTGTGTTTTTAATAACAGTATATATATGAAACATAAGGACAAATATTTTTCCAGCTTAAAAGTCCATTAAACAGGGGCTTATTTGCCGATATTCTTTAAAGAAGTACCCAAACAGGTGGTGTGCTGATGCTCAAGATTGGCTGTAAACTTTGATTACTTCAGTTTGTAGCTGTTCACCAAATGGAATAGATGGGCCTAATGGCCTCTGCTCATTTGTAATTGTTCTTATGCTCTATTGTTCTGTTAGGTGATGAGCTAAGATATAAGCAAGTCTTTTCTTTAGGTTCGCTGTTATCTTTACAAAGTGGGAAGAGTAGTTCCACTTTCTCCCTGAAGAAGAGAGTTCTTTTGAAGTGAGATAGGCATTCCCAATCCTGGGCCTACCCAATCCCAATCCAAGTGCCTCTTTGTTTTTGTTCTATTTGAGAACTCAGTTGCACATTTGTGGAACTTTCAAGTAGCCCCACAATCAGATTAACGGGAATTCTTTAATGGTACTTAATAGCTCTTAAACATTTTGGAGGCTGCTTTCAAGCCTTCGAAAGGTAAACCTTCAAATATATTAACTGGTTAGTTCAGTTAATGCTTCATTTAAGTAAAAAGCTCAGCTGCATCACAATCCAGGTTGTGTGGGTTCTCTAGGATTAGGATTGGGAACACCTACTCTGACGCGCCGTAAACTGGCACGTCCTTTTTAGAGAGACTGCAGAATTGTGGACGCAAGGTTGCGTTTCAGAGTGTGCGTGCTTGATTAAAGGGGAATCAATCTGCTCCAGTTCTGTTCCTTCCCTTCAGTGTATTGTCAGAGTAGTGGACCTTGTTGTTCTTCAGACTAGAGTGAAAAATATCTGTCGATTTGGAACACCATCCCTTCATCTCCCACAGAAACCCCAAGGAAAGCTATCTACAATTGCCTTTTCCACTGGATTAAGATGCAGTTTTTACCTTCTCTCAGGTGGTTATAGAAGTTGCTTCCCATATTGAGGACAGATGAAGACCCACAGAAACAAGTACTTGAGCTCTAGAAACAAAATGACACTAGTGCAGGCAAGAGCAGCCACATGCTCTGCTGTTGAGGCTCATCTGACACAAAAGGCCTGTGAAGTTATCAGATGGAGCAGGCCAGCTAAGGTAGGGCAGTAACAGGGAAGTAGTACTGTTTGCTGTTTGTACTGAGAGCAAGGAGACAGAAAATGAGCTATTGATTGTCAGGTGGAGCTTACGATTTGGGCCAGCAGCTCAAGAACCTGCTGATATGATCTCTAACATTAAAGCACGAGATGAGATGTTTTTGTTTTCAAATGTGCTGCCAAACCCAGGGGCAGTGTATATTGGCTTTGACAAAGCACCTTCATTATAAAAATGGATCACAATACTGTTTTGTAGCTTTCTGCTGCCAAGAAAATTCCCTATATAAATCAGTGAGTAAGGAGAATGTACTTCTGGGAGTGTTCCAAGAAGATTGTTTCTGTCTCCATTTTATATTAGGATTTTAATAACTCATCTGTTTTTATTAGTGGTCTTGGGGGACTGCTCCCTCCTACAGAGGGAGAATCATGTACACTTCTTCAGCTTTCTGCAGGCTTGCAATATAACCCAGGTTAGCAATAAGAGGAAAATAATGACAGGTCTGATCATACAACCTAGTGTCCTAAAGTGACCATAGCTTAGTACTAACATATTATTTATCTTAGTGAAATGTAATAATGTACAGAATGTATGGGTATTGTGTGGTAGACCGACTTCCCAGGAATGATGAACACCTGACTGACATTCACATTGCAGGTAGTCAGAATAGATGTCTGCGATGATAGGTGACAAAGATGACACTGGCATGATAAAGGTTTCTCATTGAAACTAAAATCCTTGAACTCCATCACATCTTTGGATCTAGATTCAAATTCTTCCCTCATTTCCTTCAGTATCTGCATAAATGAATCACTGTTGAACTGTTTTAACAGATCGGGATCTTCTGTTGGGCTTGTTTTGAGCATACAAACTCAAAGCAGTGGCAGTACTCTCAGGCATAGAGTTGTGATCTTGTTTTGAAATATTGTTATAGCAAACAGCATGTTACTAGGAAGTTTGTTTCTCTTACAGTTGAAGATTCAGTGCGTAAGTATCCATTCTGGTTTCTCCAACTCTGCCTCCATTCTCCCTTTGTTTACAGCAAATTCTTGATTCTGAGGAAGGATATTTAAAAATCGCTCCAGTACTTTGTCAACCGACCATGGTGCCAGATGTCAACCAGATGTCTCCTTCCTCAGATTCAAAAACCTCTCTGTGTGCCATCAGGTCGCCATATTCTGTCTTGTTTTCCTCAAGCAATGCCCAAAACTAGAATAAGACTAAAGCCGGTGACACGCTACATGAATCGACAGGACTTCTATTCGGAGAGCATGTCAACTTTAACGACTGGAGTTGCTGAACTGACACCTGGAGGGTGTCACATTATACAACTAGGAATCGCAGGGGGTGACTAATTACATGATTCCCTCATGATTTTTCATCACGGTTCCAAATCTCGTATTGCGCCACATACTGTAGCTACCGCGATTTCAGCTTATTTGGCAGCCAACCAACGTGGAGCACAAGAGGAGCACCGCACGTGAACAAACAACATGGAGAACAAGCACGTAAACGTCTTATAAAATGTAACACAGGCATTGTTTTCCACAAATAAACATCTTCAAAAATAGAATTCTTTATAAATATAGAACACTTTTTTCAAAAATAAAACAGTTAAAAATATAAAACACCTTTAAAACAAATATTGTAAACAAATTAGTATTGCGCTATAATGTGGAATATAATGGCCACGTTATCTCTCAAGTACACATCTGGCTCACTGCCCACCCCTATGACTTGCGACCCGCTACGCGAAAATCAAACCAGTTTGATTTTATCGTAGCGAGTCTCAGTGAGTCGTAGGGGCTATTAAGAGTGCTATGACTGAGTTGCTGGGGATGTCATACTACACAACTGACGGTACCGGGCACGCGCTGTGACTCTCTGCAACTCGCTGTGATTTTCTTGCAATAATGTAAATGAACGCTAAGACTGAAAATCCTAGGAAAAGTCGTGTAGTGTGACGCCGGCATAAGACTAAGATTAAGAATAAGAATGCAAAGGGCACTTACATGGAGTTTTTGTGAACACTCAGGTATCCACTTGGTTGATGGATGGACGTAGCTAGTGCACCGGTACACTCACCACACACCACGCATCAGCTATCAGAGGGGAGGAGAACAGGGTAATGAACCCAGTTCAGAGATGGGGATTGTTAGGAAGCCATGACTGATAAAGGCCAGGGGGAAATTTGTCCAGGAGAAGAGTGAGTGACTAGGTGAATGGGTGCTCTTGGCGTAATGAAACTGAACACCTTGTTTAGCTACTGTATGTGTTTCTGGATGTCTTTTTCTCATCGGACCGATGAGACAGTCCTTTTCTTGTATGTTCAGAGCACCATCAGGACTACATCAAGATATCAAAATCGGAATCGCATCACAACGAATGAGTCATTCTTGGAAATAAATTCTAGCAAGCCATTAATAATATATACCGTACTCATCTGCCCTGGCCTTCCACGGTGTCAAGCAGGACAATTGCTCTCAAAACAATTCCGCCCTTGGTATCTTAAATCCAAATGTGTAACAGTGCAACAAATGCACACGTTCGTGCTTTCAAATGACAACACAGCCAAGATATTATCACTGTTGGTGATTGTCATGATTGTTTCCACCCTTCTTATTACAGTTCTGTCTGTAGTCCTTTTATTTGCTTTATGATTGTAACATTGTTGCTGAAGTTGGCATACATTATTTCCAAAGAGCCTAAAAAGCATTCCTTAACAATCTCAAGATTGTTAAAAGCTTTCTTGTTTAGCTAAATTGCATCATCAACTCTTGTTGGATGATGTTGCCTTGACTGGACTTTTAAAAAAAGGCTGAAAACTTTTACAGTCAGGAGATAAATCTTTTTTTTTTTTAATTGGCATCAGGATAATTCACTGTTTTTGTACATAAACAAAACAAAGGAAATGATCATTGATTTTAAAATGAAATGTTCTATTCCTGTGATCCCTCTAACTGATTATGGAACTGATATTGAAACAATAAATGAATATAAATTCCTTGGCACTATTATAGATTGTAAATTGACTTGGACTGCCAACACAGAGGCAAGGTATTTGAAAGCACAACAAAGGTTGTATTTTTTAAGGATGTTTAAGGAGTAGAAATCACAATGTTGGCACTTCTTAGAAGAGTTTTATTCAATACATTCTAACCTTTTGTATTCAGAGCTGGGGAGCTGCCATGTCCTTGCAGAACAAAAATAAGTTGAACAAAGTGATCGGGACTAGTGGCAAGAATGGCGCATCTGTGGACTCTATCCATGGACATATTATTAATCTTACATATAAAATCTTAGACGACCCCTCTCATCCTCTCATCTTTTTAGAATATACTCTCCCACCCTCTGGGATGAGGTATCAGATCCTCTTTATAAAGACCAAGAGCATTTGCTCTCTTTATAGCTGAAAGCATTCATTGTTGAACAATGAAAATCTTGTTTGCAGGTAGGAATATTATTATTGTTGTTGTTTTTCACAAGCTAATTATCTGCTTGTTTATTTCGTATGGTACTGGAAGTTCCGAATGTTGTTTTGTATTATGGTATTGTATTGCTGTTGTATTTTTGTCTTATAGTTCAAGAAGGTAACTGCAGCAGCTAAAGAGGGCTCCACAGCCGAAACGTTGTTTCCTTTCTTCAATTCTTCACTGTGTTTAACTGAGGCTGTGAAGGAACTGTTCTTTGTATACAGCCACCTACTGGTGTAGTTATTTTACTTTTGTGCTTTGCACTGGAACATTTGTTTGAAACCATTGGCTTGTTTTGACTTAATGGTAAACTTTTTTCACGTGGTTTGAAAGGTTGCCTTCATTCTGTGTTACTGTAGATCCACTTGATCTTTACAAAGGTGTCTGTCACCTTCCACATGCTCTGAAGGCACCTTTGATTGAAATACACACTTCAGGGCACCACAATCTTCCCTCTCATCAAGTGCGTGGTCTTAATAGAACAATTTCTATTTCCTGCATTATATTTTTGTATTATTCTTGTAAGGTCAGTCTAGCTGTATATGTTTTTTTTGTTAAAAAGAAAAGAAATTCATTTTGAGCACTCATAATTTAGAACCCATTGTGATTCCATTCATTTTCTCACCTTTTCTCTAAATTGAATAATTTTCTGTCTGTCGGAGTTTGCTCTTATTATCTGCATTAGGGAGTCTTTTTATCTAATTTTTTTCCACTTCAGAATTACTTGTCACTTCTTTGTATGTTAAGAGGTGTCTGACATAGCTCCTCCATCTTACCGTGGGCCAGTACTGTGTGTTGGTGTGTATGACATTTGTTATCTCATTTGTGGAAGAGAAACCCACCCACCTACTCACCTACCCAAGTTGCTGCAGTGCATCTCCGGGGCAGAAGATATTATGCTTAATATTTCACAATTACGTGAAAATTAGAAGTTTTAGGTTGGTGGGTTTTTTTTATTCATTGACAGATCATCTCTGCCAGAATTGGAGTAAAGTTAATCCAGACTTGAACTAATTAAAGCCCTTCAAATTGGCATTTAGAGTAATGCATAATAAAGTCTAAGGATTCTGCTATTCTCCCTGTCTGGTCTCATTTAACATTCGACATTCCATTTTTGTGTGGAAGAATAGCAGTGCATCAGTTGTATTTGCAGCTTCACTGTGAGGCCCACAAGAAAAAAATAAATAAGTTTAGAGCCACAGTGCTGAGACCTAGTGAGACCCAAGTAGTTTTGAGTAGCATTGAGTCCAAAGATCACCTGGGCAGATGGTGACACAGGAGAGCTCCCTGTGACTTTTTAAGATTTTTTGGCCAACTCTGAGGTCACTATTATTGAAACAAAATTTGAATTATGATTGTCAAACCAGAGAGAGAAAAAAAATAGAGAGGACGCTAAATTAATCAGGTTTAGAAAATGTTGGGGGAAAAAAAAACAATTCTGAAAGTTCCTTAGCTTGTGTTGGAATGGTCTGTGACTCAGCGGTGGCTAGCTCCAAATGTTAGATCAGCTCACAGGTCAACAGCTGTGACGCCTTCTGACCTCACAGTTCGGCATCTGGTAATAAGAAAACCTGCACTGAGTCTGTATCTGCACCGTTAATGACGGGCAGTCTAAACAATCCCATTGGGTGTTTTCACTCCAGTGGATTTGCAGCAATAGAAACATTTAACTTCTCCTAACAGCTATCGGTTTACACAGACGTGAGCTGATTAAAAAGTGTGAGTCTGTAGCTCTAGCCAGTTTTGTGCCATCTGAAAGCAGCTCCGCACATATTTGATTTGATTAGTAAATATCCTTCGTCCAGAATGTTTTGGTAGTAGTGTGGCCTGCCCAAGCAATGAAGCAAATTATCCACAAAACCTGCCGTAAGAGAAGTCGACTTCGGTTGCTAAGGTATCATTGTGATAGATAATAAGGTGTGTTGATTTTATATATCTTAAAATTTTGCACATTGTCCTGTACTACTGTATATCCCATTTAAAGGGTGTAAGGCAACGCTTGGAGATTTTTTTTTTACATTCGATAATGTCTTGTTCTTTTTTTATTTGATCTTTGGATTTCTGAGTGTTGCTGTTTTTAAACGTCGGGTGTGGTCAGGTGAACGTGATCCTTTGTGTTCTGAAACACCTTTCATGAGACCTGAAGAAATCGTTAATTACCAGCTAGTTGGTTAAAGTTGTAAAGACAACAGCCCCTGAGGAGGGAGAGCAGAGTGGCCCATAGAGCTGAAGTGAGGAAAGCTGAGAGAGCTGTGCTGGAGAGCAGATGGGCTGGCTGAGGTTCATACAGACTGTCCACAGCTGTTCAGGTTTCTGGTTTCTGTACTGCCGGAAGACTGAGAAAAAGCCGCACAGATTCTCTTTATTGTTAAATTACATTTGAGTCAAGTTTAAAAAGCAGCGATCCCATAATGTTATAATCTAGCGAGAAGCATAGGGGTATTTGATACCTCTCAGTACATTTAGTGTGCAAAATTCAATAATGAGCGTAATTTCCACGCTATGTGATTTGTAATATGACCAGGAACTTTTAGTTTAGTATAAATAGTCAGTCTGGGTTATAGTTAAGTTTATTCATAACTCTTAACAAATTTGAAGTTCTGGGTATGCCACTTCTTCGTGGGGGCAGGATTCGTAAAAAATGACCTCCTGTAATGATAACTCATGAATGTCATACTAATGTTGGCTGCTGTCTTAATATAAACCATCGCTCATACTGTACAGTGACAGAACTGGTTCAGTAAACCTCAGAAATTGAAAAATGGTTGAGCAGGCTGTAAAGCCATTAGACAGCTGAAAGTAGCTGTATTACAGGCTGCTAATGCTTTAGTTGTTTTGCACAAAGGATGAAGCTTTTCAGTATTCAGTTTTATTTCTATGTGATTTACTTTGGTTCTCATAATTGAGAAGTATCTAAGAGAATAGGGAAATGAGAACAGATCACTTTCTGCAGTCTAGCAGCAGAAAGGAAAGTGTTTCTCTAGTTGTACGACTTTCAGTGGTCGGTGTCAGGGGTTTGTATGACTGAGTGGAGAACACTGCTGGCATCCAGTAAATCTGGGTTTAGATCTTAAATAAAATACATTTTCAAGATGGTTTTTACGTCGTCTGATGTCGAGAGGCATGCCTGAAAGAATTTAAATATCTGAAAAGACTGAGTCTATTGTTGTTTTATCTTACATTGTCCTGCTTTCTGAAAATTCTATTTGAAAAAAGTGACAGACTTAGAACTTTCGAATCTATCCCATTGTGATTCAGACCAGCCCAGGCTATTTCAGACTCATGAAACAAGCTATCCTAAAGGGGACTCGCAAAGGCAGACACACTTTTCTGACCTCAACACAGATCAGAAACAAAGGACCATATGTGGAAACTTAAAAGCAGCAGGCCTAAGATGTGTCACATGTTTAGGTTGCACTGGGTAAATGAAAGACTACAATTGTAGTTTCTTTACAGTGTTCAGAAACTAGCTGGAAAAGGTGCATAGATAAATGAGAACTGAAACTTGATGGCCAACTGTCATCTGCTCATTTTCATGTGAGGACTGAAGTGTTTTCTTGCTTTTCTTTCCTAACTGCTAAGCCCATGTGAAGGAAACCTGAGCACAGGCTCAGTAAACAAATGCAATCTCTATGGTACCTTTTAGTACAATGTTTTTTTTCCCTTTATTCTCGGCTTGACATGTCCTGGAACCAAATCGTGGCCCTGTTTATAATATCTTTTGGGGATAAGACTAGTTTTCCATGCTCTGTGTTCCTTTGGAGTCCCAAGTAACTGGTAATACATACCAAACATTTTCAAGGAGAGAGCTTTAAATAACAATATTGGGAGAAAAAAATCATAAGAATTATTTTGAAATCTTTGTCTTAGTGGTGTGCAAGCAAATCTGTCCATGAAGTGGCAATATGTTTACTATTATTGGTTTAAAAAATATATTCTATTATTTACCGTAGACCATACTGTATATGAATATGAACCTGAACTATTTGGTTGGTTTTGACAATACCTGCTCCTAGGTCTCTTTGCTTTCATGAACAATTACGTTAAGATGTGAAGTATGACAGTTGTCTTGTAATAAGTAGTCCTAATCTTGTACTCTGTAGAAAACAAATGGATTAAAACTTTACATGGGACTAGTTTCTGCAAGATCTGTCAGGCAAGTTTTGTTTTTTTTAAATTGAAGTCCTTTTCAGATGCATTCCAAAGCATGCAATTGAGTGCTGTTTTTGTTTTGTTCTAAACATTTTGGTGCATCTCTGCAAAGCCACAGTTCTGCTGCTTCCCACACCAGACAGCTATATTATTAAGAGTCCTCTGTTGGCTAAATTTAGCCATGCTGTTTGTGTCTATATTAGTGATGTGGTCAACACATCAGAGGTCGTGTTGAGACCATCAGGCCTAGTCAAAATAAACTAGACCTTGACTGAAATAAGCAGGACTCATGCAACTTGTGGGAGAAAAAAAGGTTTTAAAGAAAAAGTACTGTATGTGTCATTTATAAAACCTTTTCTTTTTTTGGCTAAAAATAAGCCCTTTCAGATTTACATTTTTTGAGCCTTATGCTGATCTGATTTATCGTTGGATTCCAACAATTACTTAATTGAAGCAATAATTCATCTGCCTTCTACTTAACTAAGGAATATGCAACCAACTACCTATGGTAGGTAGGCTCTATATGACCTTAGAAAATCTGTTCGCATTTCTATGAGCATTTCAGAGATATGGCAGAATTAGCTTGCCATTTACTGAAAAATGTGAATAATTCTTTCTAATCTTTGAAAATGTGTGTACAGTTTTTAATTTCATATAGAAACTGGCGGAAGCTGAAGGCTCGTGCATGTACAGTTACAGTGCAGTGTTGGGCGTGTTTAACACTTCACGTCACTGATTTCTTTGCATTTAAAAAAAATCATTTGCTGACTACTTCACTGCATTGGAATGGCATTCTACCTCATAGAATTTCATAAACAGCACTATCCTTCCTGAAAATAAGATGTTCCAGTGAATTCTCCTCGTCAAAGAGAGAGCAGAACACTCACCTTGCTCTGTGAGTTAGACACAAGAAACAGCAGCACCCTGCCTTTGGTTCCTGCTGTTCAGCTGAGTGCTTTGACAAACCAGAAGCTCAGCTGATACACGGACAAAAATACCTCTCTATAGTTTATATTGACATGCTTTGACTCTTTAGAAGTAAAGCAGTGTTGAAGAACACAAGTAGTTGTCCTCATTTTGAGAAATCGGACCTACTTGAAAGGATTTTAAAAACATCTTTTCCCACTCTAAAGAACAGAGAACTTTTTGAAGTGTTCATGTTGAAAATCCTTTTGTCCTGTAGTACAGTATAGTGGAGGCTCTGTACTGACCCAAAAAGCTCCATTCACTCTAAAAGTGAATGCCCTAAAAGTGATGCCCTAAAAAGGGTAACTTAACATCAAGATAAAACAAAAATAAGGTTAATATTTATAATACATGAAACAGGACTTACAAACGTTAAAATTGTCATTATCTTCAATGGAAGATATCATGTCATGGAATGCTTGAAAACAGAATAGCTTGAAAACTGCAAAAAATTCAGCTATTCAAAACTTGTTTTACACATTAACCTAAACCCTTAACCGAGCTTTGGTTTTGGAAAAATCTACAGTCTAAATATTTGGAGTTGCTAAAATGACTGCCAAAAGTGTTTTTCCACATTGACGCAAGACTCACTTTGTCCTTGTTTTATGTAGGCCTTATCAGGTAAGTCATTTGCACATATAGAGTGAAAATATTCTTTGTCTCTTGAAAAGTTTTTTTTTAGCTAAATTCCTGTCCGTGACGATCACTTTAAATAAAATAGACCCAGTGTGAGCATTCACACAGGAATCCGTGATCCATTTCCTATCACAATACGAGCGATTGTTAATGAAATGTGTACGTAATGCTCTTCACACACCGCGCCCACTCCACCTGCACTGTCCCGCCAGCCATGCCTGAAACACCCCGACACTGTCGTTGTTCTTGGTCTCAGATTTGGCGTTTTTGCCAGCTTTCAAGTGGGAGAGAACAGTCTGACTCCCATCGCTCATCGCTTTCTTGACTGATGCGCTGTGACGGGTGCGGTCTGGCTGGCTGTTGTCCCTGGCGGAGACCCGGGGCCGAGGCGGACGGGTGACTTGTGCCCCGTGCAGCCATTGTTGTGTTTGCCATGGCCGCGCTGTCAGAACCAGTGAAGGGGCTCGGCTGTGATGGGTACAGCTGCCCGGAAAGAGACCTGGGACTGCAGGAGGAGGTGGGGGCGCAGTTCTCCGCGTTTCTCACCCGTCTCTCACGCTGGTCGTCTTTTTGGGGATTATTGTTAACGACTGCTCATTACACAGAAAAGGAGAGGTTATTCATTTAATTTTTATGTATATATACTGAGCATCCGAAGAAGTGGATCACTCTTTCTGCGCATGCATGGTTTTAGATATTGGATTTTGGATATCGATGCAGTGTTTTTGGTGTCATTTTGATCAATTGCTCATTTCTGATTGTGATATACTTGAATGACCTTGACTGTTCCCTAGGCACTGAATCACCACGTTAGTGAGAGAGTGGATTTGGCACAGGTTATGATTTAACATGTTGGATGGTAAATGTCAAGCTGGGTGAATATCAAGAAAGCAAAACACAGAAAAGAGCCAGTATGCCCTGCTTACCAAGAGAATAATTTGTGCAATTGGTATGTAAAACCAGAGGTGAACCTGCCAGCAGTGGATCCAAGTCTTCTTTAATGATGAGTCAAGGTTTTGATTAGAAGACACTGATAGGTGTAAGTCAGGGTGGAGCACAAGTGCAGAATGACAGAGCAGTCAATGGGAAGGTCCAAGTGTGATGGTCTGGGCAGGAGTATCAAGTCACTCCAATCGACTTATAATGATTGAAGGTGACGTGATTCCACAGCGGCATCACAATTGATCAAGTCCTGGCAGTTCACTTGCTGCTCATCCCAACGTGGCAACATTCCAGCAGAGCAATGCCTGCCCTTTTGTTGCTTGTATAACAGTAGTCTTCTCACAACAAGAAAATATGCTAGTTATGCCATGAATTCCCAAACTGATTCTTGAACATCTGTGGGATGGGATGGGGTGATAAGTGGCACCTACACCAGTGAAGTAGTCACCTACACCAGTCCACACTGCATGAGAGCAATAGGACAGAATCCCACAAGACTGCCTCTTCAAAATGATCCAAATAATGCATTACATTGCTTTCAGTGGTGGCCATGTACAGTAACAGAGTAGACCTCTTGTTTATCAACCCTATTGATGACAAATATTAATCGTCATACCTGTGTCATATATGTTCAATAGAATATCAGTGCATTTGTCATAGAAATGGTCATTTTCCTGATAATGATTTGGTGAATTTGATGCAGTTATAAAAGATATATAGCGGGCATCTTAGGAAATGTATTAAATACCTACAGTATATATACATAATTGTACAGACACCAAGTAATCCTGTCCATTCAGATAGCACTTTGGCATCTTCTTAAAGAGATACACTTCTTCAGAGAGTTAGAGTGTTAAATACAAAACCACTAGTACAGAAACCACTTCACCCATATACCACAAAAATGAGTAAGATCCTTTATCTTGTCTTTGTTTTCTTGTTTTTCATGCATGTTAAAAAACCAAATTAGCATGTGCACTAACCAAACTAGAACAAAAAGGTCCTATATCTAGACCAGCCACAAGAAAACTATTTCAAGGCCATGTTTCTTTTTCCAGAAATACTTCATGGATTATAAAATAGAGTGACTCATTACTTATCTAGTTGTTTAGTATATTTGTAACACAGTTAATGAAAAATAAACCCCACTGATGTGTTTTCTTTTTTAGCACAGTTACTTTTGCTTGAATCCATTTATATCAGTGAAGTAATATTTACATGGCCTGTGGTGGTTTCATCTGAAAATCGTGCTTTTGTTTCCCCAATGTGTCTCTAGCAACAGTTGGTTTGGATATGGACATGGAGGACATATTAAAGTTTTTCTGCGTAAATAAAACCCTTACGTAGTTTTGACGTTGACCAGATCGGTTTTATTGTAAAAATGTGTACAGTTAATGTCTTTTTTTGCTTTGCTTAGATGTTCCAAGTACAAGTCAGTTCAACAACTTTGTACGAACCAGGGCTTTGGTTAAAGACAACTCTGAAAGGAATTGTTGACCGTGTAAGAACATGTCTATGTCTCTTAAAGTTCTTGTGAGTTTGCTGTTATGGAGTGTTTATTTTTTCTTATACCTTTGTGCATCAATATGGAAGGAAACATGAGAGAGGAAGTCTGCAGGCGTTTCTCAGGCTTCAGGGTACAACATCTACTCAGGATACTTGATGTCCATTTGCTTGCCTGCCACAAGTTCGTTTTTTCTTAGTTCTTTAAGAAGCAGCCATAATGTTCTTGGCAAGTTACTGAAATAGACAATAGGGACAAGCAAAGCTTAAAACCATGGTGAAAGGTCGAAAAAAAATATTTTGCCTCTTAAACTGAAAGGTGAACTATTATCTTGGAGGATCGGAGATCTCTCTTCATTTACAGATTTCAGCTTTTCACACATCCTCCTGGATCTCCATTCATTTGGACTCTTTCTCACCTGCTGTGCCCATTCTCACATCCTCTCCATTTTGTTCTCCTGTTCTTTATATCCCTGCACCTTTTCCCCCATATCCTTCACACCTCAAGAAGGCTCGACAGCGGAAACATTGTGTTTTTTCTTTCTTTCTGCTTTTCAGAATGGAATTAACTTCTCCTTGTGCCTTTGCAGCTCGCATACTGACGCAGCTCTCCACTCAGACCTCACAGAGGTAACAGGATATACTATTCATCTGTGTCACCTTGCTTTAATGACACAGAGGTTTGTGTTCATCTCTCAGATGTGACTTTCTCATCTCATTGAGGCCTTGGATTTTGAGCTGTGGGATTTAATACCGTAAAACCGTTTTTGTACGTATTTTTGTATGTTAATCATCCTCTTGCTCTTTGGCAATAAAATGTGCAAACTCAAACGCAGCAGTCCCCAAGCATAATTATACTGCTGCACTTTGTTTATTTAATAACCGTTTTCTGTACTGTCAGTACAAAGCTACACACTTCAGCCACTTGAGCTTGGCCTATAAATGGATGGTTCTATACAATTACCAAGGAGATGAATTACAGCGCCGCCTACTATACTTGAAATATGAGATTGCTAAATCCAGATTTTCCTCCTGGGTGAGGCACAGAATGATTTGCTTGTGCTTCTTTTGTGCAACACAAGATCAAATTGCAACACCATTTTTTTACAAAAAGGGCGAACTGGACTGCTATTTCTAAAACTATTATGCTTTTGACTGATTGCTACAGATAGATTTAACTGTCAAAGAAGCACTTGGGCTTCACTGTATCTGTGTGTGTTCTGGTCGAGTGGTGTTGTCTGCAGACGTGTGAATAGATGATGTCAAAGGTTTTTTCCCCGTGTTCCAAAACACCATTATCTTATGGTTCCTATTGCTATCTGTGTATCATCTTTTATTTTAACTTTACCCTACTCTGGAGTTGTGTCAGGACAGAAAGAGTGGATGAGGAGCAGAAGACTACTTCAGATTTATGGTGTCCCACTATGTGCACTTCCAAACTGAGACAAGTTAGTGTTTTGTTTGGTTTATCTGGGATGGAGAGAATACTGTACTTGAGAAGGTGTACTTAGCTATGCATCCGAGTGGCTGAGTGCGACCAGAAGAGAGAAATCAGTAGGATGGTCCTGCAGAGCAAGGCAAACATAAAATAAAATAAAACAAACGGAGCTGGTTGGCAATTTTAATACTACAAATCGACATTTAATACACAAGCTTTGTCTGCCTGGAGCAGAGCATGCCGAAATGATCTGGAACAAGTAAGCATAGTGGGTGCTGTGAGGAAAAGAGCGAATGTTGACCCATGGTTGGCTTCATAAGTGGTGAGAGGGATTTATCATGTGGCTTCATTCACTACCTCACAAAGGTGGACAGTCTTCTTTTCCGCTGTGTTCTGCGGCATGTTTAGAGTAAAGGAAAATCCAGCTGAGCGTGGCAGTGTGGCCATCCTTCCCAGAGCTTGATAAACCTCAAGCAGCTGTGCACAAGGCGTGATTCAGCATGTCAGCCCTGCGTGCCAGTGGAACACACCGGGCTGGGGTGGTTGCTGGGGCATTAGAATTTGTGATCTGGCTGACAGGTGTCTCTGTGAACCATAGGTCAGGAGCTGCGTTTTCAAAGAGCCTGAAGGAGGGGGAAATTGCAGGTTATAAAAGTTTTGTCGGTAGAACATTCCTGGGCCCTGGCGTGCGAGGGAGAGTGTTTCTCGGCAGCCTTGCTCATCTTGCCCTGAGGGATCAGACAGCTCTCATCACTCTGAGCGCTCCAGCCTGCCATGGGGGGAGTGTCTGTGGTCCTGTGTCTACACTCAGTCATCAGAAATATTGCCTTGCTGACTGACTACAACCTGGCTGAGATTATAAGCCCAGCCAGGTTCTGACGCTAGTGTGCAGGACTGATCATTCTCTGTTTGCAGTCTTCACATTCTTCAGAATTCAGGAATCTTTTCATGGGCGGTTCTGGTTTTGGAGTAGCTGTTTGCCATGGCAACCTAAAGCCTAAGCAGAACTTTCTGCAGGGGGATTACTTAGAGCACACCACAGGACATGATACACAAGCAAGAAATCCGATGATAGGGACGTACAGACAACTTCCATTACTGTGTTTTACTCCCAGACCAGGCAGACAGAAGTCTGGTGTGTTCAGAGGCCTCAGGGGAGTGGGTGTCTTATCTTGCATTGCGGATGAACGCACACAGTCTGCAGGCTAAACGCCTTATACAGTTTGCTCCTTAAGATGGAGTACAGCTTTTATGTAAACGAACTGCTCAGGTAGTGCTCCATTTTGTGCTCTGAAAGCTCCATCTTACCTGTTCCAAACGGATAAAAGGGAGGTTTGAGAACCGGTAATCGAAAGAGCTTTTATTAAAAGGAGATGAAAGGTAGGCTGGAATAAACAAGGCCAGCTCCACTTTCAAAGAAACCTTTCCTGGCTTACCTTTTCTCCCCTCCCCACCAAGGGTTTTAAGAAGGGCGGCCGTTTGATCCCGCGCCGCAGTGAAGTCACTGCTGGTGTTTGATGGGTCATTTCAAAGGGTGAGCACTGTCAACAAACAGCCCCCACCCCCCCACGCCTCTCCCTCTCTCGGGGTCTGGAATAGACTGACAGCCGGGCGTTTTAGTACCCCGAATCACTTACTAGCCCTCTCCTGATGAGAAAACCTTACATGTTTTGCTTTTTTATCCAGAGGATAAAAGCAAAGCTCTGCTTGAAATACTACTTATCCAGTCTATTCTGACTGTTACCATTTACCAAACAAATCTCTAGGATTTAAAAGGCGGCAATCTCAAGAACTTGGGAAAAAAGATTTTCTTTTTTTTTCAGGAGGTTGTGAGGAAGAATAACAACTTAGTCTCAAGGGAGACTGTCAGAAATGTCCAGGAAGAATCACGGAGGATTGTAGGAGTGTTCGCCATTACTTACTGTTATATACTGCACAGTATTTCACCTTTGAAATTCAGCCCTCATGTCTATGAATTCTACTTCAGTCCTGTCATACATTACTAAAGTGATTGTATGCCCGACTTGTACCGGTGTGACCTCTATGTAGTCTGGCCCAGTGAACAGTTATTTTATTGTATTGCTGTTACATTGCACTGTGTGTTTACTGTTTATTTTAAGTGCTTCCATTTTCGCTCAAATTATTCATTCTAGTACAGTATGTCTTCTGAGCTTTGAAAATCTCTATAGGAACCTGGAGTATGTGAGAGTGCAGCTGAAATGTGAGAGCAATAACAAAAATCTCATTTCTTTTCTTTTGTTATTTTTTTATTCTTTTGGCCAGATTGTACATTCCACCTTAATAAACGCTGTTCATGTTTTTCATCTTGGAGCTAAATGTCACAAAAACACTTAAAGAGTTTTAATCAAAATGTCCTAGATTCCCATTAGTTATATATTTATAGTTTCTTGAAATAGAAATCTGAAGTATCATTATTTGCTCGTTTTGTTCTTTAGTGCTGCAGTATAGTGGATGGTAACTAGCTTTCAGGAGCTTCTTGGCAACAGGCTTATAATTTATTTGCAGCTTTTAGAAAATCATAGTCCACGAGACATTGAAAGCTTACATAATGTACACACATGGAGTCCTGCAATAAAGCTTTGTTAATTGATTTCCAGTTGGGGAAATGGAAAGGGCCTCTTTTGGTTTGTGGTGTGTACATCTGAGCTTTGAATCACATAAAGCCTTTGCTGTTTCATTTCCAAGATCAAAGCGCTGTTTTACCTCTCCCGTCTCTTTCACCTTTTAAAGTAACGCAATACTTTCGTCATCTGGAGTGCTGTGTCCTCAGAGGAATTAAAAGGCCCTGTAGGTGAAGGCCTTTGCCACTCTCTATTCATTTTTTGGGGAAGGAGTGATCTTTCAGCTGTTGTCCGATTGATACAGCAGGTATACTGTGCTACTGAGATCTCGCTTTTGTTAGACTGAGGCAAGAACAGTCAAGTGGCACAAAGACTTACCATAATACTTTTACTGTTTTTTACTCCTTTTGTTCTTAACAGGTGAAAATAATTATTGAGGCCAAAGAGTTATGCCAAAATAACTGAAGTCACTGGATTTCAAATACTGCAACATATACGCATAAAACTTAATAATAATACAATATATATTGTTGTAATTTTATACTTTCCCATCTTTTTCTGAACATTTAAAATTAAATATTTGTAACACATCCTCCGTAGACACAAGATGTTAGTAAAATTGCCTAGAAACTGTCTGTCGGAGACAAAGATTTGACACTGATGACTGCGATGACTGTGGACCAAAACCAGGCAATATCAAATCTAAGCATTACTTTTTTTTTTCAAAATCAGTAATTTATTTTGAGATTAGTAGGTTAAAAATATGCAAGGAATTTAAATGACCTGGTGTAAATCTAGGCAAAGCAGTTTGAAAACAGGACTTATATGTGGGGATTCTTCATCATAAACCGCTTGTAATATACAACGGAGAAGACACGACAGCCTACAGTATGTAACTGGAGTACATTATTTAATTTTGAACTATGACAGAATTTGATAAAATGAAAAATGTTTTTTGCCTTTTTACTTGCTTAAAGAGCTTCATTGTAGTTAATTGTGATTAACATGGTCATTTCCTATTCACTTCTTATTTTTGTAGGTTGTTGCCTGTTTAACTGGGCCTGGGGTACAGAGTCACAGCAAGAACATTTACAGCGTTCTTTAAAAAGCCGGATTGACCTTCAGTGCAAATCCAACTTTACAGCTCAGAGAAGGGTTTGTTACCTTTAGTAGCACCACACATTTCGGTTATGCAACACTTAAAAGCAGGATGAGCAAGGAGAGAGAGAGTAGGTATGCAGAATGTACAGGGCAGACCCAGGCCGTGGCGCCAGTACAGAGAAGATCCTTGGTTCAGCTTCTCGAAGCGCCGAGCCGTGTCTAAGCTGTCATACCAGACTTCCTTTCTTTGACAGTTTTTGTTTCTGCCCCTTTGATGACTGTCTGATGTGGTTGCAGATTTGGGTCTATAGGTAGATTGTTTTTTCATTCTTTTTTTTTTTTAATTTGCCAGCAGTAGCAACTGTGTAACCTGCTAGGCTGTTGACACATTTTCAGGTATGTTGCTCAACAGCAACGTTTTCTTTTGTTTTTGTTTTCGGAGAGTAGGGGAGGTGCAACCGAAAGCAATTTGCCCTTTTTGGAGACCGATGACTGAAGTCTCATTAAAGAGACGGTGTAGCGGAGAGAATGGGGGTTGAAGCCTGTCGGGAATGCTACTGGCAAGGGTCTCTGTTCATCTGTCAGAAGAGCAGGCACAGAGCAGGAAGTGTCCATCCCTACAGGAAACACGGAGTGTCCAAAGAGAGATTTGTTCCAACAAAGAGCAGGTCCAGCACAAGCAATAGAACTTCACTAAAACACAAACTGGACAGACGACAACAGAGGGAGTTCTAGAAACCACAGTGCAGATAGAGAGACGACTCTTTGTGCTGCACAGCCTACACAACACAGGCACTGAGAGTTATCTAACTGAAAGCAGGATGTGATCCGATTCTTTCCTTGTTTGGGAGCTGCTACAGCAACTTTGCATTCTTTACGCTACCAGCTTCATCCTTGAGCTCACAGAATACAAACTGTACCATAAAGTGCTTTACATCAGGGGTTTGTACACCACAATTTTCAGACTCAATTCAGCTGTCTGAACCCATGCCAGGACACAGACATGTGTTCAGTCTCAGACATGTGAAGGAGGCTTTATTATATAACGCGCCGCTAGACATTTAAAGTGAGCTCAAACAATGGGGATTCTGTCCACGAACACGCACTGGGATTCATGTATCACATGAGGCAAATGCACTACATGATGCTCTTGTGCTAAATGCTGCTGTGGGTCCTATCACAATTAGAAGGGCCATTGTGTCACAGCCCACTTGCAACTGCATTCGAAAATATTGATACCCAGGTACACTACTGAGTTCACACAAGTTTAAGGTTAAATGTTGTCACAAATTAAGTTTCAATATGAAAAAGACACATCCCAGTTCTAATATAGCTTCCAGAAACATCACAACAGAAAATGAAGCACTTAACCAGAGAAATGGCCAGTGGAATGATATGCATCACATTTTGGAACTTTGACCCCCTTTGGCTCCCAAGACCATGTGGAAGAACACTACACTGACCACAAACTGAGTGTCCTCTTCGGGACACAGATCCTCCTAAAAACAGATGCTATATGTTCTGCACAACTATGTGTAAGATTATATAGTATGTAGAAGCATGCTCCATTATAAATTAGATTAATAAGAGTTTGCAGCTTTAGGGATAGATCGTGGAAATTTTGCAGGTGTAAGTATAGCCAAAAATAGAACTCTGCTAGAGTTTTATAGGTAAAAAGGCATTAATTAATAAGAGAAAAACAAAGGAAATGGGCCAGTGGAGGTAAGCTGTCAGATCTAGAGAAAGTAGGACACGGTTTAGTGAGTGCCAAAAAGGAGACTTGAAAGCAGAGCTCTCAGGAGCCCTCTCAGTTGGCAGGCACCTGGGTGTTTTATTAAATCTGCTCAACTTTAAATGCCTTCCATTCAAAAGGCTACCCTGTCTGGCCTTGGCATTATCACACTGTGATCACTGTGACTGGAAACCTTACATCACACTCTTCGTTCCTCCCCCCTTCAACGTGAGGCTGCCCAGTTTGTCGGGATCTTTCTCCCCATCGTCGCAGAATGAGAAATAATTTCGGCTGATCGTGCCATAAGACAGGTACAGCATCTGCACCGCAAAGGAACAAAACGTGGAGTGATAACAGAAAGTCTCTGCCTAACGTGAGGACAAAATGTATCTGAGATTTTGATTCATCATGACATGGATGACATAGCACCCCAAATAAAAGACCTAGAATCTAAGAAAGTGTACAGATGAGAGGCCATTCTGCCCATGTAGCCCAGTGACGTCACCAGCGTCCCTGTCAAGGAATCAGACCGTGGACTCCCATGCGACAGGTGGGGATACTCCTCACCCTACTAACAAGGAAAACCTACTGTAGTTCCAGGACAGGGGGCTCCATGATATTATTAATTATTAAACTGGTTTATCATGTGTTTCTGGTGATCCAGCACATTCATTATCTGATTACATCATCAGGGACTGTTGCACACAGTCAGCCAGAGGACTCTGTCTGAGAAGCAAGTCCAGTGTAAATGCCAACTCTGACACACAAAACCGCAGATAAGAGCGCCATTCAACACATAGAAAAATGCAGCCTTGTTGGTTTTGCTTTTTTAACCACAGTCTTATGCCTTGTAGAGCTTGGGTCTTTATGTGCATAAATCTTGCTTTTATGCTTTGCATTTCTAATTGTTTTTTAATATTTCTAAACAAAAAAATAATTCCTTTTCTGTTGGTTCTCCTTTGTCTTTTACTGTAGATTGTTCTTACTTTTTGGGGGGCATATACCAAATGTAAGTGATGGTTAGAGATGGAATTTCCATGATTGCCACTAAACTGTTGGGTTTTACGGGCTCTTCAGAATTCCTGTGGCATCTGTGGGATTTATTAATGAGTTTTGGCAATCCCACATTGCACTCATGGATCTGAAATGGAACTGATTCAGATGCGGAGGATTAAATAATTTAGGTGTTTGCTGAAATAGTGAATAATCCTTAAAGATGCACCCCCCTGCTATTCACTTGCCTTGCCCCAGCCTCACACATATGTCCCAGCCTGATTCATAGTGCATTCATTTGCACTTGTTTAGAGCCAGAGATTAGTAATCTCAATGGGACCCTTCACCTGGGTAAACAGCTCATGTAAACAGGGGGAAAATGAGCCCCCTGCTGTATCCAGCCATTCCTATTTCATATCATGCTTACCAAATACACAGGACTGTATTTTCATTTATATTTCCACAGTAAAATGCTAAGTAGTAGCATTTACAGTAGCTGTGATCCAGTATGGGCGTTGGGAATTCAAACTTACTTTCAAAGGCTTCGTTTTACATTTGTGTGGTCGATTAAATTTCCAGGGGTTAGTATTTACTACGCCGTCTGATGTGTTTACCCAAAGGTAACAATATGAAGTTATAGTTGTAAATAGTCCCTTTTATCTGGAACTACACTAGGCAACTGGACTGAGTTCAGTAGTTTATGTAAGGCAGTGCAGGAGTTTACATAGTGCAGGAAACTGAAATTTCAACAATTGGTGTGTAATGCAGATACAATATGTGCAGTGAAAGGGAATACCGACAGTAATATGAGATAAAGCAGGTGTAAGGCAAGAGTGCATCATGGAGTCTGCAAATGCAGCCTGAACAGCTGAGATCTGAGGAGGTACTGAAGGAGTGTGAAAGATTCGTAATTTAGTACAGTTCACTTAGAACAAAAATGTTTTTTACATACAACTTTTGAATCGGCATTTCAGCACAACAATCACTATTTCTTGTAAAATGGACGTGGGATGTGTTCTGTTATTATTTAGAAACAAACATGATTGGAACAGGAGGATGCAGACAAATGTTCATTAGAATGAATCTAAAATGCAAAATCTGGATATCCATTCTAACCCCATTCAAGCCTGCAGCAGGGGTCCATAACTGCAGTTCCCGAAGACTAACTTTTATTTGCTATTTCTGCATTTTTCAATGACCATCAGCTTTAATACCCAGGAAAGTTGTAATTAGCTCAATATTGACTTAATTGCACCTATTTACTTTTCTTCATATGCCTTAAGAGTTCAGTGAATTAAAGATATCCAGACTATTGGCTAAATTCGGCACCCTGTGGACCAGGAAGTGAATTCCCTAATTTACAAGTCTATTAGAATTCACAGCAACCTTTGGCTGAATAAGAACTTTAAAACCTTTCACTCCCAGCTGGTCTGAATGGCTTTCATGCTTGGCTTACACAATATCTTTCTGTGCATAGTTCTGAAATGATATGTTATTTTATTATATAATCCAAAAGTTTAGAAGTGATAAAGAATAAGTATAAAAATGTAAGATATTAATTGGGTGTGCTGCCGAGGAATAGACGAATCACTTTCACATACACACACACATGCACTGTTTTAGCTTGCTTTGTTACATAAATCAGTCTGCAGTGGCTCGTCGGGCTGTACCAGAGCTTTGTAGTTGCTCAGCTGCCAGGGCGGATGGGTCGCTGTTCAATGTGCTAAGTTAACCGAGGTGACACATGAGTACAAAAAAAGGTGCGTCTGTGACTTGAGGCTCAAATTCAGCCTGTATGATTGACAGTTGTGCAGACAGGTCAGTGCCTTTCCCAGCAGTTTGGAGGATCCTGTTCCTTCAAGAGATCTCTTGTTGTGAAAGTATTGCATGCATTAAATTAACATTTTTTTAATATGCATTGATTTCTGTTGAACTTGTTAGCTGTTTAAATGAACTCTCCAAGTGTTATCCATACACTCAAGTGTTTCCTCAGCTTATCTCTGATAAGTAGATGCCAGGTCGTAAGGGGTGTCTTATTCATTTGCTACAAACGCCATGTCCTTTGTGTGGATTTCTTTAGTCTGAAAAGTACACCTTTTTTCAGTGCTACTCAGAATGAGAACTTGGCTGGAACTCTGATTCACTTCAATGTTAAATACAGAAATGATAAAGGAAAACTTCTCCTGCTTTCTGTATTTATTTTTATCGGGTTCACGTTAATGTCTTTTCCTGTTCTATCTAACAGTTCTTTGTTTGATTTGCAATAGAATGCAAAGTTCCTTTATCACTTGGCAAATAAATAATTTGCACCCTGGGGGGGTTTCTTAGCTGTCATGCGAAGAGGGTGAGTTTCCTGTCCCCTGGAGACAAACGGCATCAAGCACCTAAACCCTCTGCCCCTTTGCAAGCTCTGTGGTCCCTACCTTTCTCCTGGTCAGTGCAATAAAGTGAAAACGTGGGGCTGACTGTTGTGCCCCCAGATGCACAATTATGCTTGTATTTTCCTCATGTATGCTGTAGAATTGGTGAGGTACAGTAGGAAGAGACTTTTTCACTCTGCCTCATGTGTTTACCACAAACCGTTGACCACAGAATGACACTGTCTTATTCTCTCGGTTCAAAGTTTGGGGTTAGATCTGTATATGTTTTTAATCACTATACACAAAAAGTAAGATAAAAAGCCTGTTCAGTTTAAGATATTTCAATGTAAACTACAGTCTGCCGGCCAGTCAGTATGTCACGTAAGAGCTGCAAACCTGAGGAGAGCAGAACTTTAAATTCCGTCTGTAATTTCTAAGTCCGATTCCTACTTAGGTTTATTCAGAGTTGTACATTAGCTGGTGTCTGATGGTTCACTATGCGTAATGTATTAATCACATAGAGGGTGCCAGTTAATGAAGTGATCAGGAAGATAATCGACATTCTTTTCAGGTGCTGCCCGTAAAAATCATGACATATTCTTTCAAAGGCAGACAGTTGATCTGTTGTAACTTGACAAAAAGTCCAAATTATTAACAACCTTATTAAAATAAATTTCCAGCAATTGCAAGCAGGCCTCATTGATTTTGGATCCTGCACAGTGTTTCTAATCTGATCAGGGCTGAATAAGTGAGTGAGCCAGTCACCTGCTGTATATCAGACTCTGTCAAGATTCAGGAACTTTGAGAACCCTGTAGTGGCAGGGAGGTGTAGGAGGTAAATTCTTGTCTCTTTGCCATACCTGCCTGATCTAGAAAAACAGGCTGCATCATCAATGCGGTCATTAAGCAGCTTAATAAGCTGAACTTAAACAACTTTTAACATGCTGTATTAATAGCAAAGCAAAGCCATTGAAATAAATGTCATCCTCAAGTGGTGAGGATTAAATAGGCCTGACAAAGAGATGTTGATCTTTTTCTGTCATGCCAGCAGACAGACTGGTAGAAGGTGGAAGTCTTGAAATGCTAGCTGTCCAAAAACTGTCGCAGTGCTCCTAAACTCTGACTCCTAAACTCTGACTCCCGTGCATCTTAGTTCTTTTTGCATGACTTGCAATGACCTTTTTTGCATTAATTAGGATGACTACATTATGTGGAAGACCAGGATCACAGTAATTGCTTTTGGATGCTAATTAATTAAACCTTGGTGTCAGAAACTTCTTCAGTTCATATGAGTGTTAATGTTAACATTTCAATCTTTTTATAAAGGGATCTCTGTGCGTTTCTGGCCTATAATTATGGTCCTTGCTTTCCCCTGTTCAGTGCAGTAAGGTTAGAGATCACTGTTAATACCCCAGTTGCCATAATAATATTTGAATCATTTTATTTTTATCAGAAGGTGAGAAAATAAAATAGAAGTAAATTACTTGGGGGCAGGACGGAGGCACCTGGAGTGCTATCTGCATGGAGTTTGTATTTTCCAATGACACACTCCAGTGACATGCTGATACAGAATGTTAAACTGGCCTTTGGGAAACTTGGCCCTGGTGTGAGTGTGTGTACTCTTGGATGGAGTGGTGTCCTGTCCAGGGTATATCTTGTCTTCCACCTGTTGCTTGCTGGGATGGTTTCTAGCTCCCCTGTGACCTTGTATTTGATGAAGCAGTTAGAAAATGGATGGATGGATAGATAGATGACTTGCTATTGTTGGCATGTTGTTGGTATGCTCCTGACTTTAATGCCTTTTTGCTGCTGTATTCTACCTATGGCGTGACTGTACCTCTGCTTTCCAGCTTCACTGATGCCCTCTTTTCTGCGTGGTTTCAGAAGTAAGTGGTGTGCAAGGCTAACAGTGGCGCAGTACTGAGAATGCTGTCCTGTTGTTCACTGCCCTGGACTGTCCCATCGGTGATCAGCAGTGACGAGCGTGCTTGGGGTTCCTGTCATCGGTCCTGTGTTGGGTCTGTAAGGTTGTGATCTGACGGGAACAGGATGCAAAGACTGCAACTCTCTGAAGGTATTTTTAGGTGTTTACATCGAATTTCCTGTCGCAGCATCGCAGAAGCAGGGCAGATAAACAGTTCTGCTGCAGTTTAAATCAAGAGCTCTGACCAAGGAAAATTTCCAAAATAATTGTTACTGTCAAGAAGGGTACTCTGTGTTTTTCATGAGAACGCAGGCTGTTAATGGAAAGACGACTGCTTGTCTGTCATTACTTAGAAGTTCACAAGGAAATTGCTTGCTTTCTGTGTAATGAGTAATGTGGGTATCTCAAACTGGTAGCTACGTGTCCATAAATGTAAAATACAGTGCAGCAAATGTCAAACTGCACTTGAAACTTCTTTTTCTACATATTGTATTAACATCTTTATAAAGCCATTTTGACTTAATACATTACTTTCAAGGAGTAACATTGAGTTCATTTATTAAAAGTTAATAAAGTTAATAAATTGAGTGCATTTCTTATGAGTGAGACCCGGTATTTGCAGATCTTGTTTTAAATTACAGTTATCCCTAAATAGTTGCTACGCAGTCTTTTTTTCTTTCTTTTCAGTTGGGTTAATTTTTTTTAAACTCTCTGAGCAGTATTGTTAAAAGTAGAGGTTCGAGGGCTGTAAAACTATGGGTGTCCTTAGTTGCTGTTTGTGGGGGGCAACCACATCCTCAGTCACCAGTGTTTTCAGTAGGCTGTGCCCTGCTTCAGTGATGTCTCTCTGAACGTAAAGGCGCTGTTTGTTTACAGTGTAAGTCTGGCTAGGATTTGAGGCCTGTGCTATGGCCCATTTCCCAGGGCCAGATAGGAACACAATAGCAGGAACTGCTCAGCCTCTTTAAACAAAGCCTCTTAAACTGGGCCCAATTTCCTGCTGTCTGAAACAGGAGCAGCTCTCAAAGAGTCCCTTGAAAATGACTAACTCTTAGCCCATGTGCCCTACAAACCCTACACACTGGCCGCATCACAAAATACTGCCCTCACGAGACTGTCAGAGGCTGTCTGTTTGATAGAATGAGAGATTTTCACAGGTCTCAAAACCAGCCCCCCACCGCCGCCCCCACCCCTATCATCTAACGAACACTTTTGGAAAAGCATGCTAAAGTTATTGCATTGAAAAAAAACCCTGCAAACTGCTCGCTTGTTGGAACGGCTAGAGGGCTTTGTTTGCTGGAGCTGCTGTTGTGCAAATGAAAGAGTAGGGGGTTCAGGTTACAAACCAGACACAGTACTGAAATTTGCTACAAGGCAAAAAAAAAAATCTGTGCAATAGCTTTTCTCAGCTCAGACAACTGTGATGCAAGGAACAGCACTTGGTTTTTGGGGTTTGATATTGCAGGTTGACAAGTGAATCGTTTTTTTTTCTCTTCAATCTGAGCAGCGCTGTTTTGCTGGCTGCTGGGTTGTGTGTCTGTATACCAAGACTGTCGGAACACTTTGGTGTGATTTTCTCTTTTCTCCTCTGACAGGCTTTTGCCTGTGTCAGTACAACTTGCTTATGGCTTATGGAACAGTGCAATAATAGAGTATGAAAGTGTATTTCCAGCTAGAATTAGCATTATTTCAAAGATTAGCCCCATGAATGATTTGCTATAACTCATTTTATCTTTATTTCATTATGACCAGAAGTCTTTCATTCACAATAAAAAAGATTAGAATCACAATGGTAGATTATCTTGATTATGATGAGGTGTGAAGACTGCAATCATTTTGACAGAACAGTTAAAAAATTGCTGAAAGCAGCACAATGGCAGTCTTGTGTTTGTTTCGAAGAGCAGCTTGTTTATATTGTGAACGATACAATCTATCGTTTATAGTAACTAACTTTTGGGGATGGTAAATTCCACCTACAAATTCATACACTGCAGTATATCAGCATACATTTCCTAGCAGTATACAGCACTAAAAAGTGTCACCGATCTGGTATCACATGACCCCTGCTAATGATTAATAGTTTATCATCAAGTCGGATTATCATCATATATAATGCATGTTGGTACCTTCTTCGTTATACGCTTTATCTGCTGTTTGACGTTAAATCATGTAGATACGACACAGAAGTACACAATATTTTTCTTTGTAAAAGGAGGTTATTTGCTCTTTTTTGCATATATGTACGGGCATCTTTACGTGCAGGATAGATTAAGGGACGACATTAACAGTATTAAAACCTGTGTGCCTATATTTTCACGCAGTTCGAGCCCCCCTTAAAGACCGTAAACTCATACTGCTTCGTATATCTTTTTAAAGAAGTAGTGCCTAGAAATTGTATTTGTAATAAATGAAACAACTTACTATACCAATGAAGACGTGAGATAAGAGATTAATAGCTGTGTTTACATTTTGGTTGTGGGTCTACCGATAGTTATTGTAACGCATACGGCCTCCATTGGTTGTGAGAGCCGGCTCAATGGAGTATGCCGTATGCGTTACAATATCTTTTGCGCAAATATCTTTTTCGTCTAAGCAGTAACTCGATGGGAGACAGATCTCGCTGTCTGCTTCTTCGTGCGCCTGAAAAGAGTGATTTGCTTTAGTATAGGGAAGAGTAACCACCATCCCTCCCCCCCGCTCTTCAGTAATACTTCCCAAGAGTAGGCGTGCTGAACGCATCACAGGAGGCGGTTTTACACAGTTCTACACAGCGGCGGCGGCGGCTGCTGCTGCTGCTCTTCGCTGGAGATTCATTCTCGCGTGTGTACGAAGAGGTCCGGGCAATGCTGGCAGAGGTTTAAGCGAGGATTGGAACCTGGGAGAGCTGGCGGGCACCGTGGCTGGGAGACACAGCTTTGCCTTTGACTACCCTGCTGCCATCCCTTCTGCTGTGACCTCTGCATCTGCCAGCATGGTGGCAAAGGATTACCCGTTTTACCTTGTCGCCAAGAGGGCAAATTGTGCGCTGGAAGTGCAGACGGTCAGCAGCAGTTCTGTCAAAGAAGCTGAGGTAGCGTTTCGAAGAAAACCTACTGTAGTTTTGTTCCTTTTTCCTTTATAGTCGGTGTTTCGCACTCTCTTTTAGATATCATACTAGCAAAGTTGTATGTTTTTAAAAACGAAAAGCCTAGCTATTTTAGCCTATTGAAACTAAAATCCTTTTGTGAAGCTTTTTTTTTTAAATTTAGGTGTACTGGTAAAGAGAAGAGAGAGCTGTTTGTATTTGAGTTTTTTTTTCTGTTTGTATTTAAATTACCCGTTTCCTGTCCAGTGAGGGTTAGTTTTTTTTTTGTTTGATCAATTTGTTTGATGTTTTAATCCGTGATCAGCGCAGGAAGTAATGGGTTACTTGAACGGTACTTTAGGTTACATCTTTTGTTTGAATGAGTAATGTGACGGTTTTTAGGCATGTGTGATTTAAATGGAATTTTCTACTGCAAGGGTGAACTCATAATGTTTTTTTAGTTTATATTTTATTTATCGAACAAGGTTACTTTTCTAAAACTCCGTGCGTGTGCTAAAAGCGTCTTGTTGTGAAGCTTTAGTTTAAAACGCAACTCGCTTTGGTTAGGTAAAGCTACATTAAATCCCCCAGTGTTTCGATTGTGGATTTGTGCTTTTCTATATTGAAACGTAAAAAAGTAACGTTTTTAGCAGCCATCCACTTTACCCTCTTAAGGCATTAAATGGAAGCATACTACTGTATTTATTGTTGCTTATAACGTGTAATTACCTAAACATTGATGCTATGTACGACAAAGCACCATTCTTTATAAAGATGTTGGCTTCGAAAATGGGCTGAGTAAAACGTGGACAGTAGAAGCTTATTCACCAAATTAATTGCATTGTTATGTAAAAGAATTAACTTTTATTCGTTTTGTTTGTATCGGTGCACTAAGGTTTGTTTTTGCGAGTTCATTACCACCTGTGGGATTTGCTGTGCTCCACATTAGCAATGTATCAATGTAATGCTTATAAGTAACCTTTCATGTCTTTTTTTTAAATTCGACGCTACATTATTACATTAATTAGTAGAGAAACAATAAATATGCCTCTAACAGACGCTTCAAACGTTTGCTATTATTAGATTAAATATTAATTTTAAAACGGTGAAACCTAAATATTATGGTTGACACGCAAATGCTTTACTATACCTAACTGTTTAAGATAAAGATTTTCACAAGAGGGATTTATAGACCGCTTTCTTATGTTTTAATAGTGGCTGCCAATGTACTCGGTGGTTTGTTCACGATTGTCAGTCTACATCCGAATCAGGATGTGTATAGATAAGGGGTTTTATTTGCATGCATAACCGATACTAACATTTTTGGGCGATTAATGTTTACTTAGAACGATTGAGTATTAGTACCTTTTTAGTGGCGGCCCATTCAGCATAAGTCCCAGATAAAACATACACTTTCCGATAAACATTTCAAACAATGGGTGTTACTTCGTTTATAAATATCGGAAGAAAAAAGGGTTTGCTCCAGTGCAATTGCCCCAATGACTGTAAAGTATACTGTAGGGATGCAAAAAAAAATCTCCAATTCTCCAATATTAGCCTCTGTGGCTTTGTGGAAAAAGTCAAACGTGCTAAAAGGTTGAAGCTCGCATTTCTTTGCGATGCCGTTCATGTTAACATTATAATTCTGACTCAGTCATCGTTTGCGTATGAAGACTGCAAAGTGCCGTTTTGCCTGAAATCATAGAGCTGGCTGCTCTCCAGTCATGCTGTCTCTTCAGCCAGTGAAGAACTCTTAGCATTCAGTCCAGCTGATTAGGGAATCGCTACCCCTGGAGAGAGCTGCTTGTTTCAGGGCAATCATGAAGGACTATTTGGGGGGTGTACAGCATCAGAACAATTACTTTATTGAAAAATATAAAATAAGGAACGAGTTGAGGTTAATTCTTTGCTTAATGAGAAAACAAAACTTAACAGGTGTGAAGCCTTCTGTGTGTGTGTGTGAAGACTGCACAGCTGAAACGTAATTTTTTAGGGTAAGAAAATTACCCTAATTTTATCTTTCTTAATTTGCATTAGGCACAGTTCCCTTACTTTAACCTCTTCATACTAAAATAAGGTCATCTTGATTAATTTTTAAAATAAGTCTAGGTCTGCCATTCAGTTCTGAGCATTCAGTCCAGAGAGGGAAAGGAACAACACTTTTCTGAAGAGGATCTCTTTCAGCAACCTTTTCAAATTTGGGACTCTTTGTAAGTGGAAAGGACACAAAATCTAGAGTGGTTAAGATTGAATAGTATGTGGGCAGCACAGTATTTGGAACAAAGCAGAGCATGGAAAGCACAGCAGTATCTCATATTCACTCTTTGTGCATCCTGCTGGGTCTGATAAAGGTGTTTATGGAGGAGGTTAATACTTGTAATAACATGTTTAATAAGGAATTGTAGCGGCAGAATGAATGGAAAAGCCATGCAATTAACACACAATGCACTGACCTCCCTCTTCTTAGACTGTGTTTTGTTCACATACTGTAGCAGTGTAGGGGAAAAACATCCTTTCAAACATCCATAACTGCCTGGCATTGTGCGAAATACACATTATCATGCACAGTACTGGAGCTTCAGACACATTGCCGTTGCAACAATCATACTTTGACGACAGTACATCTGACACCACCTTCCGAAGACAGGAACAAGTGAAGTGCACTAAAATGATGGGCAAACACCTATCGAGCCATTTAATAAACTGTACCAGATAGCCCAGTCTTATTTAGCAGTCTCCAGCTGTGCTATCCTTTTCAAGGCGGAAGACTGAACACTTGCGTTTTAGAAGCCTGACAGCCATTTTCAAGTACCCATTCTTAACCATCCAATAATCATAGCCTCAATTAGTTTACCATAAATGATCAAAAAAAACATTTTTATTTGTTCTTAATTTGTTATACTTTTGAATATAATGGCTGTAAACAGTTAATGGAAGATTTTCAAGATGATAAATTGACAGTCTTGCTGCATAGGCGGTAATAATCTAAATTTCCTGAGGGTGTTTTTAAAAGCTTTTCATTTTTGCTGAGAGCTGCCATTTTTCGGAATCGAAAAGGAGCGCTGTGGAGTGCTTTTTAAGTTGCAGCTGTGTGTGACATTGAGCACAGTGTTCCACTCTAAAGTTTGCACGAGTTACAATAAAGGAATGAATCAACAGACCTTTATCGGCACAAAATAATCACAGTAGTTTTTTTTTTATTCCTTTGGTGTTTGCGGATTTACCTCATGTAATGGCTGAGTGCAGTTGAAACTTTTCTGCCGCCAATCACCTGTGCTCATAGAAATACATGAAGTCTTTTCCAGTGGCCAAATCTCAGATGGACCAGTTTCCTCATATAAAATGCTCTTTTTTTTCTGAAGATTTTTTTTTAACCTTGGTTTACCAGACGAGTGCTTATGTATGGAACCTTTGTGACTTTCAAAACCAAAAGTGGTGAAAAGTAGCAGTCCAAAGAGTATAGGACATTCTTTTATTTCCTCAAAGTTGTTTTGACTTTGATCACAAAGAACAATCTACCCAAGATATTTCACAAGGGTCATGCTACTTTTGATGATCTGGCTATGAAAATGTTTTTATCTGACCTGTGGTTCCTGCTTTTCCTGTAGATGTGTGGAGGAGGTACTTGCAGGATGATCCAAAGGTATTTAGATTCCCGAGAGGCATGCTCTCAGAATTGGCAAGAGATGTATAGAAAATGTCCAAAAACATTCATTTTTAAAGGTACAGGGCACAGCCATATATGTATTGTCAGCTGTCTTTTAGAGCTGTCAGCTGTAGAAACGTGCACAGACTGATAGTCTGACATTTTTTAAAAAAAGCATTGATTTTATATTACTGAGAAGAAATTGTATACATTTCAGTGTTCTACCTGAAAGTGAACATGAGTTCAGTTGTGTAATGGTGCCTTAGAGACTCTGAAGGTTTTTTATTTCAGACACAAGGGAAAAGAAGCTTTGAAGACTCATTGCTTTAAAATTCTTTGTGAATGAAGGTGTTTATTATAGCTGCATGTATTCCTTAAACAGCTACTAAGAGACATACAATATGCTTTTGGTCCTGAATCACAATGACCAGCTTTTATCACGGGCTGACTCGTAAGTCTGTGGTAATTTCTCAAGCATGACATCATCGGTGTCATGCCCAAGTTGCCTCGTTTGTGGGCTTCATTCTTTGCTAAAGTGGGTATACAGTAACTGTTTTCCCAATGGGTCTTTCTGAAAACAAAAAAGCGTTTCTGGTCGAGTGGTAGGCTGCTGAATCCTAACTGCATGCATTTTGGAAGTGTAACTTGGATAAGAGAGAAAAGCAGAGGTACAGTAGACACCAGTGCCACTTTTGCAGTATGAAAGTCTGGATCAGCTGATCAGTTTACATGTAGCGCCACAGAGGGAAATGGGCACTTAGCTTCCATTTTGGGCCTTCATGATCTGTTTAAATAAAACCTTTCCTCAGTGAGAATGGCAAGGATATAATGACTTCCAACACAGTGGATTAGTAGGGGAGATCTTTGTACCTACAGTAAGTAGAAGAGCCTTTTGCGTGATGGCACTACTCAGTGCTTTAAATCCCTTTTCAGAATGCTGAATGAACACATTGGTAAATTACAGTTCTAATTTGTAGCTTGAATAAGTTCAGACATTCTGCAAGTGGACAAAGTAGCTTTTTCCTCTGCTAGTTATACAGCCTGTTTCATACACTCCATGGTGGCCTGGAGATAAACTCTATGGGGTGTTAGCTGGTATCATAAGGTAGCTGTGGGAGTAGGGGGTGAAGTCCTTGCTTTACTCTTCACTCGGTGAGGAAGGGCTTGCTTTATCACTGAACTGCACAGGCACAGAGCTGTGTCTTTCTCTGTACTTTCTTTTGGTTTATAACAGGCTCTTAACGTTTTAGTAATAAACCTTGACAGTGCTGAGTGAACACAGTGCAATCTTATCTGCGCTGGATAATATGCTGGTGTGGAAGAGGTATGCTCTAGTCAGCCAGAGGTCAGTCAGTCCTCGGTGACCCTAGGAGCACATTGATGTGGGTGGGCACTAGTCTGGAATAGAAACTGCAGGCTTGGCTTCAGTGGAAGAACTTTATAGTACAGCGTGTGTGGGATTGCACAAGGAACTTGTGCAGACTCATCCAGGGAAAGTCAAATGTTGATATGTTAGTGCTGACCAGAAAGCTGTGCTTGTCATTAAAATCTTTTTATGACACTATTTCTGTAGGTAAAGATGTTGCGTTATTTACAATATGAAAGAACTGGCAGTTTTTTTTGTGTTTTAAACAATTCATCGAGGGAATTTGGCATTGAGTCACCCTGTGCGATATAGCTTTGTCAGGTTAATAACGCTCAAAACAATCAGTTCCCTTCCCTGCAGGGTGTTATGTAAGGCCTGTTTCAGGAAAGTCCCGCAAGACTGGATCACATGTATTTGCTGTGCCATTGTGCCGAGAGCTGACACTGCTGTAACTCCCGGGAGAACAGAGTCAAGCTGGTTTCACAGTTTAGTGAACCAGGAATGGCAGAGGGCAGCTTCAAAAAGTGATACAGAAATCTTCCCAGGAGTTCTGGCTTGTCATTGAAGAGGTTTCACTCTTTCAATCCAGAAAGCTGCTTGGTGAATCCTATGTGATTCTTCGATGTTTGTCTCTTTCTGTGTTACCTAGGGCTCTATAGGCCAAGTTCGCAATGGTATGTAATGAAACACAAAAAAAGTATTGTCCAAGGTCCTATGCAGTTCCCAATGGGGAAACATTTTGCACTAGAGTCTTTGTAGCTCTCTTTTTGAGCACCAATTGTCAAAAAGTACTGTACCTACCGTACCATATCTCCAGCAAGGCAAGTTAATGGCAGTTTTTAACTTTTAAATTGAAAGAGGTAATCCTTTTAATGTAGAGCATATTAGTTAAAAAGCTCCAGTTTAAAAGTAATAGGTTGGGAGTTTTGTACATTTTTAAAATGTCATTGACTAAGGCAGGTGTATGAATTTCAGTTCTGTCATGTGCATTGCTGTAATTATTTGGAGGGCTGGAAGGATTTACAGATGCAAAGCAACAATGAGATTCAGGCATGTTGCCAAGTCAGCTTGACACTCTGTGTGTGTTCTGCTCTATGACAATGAAACACACTGGGGGAAGAGAGAAAAGGGGGGTTGATGGGTCACAGCTCTTAATGCACTAACATATCCAGGTCAGTGAGTACAGAGACAATGCAGGGCGGATTGTCCTAGTTCTTCATTCTCATACTTTCATGGTGGGAGATCTTCAGTATTGTCAAGGAGTCTCCACACTCCTCTGGGCATTATCCAGTCTGCCATTTGTGGAAAAGGAGCTCAAGTGAGGAATTATCTTGAAAGTAAAAGTTTATAGAACATCTATGTTCATTCACTGAGTTGCCTAAACGAGGTTTTGTTTGCAGAAGAACACACTGACAGCTCTGCTTTCCCCAGTATGAAAAAATCAAGGTTCGTTCCCCCAATTTTCTGCAAGTGCTAACATTTGCCTCTCTTAAAGAGAAAGTAAAGTGTTATAGAAGATGCTGCACATTTTTTACCATTATTAATTCATAAACCGCTCTGTGACTGTTACAACTTTGTAAAATCTCCAATACTTATTATGGAAGCTGTGGTCTTTCCTCTTTTAATCATCATCCTAGATAGACTGGTCTTTTTTTTCACCTTTTCCAGGTTTCAGCTGTTTCCCTCATTGTGTAAAAAGCAGTCACCTGTTTCCTCATATATTTTATCTTGTATTCTCTTTAGCTTGTGATTGGAGAAATGCAGATCTCTGTATATTTGCTCATCTCCTTGACCAGACATGGCTAATGGTAGTAATTGAAGTTCATTCTCTAAATGAATGTGTGTCTGGTTAGCCTGCTGTGTCTGGAAGTGTGTGTGTTTCTATTCTCTGTGGAGATACTGGTCAGACTTATTTGGTTAACTGAAGGTGCATTTTCTTGCCAATTATAGACTTTGCCTCTAATGAGCGAGCTCTGTTCACTTCACCCTGAGCTGCAACTACAAAGAAAAAGTCATCAAGGGGGAGGATGTTTTTTGTAAGGGGAACATTGCACCGGTGTCAGCAATTGTGATAGCAGCATATTAATTTTCAGATTGAATGTCGTCACAGACTGCCATTGATCTTATGCTATCCAGCTGAGCACAGCCTGCCAGAAGGTATCTTTGCCATTTAGCCCAGCAGTAGGGGTGTATTGAGCTACAGTGAGTTTTGCTGTGTGGGAGTTTGCAGTGTGTGTTTCAGATCAATTCAGCTCCAAAGGTGGAACGGGCTGATTGCTGTCCAGCTCTTATCAAGAGGGAGAGAGAAAATGTAGTCAAGCCTCCTTAACGTCACAAAAACGGAAAGTTTACTGAGCTTCAAGGGTCAGGCAAGCTGTTTTCCACTTTTAAAATTGCCTGCGTCAACGTTCCTTAGCCTATAAATGTTTATAGGCTTGGTCTAACAGAATTCCTGGCTTCTGATCCTCTATTGATATTTTTAAATGAAAATATTAATCTCATTGTTAGCTGATGTGAATTGCCCATGAAAGAAATTCAATTTTCTTATTGCATGCAATAGTACTGTCAGAGGGGACCTTTTTTTTTAATAAGTCCATTTTCATGCAACCATTACCTCCATCTAGAGAAAACACCTTAGTTATAACCTCTGTTACTGTATATTCCCATAAACAGTGGTCAAGCATGAAAACTAATGGAAGTTAACACTTGAAGTCTGGAATGTGTGGGCCACAAATCCTGGATCTTGTCATTTCTATTCCCAGTCAAGCCATGTATTTATCTCCTATTTGGATGAATCCCTCCTATAGATAATGAAATGGAAGTCCCTTGTAACTAATCACCATTGACTACAGCAAATGCAGAAAATCAAATGGCAGTCAGTGTCCACCTTGGCAGAGCTCCAATCTATTTGGCATTCTTCAATTGGTTGGTCGACCTGCTTATCTCAGACGAGTGTTCTCAAATAATGGGGTTGACTGGGGAGGATAATCTGGATAAGAAACACACTACCCTGTCCTGGAGTACCTGCACTGTGTGGGCTGTTTTTATTGCTCTAACTAGCTGAGCAGCCAGGTGTGATCGGATTCCAAAGAGCCTTTTTACAAGACAGAGATAAGAGGCCGAATGGGTGGCTAGAGACCTCAGGCAGTCTCTCTGATCTGGACAGCAGTGAACTGAGTAGCCACTCTTCCCTTGTGAATACAGCAAGATAAAAGCTGAGCAAAGAGTTAGCTGGAGGACCTTCTGTTGTCTGCTGAGGGGGGAAATCTAAATCCTTTATGTGGTGTCTGTGGCATATAATATGGGTGTTACATAATGTCATATTATAATGCTTGGCCAAAAGATCTTACTGAATAATTGGAATTAATGGTGAGTATTCATAGTCCATACCTGAAAATAATGTGAAAAGGTATTTGATTTTGTTGCCCGAATGCATGTTTTTTCCTGTCTCAAAGGTATTTTTCTTTTAAACTCAGCTCACTTGCAACGATCATGTTACTTTATTATAATGCATTACAGCGCACACAATACCTATTGTATTAGGCATAGCTGACGGTAGTAGGTATCGTAAGACACCCTAATGCACAGGCCTGGAGACGGTCATCAAAAAAATAGGCCACAGTAAATTTTATTGCTTGATCTTTAGATGGGTTATATATGAGAGGGTTATAAAAGGTCTATATCTATAATAGAAAATCTTGTGACTTAAGTGAATTCTTTAATTATTCATGTTTAAAGAGGATGAGGCTCAGGAAAAAGGTTGGTAGAAATAAGGTCCTGATCATATAAACCTTTTAAGAGATGTGCAGATTCCAGCAATGGTCCTATATTTGAATTCTGAATTTCTGTGCTGGTCAGACAAATGAGCTTGCATGCAATTTAAAGCAGAAATGTGTGTGTAGGGGGGGGGGGGGGGGGATCATTTTCAGGCTGTATGTAGCAAATTTCAAGCAAATGTGACTAATCCTTTTCAGCACTAATAGGACTGTGCTGTACAAGGCAGATTCTCCAGTCTGGTCATGTTCAGGATGGGAGTTGGTCAGATAAGGATGTGTTTGACATAGACAGTGTGTGGAGGGGGCTGTGGACTCTGTGAAAGGGGGCCGTGCTCAGATCCAGCTCTGCACTGACGTCAGACTGGTCTCATCACAAGGATATCGCTGTTGTGAAGGAGAGAGGGGAGAGAGAGAGAGAGAGAGATAGCTGCTGTTGAGAGAACGCTGCAACTGGGAGATCTGTCATAGTCTCCCTCCAGTGCCCTCTATTTCTTTTTTTTTTACGTTTGAAATTTTGCAATCCTTGAGCTTTCCCCCCCCCGCGTTCTGCGTGCAGACTGAAGGGCAGACCCAACATGTACCCTGTGTCTCGCAGGTACTGCAGAAATGTAGGTCCTCACATTCAGTCACAGGAGCCAGAGCTGCCCTCTCTTGATCTGCAGAGTCTGCGAGCGGCTGCTGCTTCTGGCTTTCTCCGTGCCAGGTTTAGGGCTGTACTGCAGGTGCTTGTAACCTCTGGGGGGACGCCACAGCTGTGTGGGAGAGTGCTGAGCTAGGGCAGCAGGGATTCCTTCAGAGCAGTAGCTGCAAATGGCTGTGGAAGATGTCCAGGCATGGCCTAGAAGGAGAGATGACAGACAGAGCGCTGTGTTTTGGTCTCGGGGAAGGAAACTAGCAGTGTCGTTCATCCTTGTGGTTCAGTGCGGCTTTCAGCACTCCGTGCCCAATGTTGGACTTGGATGGAGATCGTGAGACGTAAGGTACCTGTGCTTTTCCATTGCTCAGGGGGCTTTGGTTGCAGTATGAAAGTTTTTTCCTGCTTATATAGAGGGAAGACAAAGGTCATTTTAGCTCCCCTAAAAGATAAGGCAGGAAGCAGACATAGGGAGCTCTTGGCTGTGGTTAGATTAGAGTGTTCCCTGGAATGCCAGGTAGATGCTGGTTAAGCATGCTGCTGTACTGACATTTCCTCAGATTAGCAGAAAAAGAAAAGGTCTAGGTCAGGAAAGACCTAGATCAGTGCATAATCACTTCTCCTCGGTCCTCTAGACCTCTAGTTAGTATGGGTGTTGTCACAAAACTTAGTAGTAACCTGAAAAGTGTATTTGAAGAGTCACCTGATTGTTTTAGCTGAATTTTGAAATACATCTGTAAGAAATGTACTGTGACATGTTCCACAAGCATTTAAAAATGCTTAGCTGAGGTAGTGACTAGAGTAGTGGTATGTTAGTATTCACCTCCATTCTGCTGAATTTCAATAGATAGAGGACAGAGGTCTGTGTCTCCTCTCCTGGAAGGTGGTAGAGTTTTTGAATTTTGCTTAAGTAAGCTATACAATATCTACGAATGACGCACGTTGGAAATTAACTTTGTTGCTTGCTAATATCTGACCAGTAAGCACATTATCTTAATCGATAACCTTTAAAGATATTGATAACTTTTGTAAAATGCATTGCTTTTACTCTAATTCTTTGATTTCTCAGCTTTCCCTACTGAGTTAGGCATTGCATTCGGTTGGTGAGGGCTGTCTTCTGTGCCTTCTGACTATTGAGGTTTGAAAGGCTTCTCACAATGTCGTGTGTGTCCTCTGTCTTTGACAGGAGCCCAGCAACAAGCGGGTTAAGCCCCTGTCCCGGGTGACGTCCCTGGCCAACCTCATCCCCCCAGTGAAGGCCACGCCCCTGAAGCGGATTGGGCAGACCCTCCAGGTATGGTCCAGGCAGGGATATCCATCACAGTACAGGACAGTTATCCTCATGAATGTCCATGCCCCTTACTAAGATCTTATGGTGAGATCTACACCAGTTCTTGTAAAATTACACCCTTTCATAGAAATAATTCCCATATTTGAACACATTCTTTTCATTCGTCTTTGTTGCATCTTGTGAATGATCAGTATGTTTCATGAGAAAATAAAAACAGCATGTGGATTACAAATTTCTCCAGGCTAAGAGTACAAGGGGAAAATATTTGTTATATTGTCAGGAGTGGTGGTCACAGCAGTGGGCAGTGCTAGCTTTTTTTAATTCAGCATTCTTCCGGACAGCTTGAAGAGACATTTTTCCTAGAATGTTTCAGTCATGTAACAGATAGCAGTTTGAGTCACAGTATCAGTAAAGCAACACTACGGTGTCTACAACAGCGAATAAGGTGTTCAGTAGCAAGATTAGCGTTTCTGTACTGGTGTGCCTTCAGACATTGACGAATGAGCTACAGAATCATGGAAAAGTCATCCACTGAAAAAATACAATTATTTTGTTGGTATACCCAAAGTGTCATTTGGTACAAACACGAGTCAGAGACCACACTCCAGGGCTTTATATATGGGAATCGCATATGGCACAGATTAATTTTAAAGGACATAAACTAAAACATAAATTTTGTTCATGATCTTAATAACACTGTTTTGCACCAGTGATGTGATGCAGAAGCATGTGTATATTTATTTATGTGCAGTGTGGGATAGAAAAGTTTGAAAAAGCACTGAGCTAGAAAATATCTATAAACAATTTCCTTCTATTATTTTCCATACATTACAAAAAATGAGAATCCAAAATCTGTGGGAGTCTTTTGCAAACCTGTTTAAGAATCATCATTTGTGATTTTGTATATTTCAAGAGATGCTGCGCCCGATTTTGTTTGGCTGTCCTGGTCTTTAAGGATAACAAACAGAAGTCTTCACAAGTCTGCTTTATTTGTTTCCATCTTGTTCGGGATGCACTGCAGCGTTCAGTAGAACTCCAGTGACAAGCCAGTGAATAAGCAACAAACTTGTTCTTGGCATTCACAAATGTGCCAACGCACACTTGCATGCCCATGCCTGTGCAGATAATCTGGTATCAGTGGGTGAGGGCGGTCTTGTTGACATTTGGGACATTCCCACCTGTCTAGCAGATTCAACCTTTTTGTTTCGTTTTCTACCAAAGAATGGTCATGATGGAGTAAGTAAATAAGTGTCTTTGCAGGGCTCGGCATGTCCCAGAGAGAGCGAGTGTCTGAAACACTGCTGTTTTGGTATTGAGAACAGGTAGCCAGTTCTTTGTCGCTGCCTGCCCATTATCACACAACCTGATCTTTCCCTTTCTGCGTCTTCACACACGGCTTAAGTGGAGCCAGACAAGGTGTACGGTACTCTCAATTAATCCTTATCTGTCCTAAATCACAGCACTCTGACACATTAGGGTCATTTCAGCTTTCACGTCTGCCATCTGTGGCCTGCACTGTGGGAAACTGAAGAATGGGGAGAAGTGTAATAAATTCTCTTTATCAGTGGGTAAATAAGTAAGGGGGAGAGGGTGAAAGGTCCCGCAGGTGTTTTTCACACCCTCTGCTGATATTGCTTCAAGGATGAGAAGACAAAATGTTCTTTTTGGAGGCCATTCCTCAATCTGCAATCTTGAGTGTAGGCAGTGAAAATATGCACCGGAGTAAATGCTGGGTATGCCAAGAAAATAATTTTATTTTTCCTGTGGATGACTTTCAATTGTTTCACAGGTCATCTGTTAAAGAATGGCAGAGGCTTCATTTTGACAACATAGTGTTTGTAGAGCGCAACTTAAAATTAGCCCTTTCGGTCCTCTGTGAAGACAAGGAGTTTGTCAAATTTTTAATGAACCTTTATCTGTCTTTTTAAGACTTCAAGTACTGAAAGTCTTACGTTACAGATTGTGAGAGAGATTTAATGCTTCTTATATGCATATAGGGATATATTATGACTGAATTAGACACGGGCAACACATTGAGAAGTGGACTTGGGCTTGTGGAAATTCAAATTGCAGTTTAATTGTACAGCTGAAATCAATACCTATCTGATGCCCACATTCAAAGACTCTGAGTACTTGCCAGCTATAGGTGTTGCTTCCTACCATGTGCCCATCAGGTCAGTTTCTCTGGCGCCTGTCCAACCTGTTACAACCTTGGCATGTCTACCACCTTTGGAATCAAGACCACTTTTCCATCCCACTTCGTTTTCCCCTGCTTTTTAATGTTGTGGATGCCAATGCTCAGACAAGACAGCGTTCAAGACGATGGATTTCCCAGCGCTGTCATTCGAGACTGCTCTTCATTGCCAGCATCAGCTTGTTTAGCAGCAGACGAGTTTGCAGAGATGGACCAGTGTTTGTGAGCCTCACTTTGTCCCCTTCCTCCCCCCCCCCCCCCAGCGCTCCATCAGTTTCCGCAGCGAAAGCCGCCAGGAGATCTTCAGCCAGCGGCAATGGAGCAGGAACGCCCCCCCGGCCATCACCAAGCGCAGGGACAGCAAGCTCTGGAGCGAGACCTTCGACGTCCGTCTCAACCAGATGCTCACCTCCAAGGAGATCAAGCGCCAGGAGGTGAGGGTTTGCTCCAGGGCACAGGGCTGCTTTGCAGACACAGAAGCTCTGTCCCCTGTAGCGTTTGTTGGACTCTGGTTCTGTAGCATCTTAATGCTAAAGCTTTACTGGTGAAGAATAGTGATCTATAGGTTCCATTATCCCGGTGATCTGTTACTTGTTTCTCGGTAATAAAAGTAGATATTGCAGGTGAAATCATGCTTCTAACAATGTTGCCTAGCCTCACATTTCAAACACCAGCAGGACGTTTGCAATACAGTGTTGGTGTTGCCTTTTTTTTAATCAGTTGCTGCTACGGAGTCTCAAAGCCCTGCAGGTCTGTCATTTATTTCTCCATCACTAAGGAATTCCAGTACAAGTATCTTAAAATTCCTCCCACTTGAAACTTCAAAATGAGAGGTCAGAAAACGGCACAGAAATAATATAGAAATAAGAGTCAGAAACCACAGGTGAGTTGTTACTTCAGCTACTTTTCATGGAGGGTATCATAGCCCTTTAAGAATTTGGTTCCTGAATATGTTCAGCAAGGATGTTCTTAGGTCTTTCAAGTTATTTACTGGTTAAAGTAAGCGATAGTGTTGCATCAACTTGATTTACAAAGTAGTTCTCTTGGAACACAAAGTTAAAACCACAGCTTGGAACAGCATATTACCTTATAGGACTGTCTTGCTGCACCTCAATACCAGCCTGCACTAGTCCTGAGTCTGCAAGGACAGGCTCAGTGTAAGCACCTCCTTACATTCTGAAGGCCGGGTAACCTGTGATGTAAAGAAGGGAATATAGTCAACTGCATGTTAAAGGATCCAGTGTTGAGACAGCATAACCAAATTACATTTCAGGCATGAAAGCTGTCTACTAAAAACATAAAAAGCCCTGTGAAATTAAACATTGCATATGTTCAATAAAAGAGAGGCCAGCACTGAGAACCCGCTGCCTGTTTCATTCAAGTGTAGAGAAGCTGTAAAGTGGTTGTTGATTTAAGAGGGACAAGAAGGTGGGATGTTTCCCTAAGCCATGAAATACAAACCGCTTCTGGTGTGGGGGTTTAAATTCACTCACTGGTCTGTTCGAAAACCTCTCACGCATGCCCCCCAACTCCTTACTTAAGTTACCTCACCAACACAGGCTACAGAAGTGGTAGTCTCTTCTAAGTTCAGGAGCAGTAGCGTGACAAATTGAACACATGTGCAATTGAGCTGCCTTTAAAATCTGCGTAGAGTTCAAACAGAAACCGCTGGGGACAGCTTTTTTGGGGTCTGAGACCTCTGATTTTGGTTCATTAGGAGTTAATTATGGTTAATCTTCCTGACCTCTGCTGTAAAGCATTTTCAAAAAATTAAGTTTTCTGGGGGACTATTTTAGAATGAAATTAAGCTTGATGAGACAAAGCCCCACAGCATAGTTCCAAGTCAGATTTGATGAATGTAATATTTTCAGAAAATGTGGTCAGGAAACTTCAGACACTTTTCTCTTGAGTATAGGACAAAAGTTTCCATTCCTGTTTCAATGTCTAAAGTAAGGTTATATCATATTGAGATCAAGATATTCTAATGCTGTTAGCTGTCACTTAAAAAAAAATAGGCTTGAGTCTCAAATAATTATAAGGAATAATTTTGGTGTGAGTGATTTCAGTGTGCCGCAGTTTTCTGAAGAGGCTTGCTTTGTCCTTAACAGGCAATCTTTGAGCTGTCCCAGGGAGAGCAGGACTTAATAGAAGATCTGAAATTGGCAAAGAAGGTGAGATCTGTTTTTCACATTGGCATAGTTTGCTTTCATCTAGCATATAAAATTGTTACCCATGTGGGAAGCACAGTTCACGTTTTACTTCGCCCTTTGCACACCCAAGCAGGGCAGGGGATTGTTTGAAATCCAGCAGCATCTGGTCCTGCTTTCGTCTTGAGCACGACCCAATCGATGCATTACCTCAGAAGGCAGCCTGGTTATATGTGAGGCCTCTTAAATTGCAGTAAAACAGTGCAGTAAAGAGACCGAGGTGATTTCAAAGCCAGCTGCTTTGCCCTTCCTCATGTCCTGGAAGACACAGCCCTGTAGGTTCACACGTGGGTGCTGTGACTTGACCTAGCCAGGGCTGAAAGCAGGAATCCTGCCTGTGGTTCACAGCATGTGCCAAAGTTATGTGTTTAACAGAGCTTTTTTTTTCCCACAAAGTCAGATGGAAGGTGCTTCTTGGATGGTCAGGCTTGCATGTGCTCCTATCAAGGGCTTCTGCTCCAGATCTCCCCTGTTTCAGATGGCAGAGTATCTGTGCTGGGCAGGTGTAGGAGAAAATGTGAAATATCCAAGCATCTCCATTGTAATGAATCAGATTTATGGGAGCTCTCTAGCTGACGGATTAGGCTGACCTCAAGTACAAAACACCGAAGCACTGAGTCTCTTTCAGTGCGCCTACTTTTTCGTAATACAGATGGTGACAACTGCATACTCATTCCACAGGGAAGATGGAAGGCTTTCATTACTGGCCCATAATAGCACTGAATGTGGCTTTATCCATGATTAAAATGCCTTCACCATTCACCAAGCCTGGGCATCAGTATACTTCCCATGTTCTCATCACTTTTTGTCAACTTTGTATCCAATTAGAGAGGTTCCTTCTCTGGTGCTTTTTAAAAAAAATGCATTTTGACTGATGTGCTTTAAAAGCTGAAGTACATTTCTTTTAATAAGCATGTATAACCTTTTCAACTGACATTTATAGGGTATGAGCTGAAATGACTATTGTAACTCTTTGAGCTACCTTAGCTGGAGTTACCCTTTTTAACTTGTTCTCAGACCATTAACAGTGTGGAGATGGAAAAGAGGGGTGTAGCAGTGTTCTGAAAAACATGTAATAAATTATTACAAACCCATAGTATGTAGGGCATAACATTTTAATTTTTACCTATTGGTAATTTACATATTGGTAATTGTCTGTGTTTTATCAGACTCTTACCCTCTTATGTATTTGTCTTCATTAAATTTGTCCCAGTACTTTTTTGATGGATTGTCCAGTTCTTTTTTTTATGATGCTGTTGTGGGTCATGCTTTGTCCAGGTCAGAAGGCACAGGTTTTGTTGGCGGTAGCCTGTTGAAGTGACTCTGTCTGTCCGTTCTCAGGCCTATCACGACCCCATGCTCAAGCTTTCCATCATGACAGAACAGGAGCTGAACCAGATCTTTGGTACCCTGGACTCCCTTATCCCCTTACATGAAGGTACGGCCCCCTTATCCCTTTATAGTTACTTACGAGTGCATGCTGATGAGGGATGGTTTCCAATCAGGTTGTGTTCAGACTTGCGTTTCTGAAAATAGTTAAAAAGAGGTTCAGGAATTTCTTTCTGTTCTCAGTTTATTTTAATTTATAGCAAGTCATTTCTGTGCAGTTTGACCTTATTTAAGTCCCCAGAGGCAGGGTAGACATGTAAAGACTGTTTTATGTTGTGGTGTTTCTGTACTGAGTATCAAAAGAAACTCAACACTCATACGTTTTTTTTTAAATCTGGTAAATGGATTTTGGGTATTTATTGAGTGTCTAAGTGAACACTGAACACTTACCATGATGCACGCAAACTTAACACACGACTAAATTGCTCCAGGTGGGCGTGCTAGCAGTGAAGCCAGGTCCTCTTTAGCAATGATTCCAGGTTTTGTGAAGACTACCCTGATGCTTGTACTGTAACTTACTGTCTGGCATGTTTACAGCTAGAAGCTTGTAACCAGGCAAAATGTATGAGATAGTTCAGGTGGGTAGCTGTGTCAGCATGCGTAGGCTGCAAAGGAACAAGTAAAGGTTTATTCCATGCTGAAAAGAGAAGAAAGAAAACACAACATTTCAGCTGTGAGCTCTGTGGAAATTTCTCTTTCCTGAGATTTCTTTTCCCTGCCAAGGTACGGAGCTTTTTAAAACTGCTTCTTTTCAATGGTTTAGATCTCCTGAGCCGTCTCCGAGAAGCCAGGAAGCCAGACGGTTCGACAGAGCATGTTGGCCACATCCTCGTGGGCTGGGTAAGACGCAGTGGGGCATCACAACCAATCAGCCCAAAACCACCCCTCCCCAATGCACAGACACTTCCAGCCCATTCTATTCCTGCCCTTCTCCCAGTCATGCAGGTGAATGCGAGTCTGCAGAGACTGCAAAGTGCCACTTCCCCTCCTCCCCCCACAAAAGTACAGCCAAAGGTTGTTTTACGGTCTGCGTAGCTTGTTAGTGTTGAAATAAACCTCTTCTGGAAAAGATTGCAAGACTCATTGAGACAAATTGAGGCTGCATAGTCCTGTATGGATGAGGAACCATCCCACCTGCAGAGAGCACTGTAGTGCAGTTCAGTTCTGTAAGCAGATTGATTACACTTTGCATTTCTGTCTGCCATGCCCCCAAAACAAAGCACCAGAAGTGTTTTTCACCGTGTTTCAATAGCAGGTTTGAAAACGCAGCAAGCACAAACTGCTGTACATATCTGCTGTACTAAAAAAATGTGTTGAGAGCTGGCCCATTTATCACTCTTGACAGTTTTGTTGAATGTCCTTATTTTAACTTTGTAAATTCGAGTGAAGCGGTGTGTGCTGGAGGCCACATGAATTGACTGTTTGAACTGTGTATCTTAACTGAATCGAACAGGGTGTCCCAAATCTCTGAACTTTTGTCAGGGCTAATATGGATTGTTCAGGGAGATTACTCAATAAACTCCATTCTTTATTGTGTCATGGAATCACTGGAGCAGAGGTTTTCCAGTTGTTTTATATGTGGAGAGGGGTTTGGCTATCAGTGGATCTAGCAATACATGAATATATAAACTTGGTCGAAAGCCAGGGAGCCTGATGCAGGCTTTTCTTTTTGAATTGTGTAATTTCTTTTTATTGTTTTTGTGTATTTTTAAACATCCCACAATAATTTGCAACGAAGATTAATAGCTGCAAAGAGCATTCTTCATAAACAAGTTATCGGCCCAAGGTCCCTGTGGTGTTGTAATGTAGTAACCATGGTTACTGAATATACAGTAATTCGACCAAGATAACTAAAACTTCAGTAAGGACACTAAACTGTGGAAAATACTATGCACGCCGCAAAGAGGGTGAAAAAGAACACCAGGCTGTGTGGTACGGGGGAGAAAAGCAAGGATTATGGGCTAACTGGTTGCCATGGTGCATCTCTACAAACTGATAAGAGCAGATTAAAGGTATACAGGGGGAAGGTCTGGGGTTTAGCAGTACTTTAGAAATGGCCAATTTGTTTGGTGCTCAAAAACTAAGCAAGGGCTTTTACAGCGACTGAGCAATTTGCAAGGTAAAAAACAAAACCAAGAAGCCTTAAATACTGTTAAATACAATCCATTTGGGCCCAGATTACAGGCTGTAACCATCTAAACAGCTACCCTGTTTTTCTAAAGGCGTTAACATGAACACCAGCCTCATTACACTTTTGTGACATTGAAGGGTTGGCGTTTTTTGCCATAGCTGATAAGCATTGCCAATGCTAGTGAAATAGTGTAAGCGTTTTGCTAGGAGGATTTAAATCATGAATGGAGGAATGAGCCAGTTTTCTTAAAATGTGTTCTGTCTGTGTGCTGTATTAATTCTTACCGTTTCTTTTTGTGCTAGCCTCATTTTTGTGTGATTGTATCTTCTTGTAGCTGCACAATTGTTCCATATACTTGCTTTAAATGTAAATTTTCTATACCTAAAGTCTACTGGATAAGGATGTCTGAAGTAATGATAATGGTCATAACGCTAAAGTCGGTAATAAAAAACACATGGTTGGTCTAACTGCCTTTAACTGGTCCTTTAAATTGGGGATGGGGGGGAATGGTCTGACATTGGTGTGCCTGATGTCAGACCATGAAACTGCTGGTTAGCGGTGAAGAGTCCACTTTAGTTGGGCTCCCACCTTACTTTCAGTACAACTCCTTATCTGGCTTTATCTGATAAAATAGAAGACTTAGGCAGATGCCATGGATGTATCATTGAACTTTTGTACATATGAAGTATTAAGATGGTAGGAGAATTGAGTAGGCAGGCTTATTTAAACACCGGAAACCCGTTTTTTCCAACACGTTAGCTCACCATGATAGTCCATGTGGCCCTACTGTTTATCCACAAGGCTTGACATTTTCAAAGGGAAGAATGTTCTGTTCCCCTGTTTATGGTTTCGCATTCAACTTTGGCTCATCGAAGGCTTGATCTTAGATCATTTACAGCAAGCTGACCAATTTATGTCTGAGTGGGAAAGCAGGAGCTAAATCAAGCCCCTGTATGCAACTGTTTACTATTGCAGACTGAATCACAGCACTTAAAGTAAACTTGAAATGGAAGCTATCTAAAACATTTTTACAAGATTGCAGCATTGTGGAATAAACATTATCCTTCAGAGTGCCATCAAAAGTGCAGCCAGCTAGTCACTGTTAAAATGCGTAAATGCTGATGACTTGTTAACTGGTCATGAGTTAACTAAAAAATGTGGCTGTGGTAGAAGTCTGTAAAATAGATCGATATTCATGATAATTTCTTTATGTACTGTTATCTGAAGTTTGCTGTTACTAGTACTGTAATGGTCAAATGCTGCTTGATGTTTTTTTGATGTGCTTGATGTGATTCTGCATGCATTGTAAGTTTCAGATCTGTTGTGAATTCTGGAGAACACAACCTCATCATGCGTTTGAAAACTCCAGTTTTAACTGGTTTCTTGGCTGAGTTCTTGACATGCTAAAGTGTGAAGGGAAGTTATTTTAGTTAAATTATTTTCTTGAGGAAAGATCTTTTATGGTGGATTCCTGGAGCGGGTGGGACTTCAATATTTTCTCATGTACAGACTAGGGCTTCTAAAACCGAGTTTTTATCGTAGTTGCAAACACCGATGTCTAATGTGAATAAATCCAGGATAAGAGATAGCAGATAATTCACATTTCTCTGGAAGAGAGGAAAGGCTATCCACCCACCAGTACATTTTCCAGAATTCAGCATTTAGGGTTCTTCAGAGATAGATAACTTAATGTCTGCTGGTAACTTAGTTTGACTTTCCTAATGTATGAGTCAGAAAGCTATGAGAATCAACTCCCTCTTTACTGGAGTTGCAAAAATAACTTAAGGCAAATCTATAGGTTGAGTAGAAATGTGATTTCACATTTAAAAAGTGCATTACAGTATGTCCTAAGAATGAAGCTGCACTAAAGGGTTTTTCTGGCAGAACATGATGAGCACATGATGGACTGCTCATCCTTAAAGAAGACTCATCACTCTTTAAACTGGCCTATAGGATTATGTTTGAAAGAAAACACCTCATTGTTTTCAGTGAATTAGCTGAAAGAGTAATTTTAATCCTTTTGCCTGACATTTAAATGGATATTTGTCCTTAGTGCCATTTCAGTGGAAAGAAACAAGTGATCGATGGACTTTTTCTGGGATTGATTTTCTGTATGCTGAGGGGTTAGGTGGGATGCTGGAGGACACACAATGTGTGTAGAACTTTAAACCCTAACTTGGCACACGGGAAAACCCGCCACACTGATTTTAGGGCCCCCCCCCCCCCCCCAATTGACGTCTCCTCTCTCTCTCTACCCCTCTAGCTGCCCTGTCTCAACTCCTACAACAGCTACTGCAGCAACCAGGTGGCAGCCAAGGCTCTGCTGGACCACAAGAAGCAGGATCACCGTGTCCAGGACTTCCTGCAGCGCTGCCTGGAGTCCCCCTTCAGCCGCAAGCTGGACCTCTGGAATTTCCTAGACATCCCTCGCAGCCGGCTGGTGAAGTACCCCCTGCTGCTGCGCGAAATCCTCAAGCATACGGCCAATGACCACCCTGACCGGCAGCACCTGGATGAGGCGGTGAGCACTGGACGAGGGGTTTCATTTCATTTTATGTGCTGGGTAATCTATGGCAAGAGGGCTGCGACCGTATATGTAGCTTTTTAGCTTTTGGGGTTTTTTTATGGACTAATGTTAAAAATGAGACAAAGTGATGCCAACAAAAGCATGTAAAATAGCCCTCCATGTTAAAACATGCAAAACAAGGCTGATTGCTGGCCATTCCTTTTATTTCTACTCCACGATTGCAGGAATAAGACTGAAGTCCTATCTAGGTGGTCTTTAAAGCCCTTCTCTATCCCACTTGGATGACAAGTTCAGAAAGCGAAAGATCCCCCTGGTTTCCTTAGGCGGCAGCTCACTTTTCAGTCAAGAGTCCCAACGGGCCAGGCTGAGCCTGCTACTGTGGCCCTGATGCCCTGAAAGCTTGCTGAAAGCCTGCTGTCAACAGTGGCCAGAGAAATGCACAGGGTCTTTCGTCAGCCTGCCTGTCTCCGGGCTGTGCTCAGCAGCTGCTGTTGCTTCCCTGTGGCAGCTTGCAGTTGGTCTGGATCTTGTTCGTTAAGCTTTAAAAACCCGTACAGCAATGGGAATGTGATGTCAAGTACAAGCACCCATGTACCATTTGTCACCAACTTAGCTAGGCAGTGTAGTAAAATTCTAAACTTAGCAAATCCACACTTGTTGACTGGCTCGCCTTTCTGTGTTTCACTTAGTGGTTTTGTGAAGCTAGTCCCCGTTTTATTCACCTGTAAAACAAGCATACACCTGTACTCAGCTTTATTCTTTAGATATGCCCATGCTAAGTCACTACCTTAGTGAGGGATGTCTAGGACAGTAGGAGTATTCCTACCCTGGATGACTTCAGTACTGAATAGGTTATGGGTTCCTTTAAATTTTCTTGAAAAACTGGCTAGAAAATTCAATTACGCAATTACGTCAATAACATGATAACAGGATTACACGGAGACATGTAGAAGGCACTGTGGTCCTGGAGTGCTAGCTTTGAATGCATCATCAAAGAAGTGGCATGTGATATATTGACTGAATTGGGAAAACTGTTCCAGTAAAGCATGCGTCACCCTGCTGTCATCGGCAACAGTTCAGGAACCTGTAATATCAACTGTTCAATAAACAGGGAGGCACGCTTCCCATGTGGCTGCTAATCTGTCGGCAAACAACAAGCACGAGGTGTGCAGCAGGTAGGCCTTACTGTGTGTCCGTCTGTCCCCCCCCCCAGATCAACATGATCCAGGGCATCGTGGCGGAGATCAACACGAAGACGGGCGAGTCGGAGTGCCAGTATTACAAAGAGCGGCTGCTGTACCTGGAGGAGAGCCAGCGCGACCTGCTGATCGACAGCTCCCGCGTGCTCAGCTGCCACGGCGAGCTCAAGAACAACAGGGGCGCTGTGAGTGTCTCCCCCACCCTGCCACGCCCTCACACCTGCACGGATCTGTAGCCCCTGCCAGGAGCTGACTCCAGCTCGCCTCGGCTGTGCTGAGCTTTCCAGAGCCATTTCCTGCGCCGGGCTGTCTTCCACCAGCACTGCTAACTCATACACACAAGCTGTATAGGCCAGAGTAGCCCTGTTATTACCATGAATGGGGGTTTAAGAGCTGGAAGTCATGTAATAATTAATAATAATAATTGCTTATACTTATATAGTGCTTTTTCTGGACACTCCACTCAAACAGCTTTACAGGTAATGGGGACTCCCCTCCACTACCACCAATGTGCAGCATCCACCTGGATGATGCGACGGCAGCCAAAGTGCGCCAGAACGCTCACCACACATCAGCTATCAGTGGGGAGGAGAGCAGAGTAATGAAGCCAATTCACAGAGGGGGATTGTTAGGAGGCCATGATTGATAAAGGCCGATGGGAAATTTGGCCAGGACGCCGGGGTACACCCCTACTCTTTTCGAGAAACGCCCTGGGATTTTTAATGACCACAGAGAGTCAGGACCTCGGTTTTACGTCTCATCCGAAGAACTGCCCCTGTTTACAGTATAGTGTCCCCGTCACTACACTGGGGCATTAGGACCCACACAGACCGCAGGGTGAGCGCCCCCTGCTGGCCCCACTAACACCTCGTCCAGCAGCAACCTTAGTTTTTCCCAGGAGGTCTCCCATCCAGGTACTGACCAGGCTCACACCTGCTGAGCTTCAGTGGGTTGCCAGTTGTGAGTCGCAGGGTGATATGGCTGCTGGCTTGACCTGGTTGACCATGTAGTTGGGGCAACCTAAGTAGGATCATTTAAGAAAGGGATAGAGATAATTCTTAAATCTGTAAGCTACTAGCAGCGAAACAAGTATTGTGTTAAATTGCCCTCTGTAAGCTGTTTTTAAAACTTCCCAAGTCAGGAACCCTGATCAGTTAAACCAGTATGGATCCTCACACTACTGTTTTGAGCTTTCGCAGTGGTAAATTAAGATGGCTGAAATCTGCAGTTCCATACTGAGGGCATTCAGCAGACAGTTACGTTTTTGAAAGCAAGAAAACAAAACTTCACAGGTCTCCAATGGGTCCCATGAAACTTGCTGTTGGGATAACTGCAGTGTTGTTTGTGACCTCTTGGTGGAGGGTAAAGCAATTAAAATGTACTCTGCAGACGAGGCAGTGGCTTTCTTGCCATTAAAGTTATTCAACACTTAGAAATACCTGTGCTTGCACACTTCTTCCTGTTTTGCACGAACTCCCTGTGGTTGTGCCCCGGAGGTAGACTTATGGGAGTAACGTGTCAGCACGCTGGGGTTATGTAATATTCCAACGTGTGAGAGCTGGCACCGAACTGCGCGCGGTTGCCGCCAGCCAAGATCTCGCTTAAAGTGACAGGCCAGAGGAGCGAGGAATGCTGACAGCGCTGGGAAGGTTCAGTTCCCTGGGGAAAAATTCTCCTGGCAGCCAGGTCCAGATTTAAGCAGAAACATGTCTGTTTCATGTAGCTTTTTTACGAGCTTTCTAACATGGTATGAGCTTCCAGCCCCAAATAAATGCCAGAAACCATGTGCTCAAACAAGATGGTTAACATTGAAGGACTTCTGTGGTTGAAATGGAAAAGAGTCCTTGTGTGAGGGGAGTGTAATTGGGTGCTGTTACCTTGACTGGGAAGGTTGAATAAAAGTCATGTAAAGTCAGGGGGACACAAGGGTGTCACACGGGTTTCCTCTCACAGTCCAAAAACAAACTGGTAGACTCATTGGCTTCTGAAAAAAGTGGCCCTTGTGTGAGTGTTTTGAGTCTGATGGACTGGCGTCCTGTCCATGGTGTAACCTGCCCTGCACCCCTTGCCTGCCAGGATAGGCTCTGGTTTTTCCTTGTTACTTGTATTTGATAAAGCGGTTAGAAAATAGATGGACTATATGTTCGAAATGTTTAACATAGGAATTTGTATACCTTTTTATTCTGTATAACATTAACATAGGTTAAACCTAATTCCGGTCTTGCAGTTGGAGTTTAAGAAGTGTCAGTATATGTGTGTTCTAAGAGGTATTAATACAACATAATGTGGTAAACGTCCATTTTTAGCACTGAGTGGTGTACACATTTTCAGTAAGTAGTGCCTGTGCATTTTATGCTCGTGCTATGTGACACATTTTAACTTTTTGTCAGTGTTCAGTATTCAAGTGTTCATTAGTGTTATAGTTGTATAGATTTTTATCTATCATATTCATCCCATCCTTGCAGTACAAGCCAATTAATTATCTTTGAGGACATTTCAGGAAATTCCTTTTGCAAGACTGTTAATCCTAGAACTTTAAAATAGCAGGACTGGTGGGAAATGAGCATAGAAAGCTTTCGGGCTAGAAAATGAGTAATTCTTTAAGAAGCAAAATGATGGCATCTGTAATGTGCAATTATCAGCTACAAATTCTCTGGAATGCACCAAAATGCGAACTGATTACCGGTGTTTCTGTGTTTCATTCTCATTTTTCACTGTGAAGAGCCTCTGTTCTTATCCAGTGACCTTGCAGAGTTGCTCAGAACAGCAGAGGTGAAGGTGGCTTTGAGGGAGAAGCAAGTGGCAAAGGCTTAACTTGGCTGTGTCAAAGCAGCTCTGTCCTTTTCAATCTCTGTGGCTGTCAGTCAGTGTTGGCGTTCTGTGGGCCTGTCCTGTGTTTGATGCTGGTACCTCTCCCACATCAGACAGCTCCGAGCCCAGTCGGGACTGACCTTTGGGGAATTGAGGTCAGTGAGGAGCGAGGCAGGAAGGATCACTTTGATCCTCTCTCTTTGTAGCTCCCTTTCCTCCAGGGTGGATGACCATTCCTATTTGTGCTGCTCTGTTGGGTCTTCACTCCAACGCTGCCTTGCTGGTTTCTCTAAAATCATTAGACAGCACCATTGTTCTGTGTGATCTCCATCACCGCTCACCATAAAGTGCACAGTAGTAATGTAATCTTTTTTTCTTTTTGAAATTGCTTTGATTTCATGAAGCTTGGTTTACAGTTTGAAACGTCTGTGCTGAAATGGGCCGTTTGGTTAGCAGATGGGTTATATTCGTTTTACTTTGCTGTAGGACATACATGACATGATAAGAAGACCTCAGTGCTTGTTTGGTTAATGTGAGAAAGGGAGGATCAGTAGTTACATGTTCCCAGTCAGATCTTAAGGGTGCGTGTTTATCCTTGAGTCTGGGAGTCTGTGAGCATCTCACCAGTGTGGAACATTTCCATTACAAAAGATCTTGGCATTTTCCTCACTCCTCTCCCTCTCATCTGTGACCATGTTAACCAGTGTTAAATCTTGTAAATGTAACGTTATACTGCCAGATTACTGCATGTTACCTCTCACTCCAACACCAGCCTTGTAATCAGAAGATTGAGTAAATATTATGCCCATGTAGTCAAGTGATAGTAAACAACTTGAGCAATGAAATTCAGGTCAAGTTTATTTTGTTACTAGGCTTTTACCTCCAAACAAACAGAAACTATTCAGTCATGTATACCAGATTTAATTGACGATAACACCATAAAAGTAACACTTATGAATTACCACACTGTGTCAATTTGCTGTAGAGTTGTATGTAACAGTTACTTGCACTGGTCAAGTAAAATAGAAATATCTCAAGTAGGTAGCTGCGTCAAGCATGCGTAGGCTGCAAAAGAACAAGTAAAAGCTTATTCCATGCTGAAAAGCAAAGAAAAGAAATGCAACATTTCGAAGCGTTGTTTCTTCTCTTTTCAGCGTGGAATAAACCTTTACTTGATCCTAAAATAGAAATAGTCATTGCTTGTTGTTTTCTTTTTGCCATATAGATAAATCTGCATACTTTGTCCTGTCGAAAATCGCCTTTAATGTGTTCAGATTTGTCAGTGTTTGTGGTCAGTAAGAGACCCTGCTGTGCTTCCCCCGCAGAAACTGCACGTGTTCCTGTTCCAAGACGTGCTGGTCATCACGCGGGCCATCACGCACAACGAACAACTGTGCTACCAGCTCTACCGCCAGCCCATCCCTGTCAAGGACCTGCAGTGGGAGGACCTTCAAGACGGCGAAGTTCGATTGGGTGGATCCATCCGCGGCGCCTTCAGTAACAATGAGAGGAGTGAGTATTCCCATCTGGGATTGGCTGGATGGCTCGCATAGTATTGAATAGGAGAGGCTTGTAGGTAGTAGTGAGCACACTAGAGTAAAGTTATTATAGGTGTGGCACAGCCGACTGTCTCTCATACGCAATATCAACTGACCACCACATGAGGGCGTCCACAAGCCGTGAAACCATGCTCAATCCTCAGGTATCTGACAGACGCGTGGAAACATAGGGAGAAAATCATTAGCTACCGTTGCTCTCCTTAAGAGAGACCCCTATATAGGATACTCACGTGGCTGATCAAGCATTTCTCAGAACTTTGCCGAAGCTCCAGAGCTAAAGCGCTCAATCCTGTTCTCTCCTAAAAAGAGAAAAGAGACACAACTCTTCTCCTCTTTCGGGACGCTAGTTACAAAACAAACAAGTATTCCCCAGAAAGCGCCTCTGAAAGTCTTCCTGCTGACAGAGGTGTTGATTGGGGTCAGAGATTGCCACAGGTCCATCCATCACTTTAGGTTACTGCATTTTGTAATTTAAGCATTTAATCAGTAAGATCTCAGTATGGTAGTTGACTTGCCTTATCCTAAAATGCTAGTAACCCTTTCACCACATTTAAAAAGCACATGAACCTGCAATCTACTTAGAATGTTATATTTGTTCTATGTCAAAAATTATTACATATAGGCAGCCCTAAACATATGTTTTGAGTTTGAAGTATTCCAACCATACACGTACGTATTGTGTTGTGGTAATCGAGGCTTAGAGCCTTGAACTAGACCTATTTTTTTCACGTCGTCGATTGGGATACCAAACGCATCTGCTTTTTTAATCCCTGCTGTCCAAAGGTGGGAGTTTGGAGATGCTCGAGTCTCTCGTCCCTCGTAGACACATCCTGGCAATTTTAACCCCCTGCCCTTTTCCCTTGCAGCCAAGAACTTCTTCCGCGTGACGTGTCGCGGTGGGTCCCAGGTCCTGTCCTACTCCTTCCAGGCCAGCGACGCTTTCAACAAGCAGCAGTGGCTCAACTGCCTCCGACAGGCCAAGGGAGCGTCGTGCGGGGTTGGGGGCGACCCGGACCCCCAGGCGCCGCCGTCCCCCACGCGGGACACCCCCCGGCTGGAGCACATGGACCAGAGCGATAGCGAGTCCTCGGACTGTAGCATGGACACCAGCGAGGTCAGCGCTGACTGCCCTCAGATGGAGCACACGGACTGCAGTAAAGCCCTGGAAGTGTGAGCCAAGGACCCCGCCCTGCGTCTTACCTGTACAGTATTGGAACCTCGCTGCAGTTTATGAAAAGCACTTCTTTTTCTTTTTTTGTTCCCGTTTTCTTTTTTCGTTTTTTTTTTGCTGGCATCCGTGCCGTTTCTCTCACCTCTCCTGTGTTTTTCGAAAAATAAGACTGTGGTGTTGTCTGTGTTGGGACCTACCCCTGTCCAGAGGAGGAGCAGGCGATGGTGACCCCTGGCTCTCCAGAATTTGTTTTTATTTGCCTTTCTCTCTTGTCGTTCTCTCTCTCTGGGTGGGACTCCCCACCTCTGGCCACTGCATTCTTGGAAGGAAGAGCTCAGTTCAACACTAGGACCCCTCACTCTCAAGGAAGCCACAGGGTCCTGGCAGGCTCTGAGGGTACAGCTGCCTGACAGTGCTACTGCTCACTCACTGTGGGAAAACACATGGATATGCGTGAACCTGTAGCATCTCTACATAATGTCTAGACAATGTACAGGAGAATGTTTTCTGACAATCGGGAGAGGATTTGTGGGAATATTGACATAACCAGTAGCGGATGAGGCCGAGATGTTCGGGGGACATGTTTGTGAAGGACAGTGCTGTATCGTTCGCTGTAGCTGGCAGAGTAGGGAGTTCGGCAAGTAAGAGGGGGTGACCAAAGTGATGTGGAAAGAGCCAAGCAGTGTGATTCTTGTGAAGGGGTGTCAGTTTAAAATCATGCTGGCGATGTTGTTGCTCGAGGTGAGGGGGATGAGAGAGCGAGGGGTCCAGACACTTGACACTTGTAGCACTGCATCAGTGTAGTTTTCGAGTTGTGGTCTCGGTTCAGCCCACGAAACTCGCTCTGTTTTTCAGCTCCGATTGCAAGTCGGGATTTGGGACCTGACTAGTGAGGGGTCGAAAGATCTGGCCCAGTCAGCCCCATGTCAAACATGTTTGATGTCCCCTACTGCAAGGTGCTCAGGTTGCAGAGAGGCGTGTATGTGCGTAAAATGGAAGCAAGATGGATATGATAGAACAAGAAGTTTTGATGGAACTCAGGATGAGGGCAAGAGGAAAGAAACTGACTCTTCAAGCTAGTCCTTAAAGCCTACAAGTGGATGGACTTAAGAAAATTACTGAAAACTTTTAAGCTTGACAGATATATTATTATGTCTCAGTACTGTGGTGCACAAATATTTTTTTAAGAAAGAATTTGGTGTTTTTTCTTCGAATATAATTATTGGGCTGCCCTTTGGAGGTTTAACCAGGTAACACTGTTCTCAGTCTGTTCTGTCCTTAGTGGTGTGCATGGACATAGCTGAGGCATCTCAGGGCTGTGCGCTGCACTGCAGCTTGTGCCAATGGAAATAACGGGGAGAAGGTATTTGAACAAAAGCTGTTTAATATTCCCAAAGGAGCCAGTATCGTAAATCCAAAGCTGCATCAGAGTAAAACACTGTGGAGATATCTTCCAAATGATTCGACCTCATTCACTGATGCATTTTCATAGAATGTTCAACTCTTTTGACAAAACCCGACTGCCTCATCAGACCTGCTGAAGACAGAAACCAAAATGAATGTGTCATGTACGTTTCTCCATTTCCACGGGCCCCAAGAATGTCTCAGTGTGTGGAAGTGCTTTATAATAAAGTTACAACAGAAAAGGACACGAAAAGCCATGGAATGAGCTGTGTCCTGAAGTGAAAACTTTGTATGTTAGACTAAACAATGAGTCATAAAAGCCCGTGAAAGGGCAGTATGTTGTAGCTTAGTTTGTAATAATGTCATAGTTCCCACATCTAACTTTTCGTATTGAAAGGCGAGCAGAGATTATTACAATGTAATTAAATACTGTAGCTGTTTGTGCCATCCGTGTATTCTGCAGTGCAGCCTTAGTCACTGGACTGTCCCATGACAGCACAAAATATGACTGCTAAGTTATTGCCAAAAAATTGTGTTCTGTTACTTGTAACCTCAAGTGTGAGTTTACTTTTTTTGACCCAATGTTTGTCTTTTTTGTATAAAGGTCACAAGCGTTACAGGAATCAATTTGGTGTGGTAATCACAATAAATGATCCAAAATATATGCCTTTATTCATTTTTAAAGCATTGTTTAACTTTATCCTTTTAGTAAGTTTATTTATAGTTTTTACACAATGTCTTGTTTTCTCTTGATTGTTGGGTAAATGTTAGGGAAGCAAGTGGAGGGTTTGCAAGTGTCACTATTGAGTAACTGGAGGAACTGATCAAAAGAAAGAGAAAGAGATGATGGGAAAATTGGACAGTTTTTCGTGAGGGTAAGGACATTTGTGCATGTTTTGGCAAGTGTCACTGAGAAAGAAACAAAAAGTGAAAGATGGTCTGGGGTACGAGTTGCTAAGAGGAAAAAGATTAAATGTAAGGTGGGTTGAAGTATTACCAAATAAATTACATGAATGCAAACATTTTGTGTCATCCTTGTCATTCAGTCTTGACCTGTAACACTTTACTGCAGGCATTAGGAAGGAACCCATTCCTCCTCTTCACGGTTCCCCACTGAATTCGTCAGGTAAAAAATAATTAAAATAAAAACTCCTTTTACAACGCTGCAAGTCACTATGATGCAACTCGTCGTCTGCAGTTTTATCAGTGCAATGGAAAGGGAATTCGGGAAAGTCAGCTGAAGATGACCATTGACACGTTTAATTTCAAGACAGGGCAGTAAAAAGTAATACGTGTTGTCTTATTAGGAAAAAAAATAGCAAAGTACAGAAGCTATACGTCCAGTATAATCATAGCATCAAACTTAGCACAGACACGGAAAAATAAAAGGAATCACTTTCGTGATTTCGCAGTATTTATATGAGGCATGAGCTTCGAGTCAAATAAACTAATTTTATAATAGGAGCTTGAATTTTTCATAATTTATTTTTGGTTTCCTGCTTTCCTTTCAGCTTTAGGTCCGTACCTTTTCTGTGGCAAAATGTTAAAAGTTTTACAAGATGAACTAGCAAATGGTAAAAGAGCAAGCAGCGACCATAAACGGAAAAAATAAACCTGTCGCCCATAATCGTGAGACCTCGCCCTAAGCTTTCTGTAAGGTTTCTAGGTGAAAGGTTTGAGAGTGATTACTTTCTATAGGCGTTATTTTCGGTTTCCAGAATACTTTCCAATCCAGTTCAAATTATTTGTTTCCTTGCAACAAATGTATAAATCCACAGATTAGGCAATTTGTTAAAGCCCGTACTTCTGAAAAGGAATTATTCAACGCATATACGTAAATACTGCCCTCTTGTGGATTTATTTTTTCTTGGTTTTGGAAAGCCTTTGACCATCGATGGGAGTGAAGATATATCAAAATATAAAATCTTTACCACTTTAACTCTTGTATATTATTAACAACTTGCCATTCTACATTAGGTGTGCTGAATTTCCGGCATATAGTCTCAAGACTATGTAAATAATGGGCAAGCAATTTAGTTTTTCAGTTAATTCAAATTTTATTAAACCATTTCTTTCCATTTTATACCTTCTCTGCACTTATTAAATCAAGTAATCGATCATTAACCTCATGATAAAAATCATCTTAAAATCTTAAAATCATCTTAAAGCCAAAGACAAGTTGAACCTCATTTAATTTTTATGAGGGACACTAGATTTCTAAGTAACTAGTGCAAGACCTCAAGCATTTACATCAGTCGCTCATGTCATTATCACAGCTGCTTGTTTGGGGTTGTTGAGTGATTTTGCTTAAATTGTTTTCAAATGCCATAGGAGGAGAAGCATGCCCCCAAAACAAAATTTCTGTCAGTATTAAAGACTTTCACAGACTCAGTATTATTTTAACAGCAAGCAAGTGAAGTTTAGGAATTACTAAATGTTTATTTCCCACAGTATTATTAGAAAAAATAAGAAAAGGTATTCTAAATGTATTTATTTTATCTTTTTGTACAGTTCATGGCTTTGCTTTTGGGCTCCCATAGAGCAGTGCCAACAAAGGTGCTCTGGCGAAGGCTACAATTCAATAAGCAAGGTAACCAGTTCACACGGAAATGCTTTTCTTCACGTATGATTGCAGGTATTACCAATACTAAGCACATGGTACACATCACTTTCCACAGGCTCCAAACCAGTTGAAGCATGTATCCTCTCTTGACAAAAATATCTTTTTTTGGAGTACACACTTACAGCATCTCTCTGCTGCACTCCTCTCTTGGTGGCAAAATGTCTGGAAAGGGGAAGAATTCAAAGAAAATTTGGATGGGAAAAAGGTCAGGTATAGAGTCAAAGAGAACCTAAAAGACAAATAAAATGTATTATAGAAAAGGTAATTAAGTGATTAAACCTTAATGTCAAGCATATTAGGGATAAAATGCAAGAAATAGAAGCTACTGTTGATGACAATGAAATACACCCTAATAGTGAGAAAAGCATTAGGGAAACATGAAGGGCTTTGAAGCTAACAGAGTGTTGGTGTAGAATACAACTTTACTGGATTTGCAGCATTCCAAAGAAAGGAAAGATGGAAAGGGGTAATGAAGCATTCTATGTCCAAAAGAGTATCTAAACCATGAGTCAGACTCGCAAAAAACATTGTGCGCATTGTCTTAGGAGTACACTATGTTACAGACTACCAAAATGTCATTTACTTTATATCAGTATCAGACCAAATTCAAATATGAATTAGAACTAGGGCTTCTGGTTTTGAAATTGTACACGTATGAAGAAAGGAAAAGGTGGTTATCATGGGAGAGTTTAACTTTTCTCACACAAACTGGAACATACTATTAGGACTGTTAAACACTAAAGCTGAAGCTGCAGACATGGCTAATGAGTGCTTAGTTAATACCTAAAGAGAGAGCCCCTGCATGGTAAAAAAAAAGCCATGAGTGAGTTATGATGTGCATTGGAGTATACCATTAACTAATAAATATGGTACTTGAAAGTTCGAGAAAACTATTTTTGTGGCTAAAATAATTTTTAATACGTAAACATCACAGAACAATAAATAAATGAATGATTTGGTCAGGTGTTTTCCAAGGTCAATGTTATATTGTCCATATTAGCACAGAAGAAACCGATATGTTACAGGTATTGAAAGCCAGGGCTTGGTGGTATCCAGTTCAGTTTGTATTTAAGGAAACAAAGTTATTTATAGACCATATAGAACCATCACTCTGGACACCCATTGAGTGAAAACATTTTAATGTAGCACTCGCCCATAAAAAGGGCAATAAACCTAAACAAAATGATGTAATTATGTTTTTATTATAATACATGTAAGGTTATGAAAAATAGTGCTTTCCATAGTTAAGAATTAAACTAGAACAATTAAAATAGAACAATATGATTGTAGGTGACAAATCATCATGGGTTAGAAAAAGATAATTCTTGCTTAACTAACTTGTTAGAATTCTTTAAACCAGCAGCTGCAATTATGACATATTTTTAAAAAATTCAGAAGGCTTTTGATGAAGTTATTCATAAAATATTAATCCTTTATTTGCATGTGGTATGTGATCAAAGTAAAACATCTATTTGGATTGAAAGCAAATTAATGGAAAGAAACTCGAGTGCAGATATGGGGTGAATTCTCAGACTGGTGTACCACAAGGATCTGTATTAGGACCACTGGCCTTCTTAACTTATATTACTGTAGTTACTGGTACATTTGAAAACTAGCACAGTTCGAAGATGATGCCAAAAGTTGGAGGATCACCAAAAACTGTTGTAAAAGGCAGGGTGTTAGGACAGCCCAAAGCAAACCAGACCGGACACAGCAGCAAGATGATTTTTCTTCCTTTATTCACGATGTGCGCACAATGGGAATTCCACAAAACATGTAAAACTCAAAGATCCAACGCAAGTATCCAAGGCGTCCATTCAATGCCATGATGTGGTGATGAATTTCAGCCAGTGCTGTGCCCTGTTCAAGCAGAATGTGAATCACACTGCATGTCAGGATTTGCCCACACTTGCACAACGCCAGTCACCTTTAAACAAATACCTGACATTCTGGTGGCATGCTGGTATGAGTTTGTTGTAACTAAGCAGGCAATGGTATTACAATGTTGTGTGTATCCAAACCCCTGTGTGGGTTTTAAATATGTGAATGGTGTAAAAATGAAATGATTACTAATCTTGATGAGTTAATATTCTCCAGATTTATAACTCCAGTTCTAAATTCAGAACATTTTAATTACATGCCTTAATATAACAAAATTAACTGTAAGTGCTCTCAATCTGCAGTTTGACTATATTATGCTCCTTTTAACTGTGTTAATGGTTAATCATAATTTCTAATATGTGATACTCTACTACATGACCAGTTCTCACAGTATACATAAATGTCATAAAATCCCCACATGAGAGCCCCCAACCTAAATTAAATTTTGTCAATGGATCTCAAAGAGATGAAATATAACAATTGTTTTGTTAAGCATATGGAGATATGAAGTTAAGTTAATTAAAAACAAGGGAAGTCAGAGATCTATTACAGAACTTTCTTAAACTGAACTGTGACAAGACTGAGACTATGCTTATAAACTCCTAAGGCTGGAAAACTCCTAGCTCTGGAAAGTTGGTGACTTCAGCTTTTGTTTACGGTGTTGAAATCAAACCTTGATGTAAGTTAAAAAACTTGGTGTTATTTTTCACTTTGTGTTTTAAATTTCAAGATAATGCAAGGAATGTCTCAAGTGTATGTTTCTTCTGTCTTTTAAGACCCTTGCTCTGGAAATATCTATGATGCTTTTGTCTCATCAAAATTAAACTACTTATTGGGTACTATCTCCTATGGTACCAGATAGGCTTCAGCACATCCAGAATTCTGTGTTTCTTGTGCTGACTAAAAGTACTCTATCAGTGTTTGAGATCAGAAAGGCAAAATTCTTGCTGGGTCCTGTCGGTGGCTGCTCATCTAAATTGGGCTCTCAGTCATTCCAGACAACGGTTGTTGTACCATGACCTTGACCTTCAGTATTTGTGCAGAGCTTTACTCCTTTTCAGATTTCTGTTCTTGCCTTGGCAGAAGATGCCTTGTTTGTGTAATCTCTCCGCTGTAACCTGGCAGAAAATGTTAGTCATAGGTTGCATCAGCTTGCAGGAGTACCCTGTGAGTAAGCTGTAAAGCAGTAATGAAGGCCATGGGGAATGCCATCAATTAGTCTTTTGCTGAAGAACATCGCAGGCATTTTTTTTTCTATCTCGGAAACTGTGACAAACTTTAGCCTGAAATAAGGCACACCTTCAAAAGTATAATTCAGTTATTTCTACTCAGTGATTTGCTACATGAAGGCACGCATATAATTTGATATAGTGGCTGGCACTATATCATCGATTCCCATAAGACTTACATTGTACATTTTGTTAGAAATGATCATCAATTTTACATTGCAACCCAGCAATCATGTTGTGCATGATTTTCTCCTCTTGGCATGCCAGTATCACCTGCCGTAGAAAACAAACAAGACAAAAAACATTCAGAGTGGAGTGGCTTCATTACATTACTACTAATTATAATCAATTGACAAATGAGCTCTATTTTCAAAGAGCTTTACTTGGCATGGCCAGTGCATTACAGTGCCGTTGAAACAGTATTAATTAACAGAACAATGACAGACATTTAAAATAAAAACTTGTTGCACAATTACAATGAAAGAGGCAGGTTGTCAGGACAGCCCAAAGAGAACCAGACCAGACACAGCAGAGAGATGAATTTCCTTCCTTTATTGACGATGTGCCCACAATGGGAGTTCCACAATACATGCAGAATTCAAAGATGCAAGCAAATATCAGAAGTTAATCAGAAGTTAATCAGGTCGGGGGGCGACAGACTATTCCCCCACTATTAGTTTCTATCTTAATAAATTGCACAATGCAGTAAATGATCACCATTTGATAATCCCATGTACCCTCCCAGCTCACATCCTATAATACTCCTCCCTAGTCTTCTTCACCTTCATCACTGGAATGTAGAGACAAATAAGGAAGGTCTCCATAGAAACCCCTGGACATGGTGATGTCGAACTTAGTGACCTGCAGGGGCAGTGCCTTCTCTCCCTTCATTTTTTCCGAAAACCTGTTTGTACTGGCTCTTATCAAAATGTTGTAGTACCACCATTCACTAGTCCTCTCCATCAAGGCTGTGTTATGTCTCCCTTGACAGTCATAGTAACATATTCTCAAAATATTCTGTGGGATAGTAGACAGCTGGTTCAGCAGTGTCAGTATACATTAATATATAGCATTTCATAGAGCTTTAACCAGAGGCACAAGCTGGGGTGATTCAAAAATTATTCTAATACTTAAGTATAGTTATATATATATATTAGTAATAATAAAGTAATCGATATTGATCATCTAAAAATCAAAAGTTAAACCAATAACAGGAATCACGAATGGTGATTTCAGTATAAATGATTAAAATTGTTCAGTCCCTTTAGTCCCTTGAACAACATAAAAGATTATGTAAAAGGCTCACTCTCTGATCCTCAGGCCTTTACAGAAGATCATGTACTGACATGCCAGGAGTAGTAATTCAGGGTAAAATGGATTAATTTAGAGAAGAATGTTGTCACATTATTCAGTCGATGGTTATTGAGGCCGTTTCTTCTGATTCGTTTGGGCATGTAATGCGCAATGTGGTCAAAAACAGATGCTTCACAGAAATAAGGCCATGGCAGTAAAATACTTAATCAGCTGGTACTGCCTCTGTTTTTTTTTTCATTTAACAATGTGGAATGGAAACGGATCGCGAAGCCAGCTGAGCCCACAACATGCTTACACACACGCAACACCTGGGAGAGCCCTAGCAAGTGTACAGGGAGGGAGGAGATTGTCAAAAACATCCCAGTGCTTCAGAGCTCCAGCCTGATGATGCAACAGTGTGCAACACTATGTTTCCTGACTCAGCTGCCCGCACTGCCATCTCAGGTTGCGCACGTCACCTGGGGGAGAGGATCAGATCACGTTGACAGTGATCCCAATGGAGCATGTCTCGTCGTCTCCCTCCTTTTCGTCTCCAAACGTTGGCAGCAGGGCTTTCAAATGGGAGCCTAAACAAAAAAAAAAACAGCAGCTACGTCAGTCTGTTTGATGACTTATGTTTTGCAATTGCGCATACTGTAGGTGGGTTGCAAAATCAAAACTGAGCTTTCCTCTTGCCTGTCCGTGTTTGCGAAGAGGAAATTCTGTCGTATTCGGAAGCTTGGAAAATGGACTGGAAGACAATTGACCTTTATTTTCAAAGAGGCCGTTCAGAGAGCCTGTTCTCTGAGAACGGCTGCAAATTTTGTTCCCACAAATGCTTTAATCAGGCCCATTGCTGCTATGTCTACCAGTGAGGAAGGCCAAAGCTCATTGGGTGGATTCATAGATCAAGACAAAGTAATTTGTCTGTATCGACTCTAAACCATAAACCTGTTAACCACCACAGAAAAACGGGGTGCTCATTCACTTACGGCAGCTGCTGCACTTGAAGCCCAGTCTTCCACCAACAGCCTATCTGTTTACACACATCCAGCACTTCAAGACTACAAACTTTTCAGACCTGTACATTTCAGCACTGCCATAAACAATGCAACGCTGTGTAAAATCCGCTTGACCCGCTAGCGAAAATTTTGGTTTGGCTATGCCAACTGTTCTAGAGGACAACTGGCCCTTGGTTTTTTACTTATTGTGGTGAGGGAGTGAATTAAGCAGAGAGTGAGAGGTTAAGAAGTGATTAGACACAAAGAGGAGTGTTTGTTCACTCCCTTTAGACAGGTCGGAGTTAAGAGTTAAGATTTGGAATTAGGAGCTGTTTGCACTTCTCTAATCCTTTTTTTTGGGGTGAACAACTTTCTTTTTTTCAAAACATAAACCTACAAAACAAAACCCTTCTCCTCACCACACAAAAATCTCCCCACCCGTTGGCGGTGCCCCTTCAAAGGACCTCAGAAGTTGTACAGGAAGTGGGAGCAGTACCCACAGCGATGAAGACCTGACAGCATCCGAGTAGGCCTGCACATCTTCACATCTCCACTGCCTCACTCCCGGAACTCTGGAGGCAGAGAGCTCCTTATAGTCAGCAAATGTTACTATCCAGTGAGGTATGTGGGTGATTTTTTTTCTGCAAAGCAGATGACACATTATCGCCATGTTTGCGCATTGCTGTCGTGCTTTCTGCACAGAGACTCTGCGGCTCCCTCCCAGCAGCTCCCCAGAGCGTGCACACGGTGTGTACAGAAAAGGAGTTTAAAGCAGTTTTATAGCAGTAGAAAGGCAACCATGGAAAACAATTTCTCATGGATTACGGAAAAGTTATTGATGTAAATGAGGAAATAAAAACACGTCCAGGCTATCAGTGAGTCAATATAGTCCTCCAGTGTGCGTTGTCATAGTCCATATGCGGAAGTGCTAGCTTGTTCCACAGTGCACATTTTTTGCTGAACGCTTGGTTGAATGTACCAGGGGGCTTTTAAAGCACACATCTGGAGCAACTTCCTTCCAAAAAATTAGGCTTTTCAAATGAAGATATCCTTGAGATACTGGAACGTATTAGTTGCAGGTTGAATAGATCAGATATTTTGTCCTTATTTTGGCTGAGTCTAAAGTAAGGTCTGTGTAAACAGCTGCAATCAGGTGGCCAAGCATTTAGTGTGAGACACTGATCCTTGAGCTTGACATAACAAGATTTCTGGCTATGACGTTGATAGGGTGACCAGACATCCTTTTTTTCCCGGACATATCCGCTTTTTAAGACCTAAAATATCGGTCCGAATGGGCTTGATAAAATTCCAAAAATTGTCAGAGATTTTGTTTTGCTCGTTATTCAGACTGTGTAAACAAACATAGGCCTAGATATTTTTGTTCGTTCCATACATTACCGGTAGATGTATTGAATTTACACGCAGCGTACATAGTGTGTTTTTTTAACCATGAGAAATAACAATGTTTCGTTAAAATTGATCATTTTTTAAACCAATGAGGACTTCTCCTAAAATATGATGTCTTCATTTTTTCCTCAGATGTTAAGACTTTTGTTGTGTTAAGATGAAAAAAAAACTTAGGGCTATATTTGTTGCCTTGTTTACCAGTATGGAAGAGAAATCGCAACCCTGCAACTGTTTAAAAGTTTACTAAGAAGTTTAATAAAAACTAGAGAGTTTTAATTTATTTTTTGATTAGAAAAAGTACTTTGGAGGCATGTGTCGATTATCCCAACCCCGCACCCTCGTCCTCTTTTTTAAAAACCAAAATATGGTCACCCTAACGTTTGACGCACTCTTACGTTATTCTAAAATAAAACAGTGAAGGTATGTCTAAAATAACTGCTACACTACTCAGATAATTAAGATTTTAAATTTCTTTCAAGCTCCTGGTGACTTTGATTCTGAACCGCTCACAACTGTAATTCAATTTTTCAAGCTTTCAAGTAGGGGGTGGAATGACTCATGGAAGTTCATTCATATTTTACTTTAGAGAACGGATTCAACTCGCAAACCTGTGAGAAGAGATAAACGTGTTCTGCGAAATGAGGACAGGATTTGTTAAGTCACAGTGCTGTTTTAATCCGACAGCATCAAGAATCAAGAAGCACAGTTTTTTTTCTTCAAAACGCAATTTCCCTCCGTTTTCTTAATTTTAATGACAGGCCTGGGATACATGTGAATGAATATACCTTCCCTTTTATTCGTAAATCACATTCAGATAAAACTATATCCGTTTCACATTGGTGTAGTTTGATTTCTATCATGTTTATATTCTGTGTAGACTGGAAAAAACGATACCACGTCTCCTGCCCTGCTGGAGTTTGAGCGGTCTGAAAGCATGGCTGATTGATTCTAGTGTGGCTCTTCTGAAAGGTTTGAGGGTTTAGAGTGTGATTGAAGCATACGTGATACCGAAGCGCTTTTTTTCTATTATTTAGATTAGTTAAACAAACTTAAAAGCTTTTCTTATGTATTAAGAGCGGACCGAAATGATCCATAACACCAAAATATGATGTTTTGAATAATGGGTGAGTGTATGCAGGGCAAAAAAATACATTTTTTTTCATTTGTAAATAAAAGCCGTCTGTGTTGTTCGGGGTAACATTTATGGGTCCGGCACTGATTCCAACTAAGAAATGGTTCTGGATATTCACTCTGTCCTTCGGATGAGACGTAAAGCCGAGGTGCAAATCGCAAACGCCGGTGTCCTGTCCACATTTTCCCCCGGACTTTACCAATCATGGCCTCCTAATAATCCCCATCTATGAACTGGTTTCATTACTCTCTTCCCCTCCCCACTGATAGCTGGTGTGTGGTGAGAGCGTACTGGTGCACTTTGGCTGCAGGCGTATCATCCAGGTGGGGGCTACACATTGGAGGTGGTGGAGGGGAGTCCCCATTACCTGTAAAGCGCTATATAAGTGTAAGGAACAACATCAACAACACTAGTACTAGTAGTACTTCTACTACTACTACAACAAATAATAATAATAATAATAATAATAATAATAATAATAATAATAATAATAATAATAATAATAATAATAATAATAATAATATCAGATTAATTGTATACTTATGTTATTATTGATAACAAATATAATATACGTATAATTATATTATTAATACTTAGTATAATTATAAGACGGGAACGTCCTTAAAAATCTCTGAATATTGTGAATGGTTATGAGCGACTACCCAGTAAAAAAAACAGTAGGTGGTTGTTTGCCTACAGAGACTGCAGGGGGCGCACAATTCGCCGTGAGATTATAAAAGCAGCGTTAGAGAGCGGAGTACAGCAGAAGAGAGGAAGGAGTACGTCAGAGAGGCAGAATGGCGGAGGAAGGCTGAGAGTTGGGAGAGCAAAAAATAAACAGTCTCCTGAACTACGGATCGGCGAACGCTACATTTGTAATCTGAAAAGAAATGGCCACCAACAGCTCGAATGAAGCACAGGACTCTAGAGGAGGCAGTGGGATCCGTGACGGGGATGCATCTGTGGAGAGTTATGATGTTCTGAGGCATTTGTTGCCAGTCTCGGCTACAGTCACATCCAGCCAAGATGGCGAACAAGCTGGATGTGAAGGACAGAAACTATTGGGGGAGCAAGAGACTGCCGAGCGGCGCAGGAGCGGGATGTCGGAGCTGAAGCACACTAGTTCCCCTTCGGCGTGTCAGAGAGCTTCAGAAGAGCAGCCACGGCGAAACTTTCAGATTCCCAGGAAGAACAAAGAGAGGAAAGGTTGTGCATTCTCACTATTCCTAAAAAAACAAGCGCTGTATTCCGAGTCCTAATTCATCCGATGCATGTCTATGCGAGAACGCTAAGTTAACTCGGCTGAGGGTAGAGAATGTTTTTTGGGATTGGTCCATCTGCGGAGGTTAGTTAATTAAACGGGAATCGTGAGGTCTGAATGAAAGTCAGCACTTGACAATGCACAACAGCGCAGGTAAGTTAAAACGCTGGAGGCAGCCACCACACAGCGGATAACCACGTGAAGATGGTACTTTTCCCTGTTGAGTTTATTCTGCCTCGAAAGAAGCCCCCCCTCCCCTCCTCCCCACAGTCGTCATTGGAATTACTTTTTTTCTTTTTTAAAAAAAATTAGTCCCCCAACTGGAGACCACGCCACTTTTATTGGCAACGGTGTAGTAGAAATATAAAGTATATTTCCACATTTGCGTTCTGGTCTCATGCTTTGGGTAGCTTATTGACCACGCCCATCATCGTCATTGGATCTTTCACGGAGTCCTTAATATGCAAACGCAGCAGCGGTCTGCCACCCCACTGGAAACTGGCGAAGTACATGTAATTAAATCATACGGTGATGGGATGAGTAGCTTTATTACTTCAATACAGTGAACACTGTACAAGAATAGTAATAAACAATGTTAATGACAGGGTTCCAAAAATACAGTAAACGACAATATCCTTTGTCTTTTACCCGGTCAGGTCTTGAGTCCAATATTTAAGGCTATGATTAGTGATAAATCAACTAGTACAAAGTCTTCTCAATATTGCATTGCTATAGAGAGACCTTTATGAATCATCTTCCAGACAGTGGCTTACCGTGATAATCCACTCCCTTTCCAATCTTGAGCTCAAGTGCCATACAGATTGAAGAAGTGTTTTTGCCACCTGCCTTACGGTCATATTTTGGCTCCAGTAAACCCCAAGGGGCTCCAACAGTGTCTAGGTTCTTCAGTCCACTCATGAGGTCTTTGCCAGGGGTGCTCATTACCAATGAATGGGGCGGTTCCCCGGAGTCTCGCAGCACACCGTGGCTTTGCTTGCAACATGATATTGAGCCCAAGGCTGTTTGACGTTTATGAATGGCGACGTTTGTTTCAAACGCGCGGTGCATCAGGATGGCGGGAGGCGGGGGAAAGGCTTCCTATGAAAACACAGCGTGAGGCTGCCATGTTTAGACAATTCATAGTTACATTATCTGATGTAAACAGATCGGTGTTGCTTACACTTGGACATTGCCAAAATGGCGGTACACCTGCAAGGCAGCACAAAAAAGAAATGGTGTTGTATCATCAATGAGAAATCACTAGATTTCAGGTGCTAATTAAAACTTGGTTTTGGAAAGCAAAGCCCCATATTTCTTCAGGTTTTTTGAATACAATATTGAGCTTCCTTTTCAGTGATTATATTCACAGTTGAGTTACCCTTGAGCCAATATATAACTACCAATTTTTAGTACTGTTGAAAATCTGCTCACTTTTGAATAAGAAAGCTGGACGAGACAAAGAAGGTCATTATCTAATGGGGGGAAAAATCTTGCGTCAGTACCCGAACTTTTGTGCGTTTTGTTAAAAAAGAAGCTGAAGGCCACAGCCAAACATGGCTTATGTTTAATGACAGTGGATTTGACTAAAATCTTTCTAAGAATTCTAATTTCTGCTTGGCGGAGGATGAGCTCCTCATCGAAACCGTCTTGGATCAAGCCTTAAGTCGTCCGTAATCAATCCAGAAGTTGGTTTTTTTTGAGGAAGCTGTGTTTAGCCACGGAACCTGGAGTAACGCAGAAGAGCTCTTGGAAACCACCAAAAGAGAAAACAAACTCATGAGTTGTGTGGATTGTGCATTGCAGTGAATGAAATGTGTAGTTTTGTCAGCGACTAGATTGAGGAGTGTGCCCACCAGTGGAAAAAGCAGTGGCTGAATGCACTTATGCGCTTTTGATTTGTTTCATTTGGACATGTGAAAGTACCCTAGATGTGACCCTGAGTCTCTCGCATATTTAACAATTGCTCTGTCCCAGAGTAACAGAGTCTTGGATAATGATTTTAATTAGTTAGTTTCCCTTCACTGCGCTCCATAGAACACCTGTTTGATATCCTCCTGTAACCCGTGACACATGAATCAGTTGATTGTAGTTTAATTAGAGCAACCATGTTGCTATCCTCACTTTATGCCTTTTCTAAATAAGCTTTGGTAGGTCAGTAATTTCTCATGGAGCTGCGAGCTGGAATATTTTTATGCCATTAGTTCAGTTTTTCGTATAGATCCGATGCAACACTTGGATGTCTTCACCTCTTCCTCACCTCTGTTTATTTATTTCTCCTATGGATGCAAACCAGACTCTTCCTCTTTCACCACAAAATAAATGGTGCCAGCTTCTCGGGGGTTAGATATTCAGACACTTTTTTTTCTGCACCAAGATAATCTTACATTTGCATTTCGGTGTGCATCTTTTCTTGCCCACTTTTTTTTGGCATGCCATGCCAACAATCATGCAGATCCAGAGGACCTTCCACAAAGTGTCTGTGACAAACATGTTGGACTGCTGGAGGAACGCGTCCATCTTTGGGGAAGATCGTAAGGGCCCCCCATCACAAGTGCCGGCTGTCAAGCGTCAGAACTCTGAATGGGAATTTTGTCGCCCTGTGAATTTTTATGTGTTTCGCTCTGTTCGGTTAAAAGGGGGTTTAAAATTGCCTTTGACTTTGTCGGTAAGACTTTTTTTTAACAACATGGGGGATGATTTAAAGAAATGTTATTGCCTATGGCATCACGTTGTGTGTGGTGGCCCTTTATTTCCATCTACGGTAATGGCGCTCTGCCATTTATGATGGTGTTGAGTTGGGAGTGAAGTGATGTACAGAATCTTCCCTCCTGGAGCAGTTTTTCGCCACTTAACGTTAGTAAAATCATTATGGATTTTTGAGAAAATGGAGTCTTTTAGCAATTTTCCTTGAAGCATGATTTGACACCCTATTCTGTAAGGCTGCCTTGATTTAAAATATCAGCTTTACAAAGCCATGATCTCAAGCGTGGTAAGAGGTAGTGTTGTGGCCATGGACCAGGCTGAAGGAACCGTCCTGATTCCGTTTTAATGTATAAAGATCCATTTTTAACGTGTAAGCAGATGGCTCAGAACAGTGCTTTTGGTGAATGTTTGCCACCAGAATTGTGTGGAGTGCAGTAAAGGTGGCAGCAGTCAGCATGCATCAAAGTTGCGTTGACATGTTCAGGAAGAGACACATCCCGGAAATCGACTTTTCAACGACAAACGCAGCCCGCTTTGTAGGTTTGTGTTAAATTCGACTTCCTCTTTGTGCCTTGAGTTCTGTGTCACAACTTGCGTCTCTCTTGAGATAAAAAAAAAAATGTGGACAAGTACATGACCTGGCATTAAATTTTTCTCCAAAGCAAAGTGTAGTGTGGATGTTAACACTTGTATGTTTTGTCAAGATTTAAAACTTCCACCATCCTCGTTTCATTGTGGCATAGACTGAGTATAGACAAATACTATAATCCTGAAATGGCCTCACACTTTTTTTTTCTGGCTTTTTTTGCCCTGTTTTTGGTAGTGCCTCCTACAGTTTAAGGCATGGACAGGCAACTTCAAAGTGGGGCACTGGTTAAAATAATGATTTTTTAGTCATTTATGGTGCAAAAGGGCCCAATAGGTTTATCTTTAATGTTGTTTATAGCTTATAAAAGGAGTTATGTCACAAAGGCTGTGGATGAAAGAATGCAGGGTGCCCCAGAATTAGTTTCTGGAGTTTTGTCATGTAGAGATGCAAGAGCTGTCAAGAAATTCTATGACTTGTCAGTTTGTTCCATTTTCTTTTCCCAATTTACTATGTTCAGTGAAGCTACCGCTGAGTCTAAAGCATTTTTAGGGGAAAAAGTACTATTTTAGAAGATGATAGCTGTGAAAGCTTAATAAACTTTATTTCTAATTGTATTTTGTTTCTTAACTGTCACGATACCTGCAAGTTTCTAAAAAGAAATGAAGGGTAGGAGCGATGATAGTGTCAAGATCTCCTCATAAACGCATTTCATTTACCCGAAGGGTCAGGCACGTAGCAAATTGTATCAGGTGGTCCTTGCCAAGTAATGCAGCAAAACATTTGTTTTAATTGGAAGTTTATTAAAGAGTGTATTATTTTTACATGGGTAGAATCATTGCACGTATGCCAAGCTAATGACTGATTTATTTTTTCTTGACTGCACTTGAGATTGTTTTCACTAAGACAGAAGTGAAACCACCGGTTCCTTACAGATGGGGACAGCAGCACATTGAATGCAACGTGGTGTTTTAGCACCTGGAGTGCAGCAATCGGTACAAATACCAGCATGCCTCTTCCACACTTGCAGTGTAGGACTGTGATCTAGTTGCAGAAAATTGGATCAATCAGCACCAAAGATTCCCATCTGATCTTATATGAATTGATTTTTGCTGTTTTGGGTTACTAAACTTTGTGTGCAAGCAATGAAGTATTTCCTCTGTGCCCTACACCTTTGCCCTCCTTCTCAGACCACCAACTGAACACAAACACCCTGTCCCCATTGTCCCTGTGCACGTGTTAAGTTCTGCAGTGTCGTCCATGAAGGTATTGCGATTTCAGAAAATAACTTTGAATTTCATAAATTGCTTGGTGGTTTTAAAAACATGGTGGTGTGAAAAACGGTAACAGTTTAAAAAAAAGACCTTGCATTCATTTATGCTTTTTTAAAAAAAATGTGGAGTTAAAGGGGAAGTGTCTGAGGAGCATTTCAGACATTACAGCACACTACTTTAAAATAACAATAAAGCTTCACAGCTGTTTGTCTTGCTTTTAATTTGCCTTTTGCCTTTTTACAGCAGAATTGAGAGTTTCTCTGTTTCCCCACATTTAATATATTATATTGGGGATGCAGAGTTAATTTAAACAATTGCTAGTTGCCCTCAAGTTTGGAGGCAGCACTTGGGCTGTGTGTTTTAAAGTTCCCTGCAAGATGTTGTTGCACTTTGTGCAGCTGATCTTAGTAGTGATGGAGTGTGGGATGTTTTAGGCACTGGTCACCCCTGCAGCCTGGCTGATCAGAAGGAAAACTGCATTTCCGTGTCATTCAGATTGTCTCCTGCCAAGAAGGGTTTCCGAGGGGCCAAAGAAAGTTTGTTGATCCTGCAGAAGCCATTGTGTTTTGAATTCAATTATGGTGTTGATTTCTGTTTTTGTACACTAAGTTGAAAAGATTTTTTTTGTATGGCGTTATTGATAAAAGGTTGAAGTTTTTGTTGTCTTTGGTGAATTCTTAAAATTCCTAGTTTTAGGAATCCTAGTTTTAGTATGGGATCATGTAATGAACTGCCCTTCCGTCTTCCAGCTCTGTTTCAGTCTGTGCCTTTGGAGTCTCGGGAGTTTGAAGATATCCTGAAGATCATCACCTCTTGCTATCTGGAATCCTCTTCAGCAGGCGCCTTTTCATACACCAAGGCCAGCCTGGTGCACAGCGAGCTGCTGGAAAAGGAGGCAAGATTGTTTTCTCTTTTTGTTTAGTATGACATAGTGGTGCTAATTCTGGGTTTTTGCGGTCTGCGTGGTTGCCGTTTTCATCTATTTTTGTTTCCGTCTAGTTTGTTGAGAAGAGAAGGGAAATGAAACAGGAAGGCAGGACAGACAAGGAGCTGGTGGAATCCTATGGTTTTCTGCTGGCGGACCGCTCAAAGGTGGGTTTTGGCTGAGTGGCTTCTGAACCACTGTGAAACGAGCAGCTAGCTAAAAATGATATGTGGAGCATTGTGGAAGTTTATTGTTATTGAAAGCCTTGGATGGACTTGCTGTCTCCTTGACAAATGGAGACAGCAATGTATTCTCTTACTTGACAGAATTGGGGGAAAAAAACAAGCCACACAGAGGACCCAGAGTCTTCTAATTCCATCTAGACATTTTTTTCAGATTTCTGCCACTGGCGTTATCAAAAGTTTTGATGAACTGTTGAATCCAGGAGTTTGAGGTTCCACACTGGAAACTTTAACCAGAGGTGTGGCATGCTTGCTGGAGGCCAGTGTCTAAAGTCTTGCTTGGTGTGAAGGCGTACAACCTAATCATAAGTGGGCCAACACCAGTTGGCGGTGATCTGCTTGAAGAAGATTGACCTAAGGGCAGCAAAGTGAGACACAATGTGTACCACAGGATGCATGGCCCAGGACACCACAAGTGCCTTGCTTAAGAGCCCATAAGCCACTTCTGTTTTAAAGTGTCATTTGGAGATTCAGTGTGCAAACTGCTGCAGGAATGGCATGGAGCCATGCTGAAATGATGGACTGGGGACATTTGAAACACTTTAGAGAAGATGGCTGCAGCAGGACCTGCAGGAATCTTTCTTGGTACTGCATTTTTCTCTCTCTGGTCCCAGGTCGACACGTGCGTGTTTAAACCGTAGTGTGAAACGGCACATCTGAACCGATCGACTTGGTTCACGTGGTGATAAAGAGGTTTAAAGAAGCTGACGTTGGCCACCATCACACCTATTCAATACAGCTGCTTTTCACTTTCTTCTCAAGAAATTTCAGCACAATTCTCCTGCTGACCCAAATACTGTCCTCAGCAATAGGATATCAGCTCAGTGATCTCTCGATATTACCATTGGCTTTGACAGTTTTTCCTGAGTATGTCCACCACTGAGGACCTCTTGATAATCATTGGAGTACTGCAGCAGGAGTCCATTTTTTGAACTAACAGAGAGTAGTACAGGGCATGGCATGCCCTTGTGGTAATAAACGTTAATTATTAATGGAGAAGAGTCAAGCAGCACTTTGTTTCAGCACCATTTTTCCTGTGGATCTCTGGCAGATCTTCACTCTGCACAAATATTCAGAGCTGCCTCATGAGAGAGGTCCTCCTGCCTCAGTCTGCATCTCTTTCCTGCTGTCCTAGCACTTGGAAGAGTTTTGTCCCGGCTGTAGCACCACTGTTTTAGGCTGTGTAGCTCAGCTCATCAAGAGAGAAGTGTGTTAAAGGTGTTGGCTGGGAAACTTCAGCATAGTTATTAACTCTTAAGTGCTTTACTGATAAATGTATACAAGCTTCCTTTGGAAATGTTTGCCTAACTGTATGTTAAATGCCTTTTTGATAATGAACTTGAACCCTCCCCTAATGGAGCGCGGACAAAAACCCATCGAAAGGAAAATACAAGTAAGTTACAGGTGTCGCTGTACAATTTTTAAACTAATGCGGTGCACTAGACTAGAGTGTGCTAGCCTGTAAATCCTCCAGGATACACTTTATAACAGAGGTTTATAGTTGGAATATAAAAATTATGCTTTTAGGCAAACATGTTCAGTTGAGTGTTATTCTTGTGGTTTATGCTATTTTGACATGTGAAGCGTTTTCCTATCAGGCAGAATACAGTCATCCTGAATACAGTCAAGTGCCTTGTCACACCCCTTGCTAGGTAGTATACCAAAGTCCAACACCCCCTTCCTTCTTGCTTCCAATGCTGGGCGGTGTGGATAGAACAATGCTATTTTCTTCTGACATCTGCCTGCATTAGATGGAATCTCTGAGATTTTACAGGTGTTTTTTTTGTGCCTTTTTTTGGATCTTATAGGCCCCTAGCAACTTGTTCATTGAGAGCTAGCGCTCCCCTCATCGGGTTTGTAGATCCACAGAACTCTTCCCCCCCCCCCCCCCCCCGTCTTCCTCGACTTCTGGGACATGAAGAGCCCAGACCCTGGAAAATTCTGGGATCTCTGAGGATTTGGAATGGAGAATCATGTTGGAGTACTCCATGATCTCAAAGACCCTGTCCTCGGAAACACCCCCTCTCCTCCTTCAAAGCCTAGAGATTTTATTCATAAAAAACAAACAAACAAGGAACTGTGGCCCTGCTCTCCGCTCAAGCGCCCCTTGTGAATTCTCCCTCCCTCCACACACGATAGGTTGCGTTCTCCTTCCCAGCATTCTCCCCTGCCTACCGCTTTGATCTTCCAGAAGCGTGGTTATAAGACAGCAGGACAGGATCCTCTCAGCCCCCACCTCAGCTGCCTGGGCTGTGGGTATACCTACTGTGCGGTGGACACCCGCTCCACTTGTGGCCGAAGACCAAGCGTGTGTGGCAGGAGGAGACAGGAGACAATGGAGACGCACACCTCCTACTCCAGACCTCAACGATGGATATTTTCTCGATTAAAAGATGAGCAGCAGGCCCGCTTCCTCTGCCTTGCGCTCCAAAGCTGGGCTTTCCCCCTTCGGCCTGTCCCTAGCACCGGGAACCTTGTCTGAGTGATGTCCTGCCACCTCTGTGTTTCCATGTTTCTCTGTGTTGGAGCACGCATACTCCACTCTTTGATCCCGGACCCTCTCAGATAATGGGTGCTGTAGCACCTGGATAGTTTTGGCCTCAGATTTGCTCAATGTACAAAGTTTGTATGCCTGTTGACCTTGTTTTGTCTGTATTAGATTTTTGGATATGACATGGCTTTGCTTGTCTAGCTGTAGAATGCTACACATCAATCCTGGTTTTTAGATGTTCCTCAATAAAAAATGTGAGGTTAATGGGACCAAGATTTTTAATGTTGTTGGGGTACTTGTCAGGTTCAAAAAGGAAAAAAAGGCATATGCCGAAAAAGACTTAATTTACAACAGGACGTGCATAAGAACATAAATGATATGAATGAGAGAAGACAAGATGGCCGATTCACATAATTTTGAATTCTGGTAAGTTGATGGAATGGTGGTTTCAAAAATATGATAAAAATATGATGTCTCACTTCTTGTTAGTTTTTGTCACTAACAAACCATGGACCAATGGAAGTTGCTTTTTTCTAAGCTGTGTTGTAATTTGTATATTTTAGCTCAACTTGATCTGTGAAAAGGGGCTGTCAGTTGGACACTCCAGGATAACGACGCTTGCGAAGCCTTCGATGGGTATGTTCAGTTTTGAAGCAGCACATTGGACATTTAGCAGTCAATGTCCAAAGGGTGTGTTTTTGTAGTAAAGTTAATTTTCCTAACACATTGATTGATGTTTGTAAGCTCCAACATGATGAGCATGCAGAGTTATCAAGTTCCATTTACTGGAAAAACCTTCTTGAAGTTGAGAGCAATATTTATAATAGATTACAAGAGATGTATTCACAAGCCTGCTTGTTTACAATGTAATAGGGCCACTTCACCTCGCCAGACATTTTGTTGCCTTGTTCTGAATCGCAGAAAATGGGACAGCACATACATGGAAATGTAGTCTTATTTTGTGACGTAAATTGAAGGTTTTACACATTACGGTGTACATATTACTTTTATTGTGGTTTGAAATGAACCCATTAACGATTCTTTCTAACTCTGAAATATAAAAATAAAATTGCAGTTCCCCATTTAAATTTAAACAGACATAAAGCAACTGGGTTTGGTGCCGCAAGTTTACTGTAGTACTTCTGGCAGTTTTGTTAGAAGGGCTCCTCAGAGAGTCAAGGATAACAACATTCTGGCCCAGAATTTAATTTTAAATTGGGAATTTAAAGGTTTAAGCAATGTAAGAATTTTAAAATATAAATTAAATTCAGGAAAGAATTATGTATTAAGTATATTTAATTTTTTAAGGATGAGAGAATTAAAAGATGCAAATAAAGATGATACAAGCCATATCACCATCAGTAACATAGACAATATTAATTATTTTGATCTCTTTCAGGCATCTACCTGTCCAAGCACTCTGATTTACTGCAGATAAATCCCTTTGATGTTGGGGCCACTGGTGATCTCATTATATTTAAGGTTATGAAGGTAAAATTTTCTGAACATGGAAGAATTTTTCTTTAATCAGTTTGCTTGCTTTCTGAATTTTCGACTTGAAGGTTGTAGGGGAAGCCTGTTGGTGTGGAGTAGTTCTGGCTGTTTAACAGTACAGTACAGGGGGGGGGAGTGGGGAGACATTTCATCTCGTAAGACTTGAGGACACAGAGATGCAGGAGACCTGAAGCTGTGGCCAAACCTTCGTTTTCTTTGTTTTTGACAGGGGAGAGTCAAGAGCATATATGAAAACATGTCTAAGAACGTGCTGGACCCCACGCCCAAGTTTGACTGCCATGTGTCCAAGAACGCCTCACGCGTGACCTCCCTGTTCTCTTACAGAGCGTTTGAGCTGACACAGGTACACGCCAGCGCTCTCGATGAGTGCTCGCCCCATTGTCGGGCAGAGCCTTTAATCGTACTTCCGGAGACTGCTTCACAGCCTATCATGGAAAAATCAGAAAGCTTATGAAACCATGTTTTATAATTAATAATATATTTAAAACAATACTCTGGGTGGCGAGTATAATTTGTAACTTAATTTATTGCATAACAATGGATAAAGAAGGATGCATGATGAGGTGTGATATAACTGTTATTAATGTTAGATTTCCCAAAATTCCTATGATCCAGAATCCAGCAAAGAAGCATCGATACAGTTGCACAGAGCTGTCATGATGACTGGATTAATAGATGTTTAAACTAGAGGAATTTGACAGGGCAGAGATTTTGTTGCATACCCGAAGAGAACTAACAATTTCCAGCTTTTACATTTTATTATTATTTTTCGGAGACGTCAGTTTTATTGCACAGTTTTATTTTTGAGTCAGGCTCACACTAGTTAGATGACATACGAGTGTCTGACGAGTATCCATTCGCATAGATCTGATCTCGGCAAAGGTTATCAAGTGATTATTTTAGTATGTTCTGTCCGCCAACTGTATGTGCTTTGAAGTAAGAGTGGCGCTGTGTGTTTATTGCATTTGCAGCAATACTTCTACGAGTACAGCTTTGATGAAATCCGCAAGCGGCCCAGGCATGTCTGTCCCTATGCTGTCGTGCCTTTTGTCTACAAAGATAAGGAGGCAGCACCCAACCCAAAACCTATGGCTCCTCTCAGGTACTTTCTTCCCACAGTCGGCATTGAAGCATAAAGTTGAAAATCACAAACCATCTTCTAACTCGGAGTGCTGGGTCGCTCTTTGACTTAACCAGTGGTTCTTAACCAGACGGCTCTCTTAAGATTTGAACGCAGAATAATTGAGATTGTCCGTTTTCCTTCCTTCTGTATGTTGCGCATGGTGGGTAATGTCTTGACTAATGTCTAATGACTAATTCACAGTTCATGATTAATTTCCATTTGCGTTTTTCCGTTTTTGTCTCAAAACAAACTCTTTTGGTTGTTCTTTCAGATCAAACAGCAACAGCTCCGATGGAGGCAGAGGTAATATTTTGGTATCGAATTGACATTCCTGGCGGTCTGTTTTTTTTTTTCTCCCCACAACTGCCATTTAGTTTAACACTTGTAGAGCGCCCCTGGCTTCTGTAAAATCTTAAATCAATTTTAAGCATTTTTGTGAAAATGGTCTAAAATACCTGCCTGCCAAGATCTTTGATTATATTAAGATTTCTCACGGCATTTCCTGTTAGAACAGGAAGTTGGAAGAAAGAGACGGGTTTGAAGACCTATATTTTTTTTAAGAGCTAAAGATATTAGGGAAAAATGGAAACTGTTTGAAGGGAGGCTTGAAATTCTGATTGATGAGCTCTGACACTGTTTCCGTGTACTTCAACCTGAACATTGAGATTAAATGGGTAAATCCTAAAGAGATTTTTGTCTCCAAGTTTCACTTGCTATATTTTGCATCATTTCGAAACCAGATCTTTGTCCCATAAAGTGTAGCTTATTTTGCTAGTTGTATAACTTATATAGCCTTTATGGTTTTAAATGTGACAACTTTCTGCTTTCTCCCCTTTTAACTGTTTTTGTCTCAGACAAAATGGCCTACACGGTGTGGAATGGGCAACTGCTAAACCGCGGAAGACTGCTGTGTCATGTCTGCCTGAAGTCTGCAACCCGGCCTTTCCTTCCCTTCAAACTGTGAGTTTCCCCTTTATCGAGACCACACTTCCAAAGGGGTTAGTCTTTGAAGGGGGTGCAATACATGATGAGTCAGTCTGTTTTACTGAGCTAAAAGTGTGCTTTAAGGTGCACGTCCTACTCAAACCACAGCATTCTTTAATGGAGCACACTGGCACACATCAACTTAATAGCAGTTCTAGCAGTTTAAAACTAGAATCTCTCAATCTGTGTGCTGTGACACAGTGGTTCGTCTTCAGAAGTCAGTGGGGTTAATTGGTGTGCCCTGGAATTTTGGGAAGAGTTTCATATAAGAAATAAACCAGTTTAAATATTTAGGTAGGTAAAAAAAACAGCTTGTGGTGTTGAATGTTCAGTCTATACAAATAACAGAGATCATGCTCTAATAAAGTACAGGTGGGAGTTGCATTTCGAGTTAAGTTATTCAAGCCTGATGGACAAGAACGTCCAAGGAAGAGCTTTGTTTCATGGTCGTTCGCTCCTGCCAGGATAAGGCGACTGTGCACTTTGAGGGCGAGTTCAGCTATCAACAAAACTTATTGATAATGCACTTGGGCCTGGAACGTGTTGAGGTGGGGAAGGGCGGTGTTTTGTTCTGTTTGTTGTGTGGGGATGGGAAAGCTTCGGAATCTGGTGTAAAATGAAGATCTGCGACTCCAAACAATAGAACTCCCAGAGGTTCCTAAAAATCCTCTGGATCGAGGAGTCAACAACTTGCTAAAGAGATTTACTTCAAAACAAGCGGAGCTCAGGAAGAGTTCAGACTAACAGGTTTGAAGGATGGTGTCAAGATGCACTGTGGTGTTTTCAACTCGGTGAAGCAAACCAAAAAAAGAAAGTTGTTTTCTGGTTGCATCTGCTACTTTTTTGTTTTTTCCTCAGCACCCGTTGGTCTGAAATCCTCTTTATTTGTTCTAGACCAGAAAAACTTGACATTGGTACAGTGATGAGCCTGGATCAGATGAAACGAAAAGTCCCAGCTGCTCTTCTCTACAGGGACACGTATACTGGAGTCCGGGAAGGTTAGTGGATCTCTGTACTCTTGGTGTTGCCCAGTTCACCCCTTAATCACGAGCTGAAGTTACCAAGACACGAACACTCAAGATCTTTGCTTGGTTTGTGCCCATTCCACGTACAGAGGACTTGCACTTTAGTCACAGACTCATTGTCTACCATCTGTGAAATGGCTTCCACAACCTTCACGCCATGAGTCTTAGGAGCCATACTAACACCTCAGTTCATCTCACTATTTTGCAGTTGGTATTAAAGGTAATTTATGCCTTTGTCACATTATTGACATACTGCCCCTCCAGTACCAGTGTGATTGGATGCCCCTGAAGTTATGTGAAAACAAATGTACTGCAACCTGTTTCAGCACAGCTCTATATTTCTGTCTTCCAGTGCAGAAGAATGGCATGTACTGTAGTCTGTTTGACATGGTAGAGAAAAATAAGACTGGGAACAGCTTAGCAAGCCTGCTTCACAAGCTTGAGAAGGAGAAAATGGTAAGCATTTACTGGCTTTTGTAGGTTGTAGGTGGTATCCTGACTGTCAAGTGGCTGTTCTTTCACCGTACTGTGTGCAGGCTATATTATAAGAGTGCTTAAGTATTTTTGTGTGCATTTCTTTGATTAAACCATATTTACACATTTCACATATAAGCATGGGTTACTTTACAAAAGTATGTTAATAAACTGAAAATGTGCAATAAAACAGTGAGGTTTATTCTGTTGTGTTTAAAATGTTGCTAACCTAGTCTACGCACCTTTTTCATTTAGCTTCAGCTCATATTTTGGTTATTCTGTTTCACAAATGTAATACAAAGGGTAGTGGTGGTGTTCACCGGGTCACATTGAGGAAGCAAGTGGCTTCTGAAATGAGAAGGCACCTACATTCCACTGTGGTGCTAGAGAGGAGATCAGGTCTTTCCAAAATTCAAGCAAGTGGGGGGTGAAAGCAGACCTAGTAAATTCAGCAACTGCAAAATCTGTCGTATTTGATTTGGGTCCATGGTTCTCAAAACTTGACATTGAAATCCACATATGACTCCTAGTCTCCATGACCAAGAAGCTCCGCTCAGGGCATTGGACCTTCGAGTTGCTAGATGCGCAGTAGGAACGAAGAGTCCCGAAGCTATTGCAGTCTTCGCTCTTGGCTAAGAGTAATACAGAATTACTGCTGATGATAATTAATGAGCCTTCTGTATTTCTGGGCAGGTGCTAGTGAATCCCTTGTGTGACAAAGGCTTTTTATTCTTGTTGTCCTCCTCTCAGATGACCGTTCCCAACGGTAAGTCAAGTCCGTCTTTCCTAGGTGTAATGATGTTCAAACAGTTTGACATCTTACCGTGAAGCGCAACACCCAATTTACGTTTTTAACTATTTGTTCCAGAAACGAAAGGATGGCGAGTTAAGTGCCTCCAGGCACTCTTTCTGTTTCAGGAGTCTCGTAGTGTACTAAACTGCGGTGAGTATGAGAATCTTTGGCTGTTTACGCTGGCAGAGGTCAGGCGATATAACGTGTAGCAGGTCTGGGCCGGCTCTTCAGGACGTGACAGAACTTTGTCAATTCCGGGATAAAACAAGTCACCTCAATTTGCAGAGTGGTATGAAAACGGTAGTGTAATTGTGACCTGTTCAGTAAATTACGATGACTATGATTTAAACGATCATGTATGTGCTGTATGTGTATGTGGGTGGATACTGTAATATATGAAGATGTTTTAAGTCTTAGCTGTCTGTGTTAGAGAAACAACCACAAAGGAGAAAAAAACATACTGAAAAAAGCTGAAATTAAAATAATGTAGAACATCATAGTGGCTGTATTGTGATTACTTGCCCTTTGTTCACGAATCCTATAAAACGTTTTTGATGTGTGGTTCTAAAGGCTTTTAAACATGAGTGTTTTAAAAATGGTTGTGATGCTAATTAATTAGGTGCCGGTTTGGAATTACATGTGTTTTCTCACTGAAAGCCTTGAAACGGCAGTAAGCAAAATGGCTTTCTTTGGTCAGCAGCACCCAAAAAACAACCTTCTTATCTGGACCCTCTCGCGATGGATGGGCAAAAGCCGGTCGTGCCACACTTGGACACCTTCATCCCGGCACTCCACTTCGGCCTGATGAAGATGCGAGCCAACCCCACCGCCGCGCTGAGCCCCGGGGTGGAGCGCCACGCCCGGGACTACCTGCGCGGCCAGGCCGAGGGCCAGAGCAAGATCCGCACCTTCGTCATGTTCGAGTACGAGCAGAAGCTGGACGACCGCCGCTTCCTCTTCTCAGCGCCCAAGAAGAAGAACAACATCGAGAGCTTCCTCCGCAACTACCTCTACAGCCCCGGCGCCTACCAGCTGGCCGTGGCCCGGGTGCAGGAAATGGTGGAGGCCTACCGCCGGCCGCAGGAGTACAGCCCCGTGTCGGACTGGGAGGGCTCGGACAGCCAGAACGAGGTCGCCCACTCGGGCTCCCAGGCCAACGGCCCCCAGGTCACAGCTGACTATGACCAGGGGAAGCTGGAAGAGCTCCTCCACCTCATCCAGATGCGCAAAAAGCACCTGGGCGAGGGAGGGAAGCTCGAGGGGGAGGAGCAGGAGCACGAGGATGGGAGCTGGCACGAGGCCCGAGGGCTCAAGAGGAAAACGGAGGAGGATGTGGAAACAGCCTGCAAGTATCTGAGGACCAACTACAGCAACAATGGAGTGGATCGCAAAGGTGAGGCCTTGAATCAAGTCCCCACGCTGTTCATGATAAAGGCAGAGCAGGTTTAATGCCATGCATATGTGCATCAGGTTGAGCATGTGCTGCTTTTTAACTCCTCTCTGTTCAGAAAGCTCAAATAACAGCAACCACCTGATAGTTGTTGGTATTGTAATGACAGTCATAGCAAAACTCTGGTCGGTGTTAGTTTTTTTTTTCTTCCTGATGCAGGATATGCCCGATTGTAATGCTGTTGCTGTGTTCTCAGGCGAGGGGGAGCGGTCTCCTGGTTTCCTGTCGTCTGTCGTTGACGGCAGAGCGGGGCGTGATATGGACGTGCGGACGCAGGAGAACCCCAGTCTGCCCATGTCGGACACCCAGACGCTGCTCAAGCTACTGCTGGACTCCCTGACCGGTGCCGTGAACCCGGGCTCGATTGCCCCCGGTGGCCCAGACCAGCCACCCGAGGAACCTGCTGGGATCACGGGGCTGGAGCCACACGAGGTGCCTCCCTACGACAACCTGAGCAGGCACAGCCTGTCCGGGCAGTGCGATGTCAACCTGCGCCTGCAGCCTGGGGGTGAGAGTCCCGGCGAAGACGTCCAGAACAACTTCGCTGAGGTACAACTCCCTTTCTTGACTTTTGACCCCTGCCGGTCACTGCTTGTGCTCGCCTGAGCCATCACGGATGTTGTTGTCCTTAGCTACTTTCCTCTCCTTTGTCATATGTCACAAAAATCGGGTATTATGCTAATGTAGAAATCATGTAAGAACTATTAGAATCATGCTGAAGGGTGAATTTAAACAGCATTTTTTAAAAAACAAAGTACACAAAAAATACAGTGTCCCGTTTTGCGTCTTTTTTTGATGTTTGTCTTGAAACGTTAATTTGGAGGTGAAAATGTGAAGTGTCTTCTGTGTGTTTGCGAGAGCAGATGGGGGGCAGCATGAGCAGTCTGGAGGAGTTCAGCCCATGTTCCAGCACCCAGCTGGAGCAGACACAACACTGGGAAACGGAGCCGGCTACTGAGGGCCAGATGACGTGGAAACTCATTCCCATCACAGGTGAGGGGCAGGGGCAATATGTGAGGTCAATGTGAGGATCTTCACTATTCTGTTTTTCTTTTTGCGCTGATGTGTTTCATTTAAACACATTCGGTTACTCCCAGTTTCATTGTGTTTTTCTCCATCATGGATCCAGGCAGCACCACAGTATGATTGCGTGTGCTTTGTCCCAGTCCTCAAAAGCAAAAAGTTGAGAAAACATTGCAGTAGACTGTTGTAACTGAAGTCCATCTGATTTATATAGCCTTTTCACTCTCTCACAGGAATTAAGTCTCACACGGAGAGCCTGTCATACCGCTTCAGTCAAGATGACAATCCCCATGACCCCCGATTCCTGCACAGGCCAAGGGAGGACCACGGTTCACCCCCAAAAATGGCCCACGGCACCCCCCCTGCACCTCCTTTGGAAGAAAGCCATGTTGAGTTTGAGGAAGAGAAAAACTGGGAATCAGGTTCACCCGGTTTGTCCAAGCAGCACTCTCCGCCCAGGGATGTGGATAGCATTCTCAGTGAAGAGCTCACTGGGTTCTCCACGGAAGTACAGGATCTTCTGAGGCGGGAGAATATCTATTACAGCTCCCGGCCGGCTGTTTCGATCCCAGACCAGCTGTTGGGGTTTTCAAACTATATCTGTTCCTACACGTCACCGGTTCCCGTCCAAAGCTACGTGAGCACATTGCGTGAGAAGATGAGCGACTTGATCGACTCTAAAACAGATCATGTTGGTCTTCCTCCTGCATCTCCTACAAGACCGTTGAAGTTGTCACCTCAGCACCATCCTCCTGAAAGTCTACCTCGACCTGGTGCAGTAAAGGAGAGGCAATTATCGCCTCTGGATGCAAAAGAACGTTTCCGGAGGACTGATCTGGATATAGCAGCCATGCACGGAGACCCTTCCTCTGGAACCGCAACTGAGGAGCGAGAGACACTGACTGTGGACAGTAAAGACCAGGTGCCGCTGCTGGGCGATGCTTCCTCCACTGAAGACCCCGCTGAAAGTGCGGTTCTGGGTCCAGCACCGTCGTCCATTAACAACCTGATAAGCCAGCTGAAACCGGAAGTGTTCAGCAGCTTGGTCAAAATCATCAAGGACGTGCAAAAGAATACTGTGAAGTTCTATATCCACTCGGAGGGAGAAAGCGAGATCTGCACTGAAATAAAGGTATGATTCCATGGGTGTCAAGGTATTCCACGCCTCCGTCGAGTAATAGAATGTTTAGAGCAAGGGCTCATGATTCTGCAGGGAAAAGAGGGTAGATGCAGGAATGGTTAGATCACCTCGTAAAATAAGCCAACCTTAGAAAACGATCAATATAAATTGTTTAACTTTGGGGAAAACTAGCAGTATACCCCATATACTGGGCATGCGTTTGCTTTTCTAATACTTAAGACTTCTGGGTCTAATGGAGGAAATGTGCCTTTGTGTGCTGTAGTGTTTTTTTTTTTGTCACCAGTCAGCCTGGAAACCACATAAATTGGAATGTATTTAAAATACCACAATCTCTTCCTTCTTGACGTTTCAGGAGTACTTGATGAGATTAGGGAACTCGGAGTGTGAGCCGCAGAAATTCCTGGAGAGCCAGAACAATTTAGACAAGCTGTTGATCATCATTCAGAACGAGGACATTGCTACTCATGTGCACAAGGTACGGTTTTCTTGGAGGTTTAAAGGGGAACTGCTGTCCCAAGTTCTTAGACCGGTTATTAAATATCGGTAAAAGTTCATTGACGTCATAGGAAAAAAACTACAAATTCTGAATTAAGTGTGAAATCCTGAACTTTGTGAAAGTACTCTGAGTTTCCATGAGTTGTGATGTGATGCAGCCCTTCCTGCTCACTAGTCACTGGTGTATGTGATGACTAATGTACTGTGATGCACAAGCAAATAAGTACAGGTTGTGCAGAAAACATTTCACAGCAGAAATGTTCCAACGTGATCTGATTGCGGAGTTAACAAGCAAGTAGTATTTGTCAGCAACACAGTCTTGAAATTGAACGCGATATTTCTGTTGGATTAAAACCGATATATTCACAAGCCTGCTTTGTTTACAATGTTATAGGGCTGCAACATGTCACCGAATCGCACCGTACTCGTTCTGAATCGCGGAACGTGGCACTGCTTATACCTGGAAATTTAGTTTATTTCGTGATGTGAATTGGAGGTTTTACAAGTTCCTGGGTACATTTTACTTTTATTGTGGTTTGAAATGCATCCATTAATGATTCTTTCTAACCCTGAAATATAAAACTAGAGTTGCAGTTCCACTTAAAGCTACAACTCATGCAGCTAGCATTGACATTCGTGTCAGGCCAAACTTGCACTAAACTGTGTACTGCATCTGAAACTAAGTTATAGAACAAATCAAACACAAAAAGAAAGTCATTGAGCACCTTCCTCCCTTAATTTCTATGTAATGTGGTTGAGCAGCAGTAAGTTAAAAGTTTGAGTGCTGTGAATTATCCATCCTAATCCAAAAAGAGATTCAAAGTAGAGGAAATAGTTGCTGCCATCAGGATTCTAAGGAGCATATATAGTCGTATACAGTTCAAATTTAGAATGTTTCTTTTCGAAGAAGTTTCTGAAAATAATCACCACATAGCTAAGGCTTTTCTATTTTAAAAACCGGACATTTATGATCATCAATGGTGTTATGTTGTAAAAACAATGCTTGACCACAGGAAGCATTTCTGATGTTTTGAAGTATCCCGCTTCTTACCGGACTTAAGGTTTTACCAGAAAGCTGAGAGAGCTCCAGTTGGCTAAACCGAGCTCTACCCCAATGGCATTCAACTGATTGTGCCCTGACCCTTGGGGAGTCCCAGTCACTATTAGCTAGTGACATGGTCCAGGTTCAGACGCACCATACCTGGGCCTCACAGCTTGACCTGGGCTTCAAGCAAGCGCCTTTACTGGTTGAACCAATTAAAGAGCTTGTTTCTTTTTGAGAATTACACAGCCTTTGCCTGCTCCTTTCTTACGTGTTCAATGTTTACATACTGAATGTGTTACTGCGGGACAATGAGTGGTTTTCTGAGCTGTTTTACAAATTCTGGTAACTAGTTCTGGATCACAAACCTCATTGGAATTGTCCTTAATAGAAGGGCTCGGGTTGTGTGTGTACCACGCCAAAGCATCCTGTGCAGAATTCAGCTTCTTTCATTCTGAAGTGCTTTCCACACCAACTGGATTGTCTGTTGTTTTTTCTGTTGTAACAGATTCCTGCCCTGGTGTCTTTGAAGAAGCTGCAGTCCGTGAGTTTTGCAGGGGTGGACAGCCTGGACGATGTGAAGAACCACACGTACAACGAGCTGTTTGTGTCGGGGGGCTTCGTCGTGTCGGACGAGTTTGTTCTGAACCCGGACTTCATCACTTACGGTGAGGCGTTTCAGCAAGGGTCTCGCTTTCAAGGGATTTACTGTTCTGTTAGGTTACGCTACTGATCTAGCCTGACCTCTTGGAATGAGACTTTTGAAGTGTGCAGCCAAGTACAGAACACTGTTCGCACTGCAAGAATGTATATAGTGTTTCAAAAGCGTGAAGGATGAAGTTCAGGATTTTTTTTATGGGTTCAAAGTGAGTTTTGGACATTGGGGGGGGGGGGGGGAACATGGAAGAATTCAAGTGGGGACAGACATTTAAATAATTGTGGACTATTCTGTTTTTTGTGATTACCTGTTTTTGAGTTAATGTGGAAAAACCTTTGTAAGGACATGATTTGATGGCCAGGAAGAATACAAGGGAACCACATTGTGTTAGACAAAGTAATGTTATACAAAGTTAAAAAAATAACTGAAAGACCAATTTAAACTTCTCGTGTGAGGTTCACTAGCTCAGTGTGTTACTGTAGGATAATTCCTAGTAACTAGTTGAGAATCTGGGTCACAAACCTCATTGAAACTATCCTTAACAGAATTGCCGAGATTCTGTTTGTGCCGCATGCTCTGTGAGAACTGTGCATAAGCAATATTTTCTCTCCAGAGAGGCTGGAGTGTTTCCTCAAATTCCTGGAAGAGCAGAGCACTTCTGAAAGCAGCTGGCAATGGAAGGTTCACTGCAAAACGCAGAAGAAACTGAAGGAGCTGGGCAGGTCAGTACTGGTCTTTCTACCCTGCAGTTCCAGCTACAATGGACTGAAACCCTGGCGTTCCCAACCAACCTGTTTGTTATTGTGAAGGTGTGGTATTGGCATGTTGCTACCATGAGCTACACATTAGTAAGGGCTGGATATTGGTGATGCTTTTGGTGTCTCCATCTGTGGTCCCGAAGCTCCCAAGTCCAGCGGAATGTGTAGAGAACCATTAAGAAGGTGATTAACTTAGCGATCATTGCAATCACGATTTTGATACCTTTCAGCCCTAAAAAAAAAAAAGTTTCATTAATTGGACAAGTCACTTGCTTGATTGATCGACAAACTATAAATGTTTCATTAGCATGCAGATGACTTAGGTGAGTTTCTCTTAAGAGCTTAACATCAACATCTTCATTCTTGATCTGTACTTTGTCTGAATAGTGAAAGTTGAAAGGCAAGCCTTAGGTCTTGGGTGATGAGGGGCGGTCAGATAATGACGCTGTCTCTCTCCACATAGATTGAAGCCTGATGCCCTGAGCCTGCTCAACCTTCTAACAGCATATCAGAAGAAGCACCTTGTGGAGTTCTTGCCTTATCATGAATGTGACTCCCCGTCCCGCCACGCCCCCGACTTGGACTGCCTGATCAAACTGCAGGCCCACAACACGCAGCATCGGCACATCATCTTCCTGACAGGTGTGCCACCCCGATTTTCTGAATCTGAACTCACACGTGCCATCTTGTTTCTGCTGCACACACATCCATGTCTACCTCTCTCTTCGTTACTGTCCCTTCCTGTCTCCCAGTTGATTAACTCATCTTGCTTGCATCTTGTCCTCTCCGCTCATCTTTTGTCACGTTGCTGGCTTTTGTGTGCCTCTTCCCTGTCTTGTTCATTGCTCCCTGAATCTCACCCCCTTAGGCTTGTTTTCAATTAAGGTTAAACAGTACCTACTTGAGTGTCACAGAAACATTGAAATGTATTATAGCACAACTCGAGGGGTCCAAATGTCTGATTCTCCTGGCATTAACACTAAAATAGTTTTCAGAAAATTAATTTTTACATGCTCAGATATTCAAGTATTTAAGTTAACTGCAGTAGTTCTCTTCAATCAAAACTCCTCATGTTTGTAACCAAATCACTCCCGATCTGAAATTGTGGTGGTTTCATACGCCCCCTGCGCTGTGGGTTTATTTTCTAGAGAGGAGATTTGAGATGTTTCCCCATTACTCCAGCAACGGCATAATGATCGCCAGCATCGACGACTTCATGACCAGTTTCCACAGCCTCATCGGGTTCAGCTGCAGCGAGGAGAAGCAGCTGGCCCCAGAAGGCAGTTCTCAGGCACCCGGCAAAGGTCAGTGAGGGTCCTGCCCACATCAGGAGCACAGCCTGCCTGCCCCAGCACCATGTGTGAAACCCTGGACCAAACACCGCGCCCTCGAGTTTGAATCTAGAACTGTGATTTAAGTAATCAAGTTCTCGGAGGTTAACCTCTTGACTATCCTAACTACTAAGTGTAGGTTTTTGCCTTTCTGGAACTGCTTTTATTTGCCCAATTTTGTGTAATTAAGAGCAATGCCAATGATTTCTGTTTTGAGAAGCAGGAAGAGAAGAGTCTGAAATATGCCAAAAGTCTGTGATCCATTGGTGTCCTTGCATGAACACAGCACTGCCATCCTGCCCATGCAGCTTTTTCCATGTGACATCCAAAGTACTTGGCATAGAAACTAGTACTTAGTATAGTTTCAATTAATGGAATACTAAGAACATAACACTGATGGTGAAGAGTTTATAATGTACTGTGTAAGCTTCTGGATGTGTACTGAAGTAGTGTGCTGGCTCAGGGCCACTGACTGTTCCTGTGTGACCGAGTGCTGTTGTCTCTCCAGTGGCGGCACCGTTGAAGGACACGTGTGTGCAGGAGGACGACATGTCCCTGGACTCGGGCGACAACTCTCCCGTCATCGAAGAGCCCCTGCAGCCCCGCCCGAAAGATGGCCTGGATAAGCGGCTCAGTGAGGTGGACCTCCCGCCCCTCCCCAAGACCGAGGTGTTCCGGCCTCCCCTTCCGGAGCCGCCCGTCCTGCAGGAGTCCCCCTTCCTGCCCAAGACTCCGCAACAGCTGGACTTCGAGGTCTTGAAGTCGGCCATCTCGCTCTTCAGGAGCTCGGGCCAGAAGAACCGGTGGCCGGAGCAGAAGCCGGCGGCGGACGTTGAACTGGATGGGGACTCGTCGGCGTCAGGCGGGTGCGGCAGCTTCAGCGTGAACACCCATCAGAGCTTTCTCAGCGCGGCCATGCAGTCCGGGTTCTCGACTTCCCCCGCGTTCCCGGAGTCCCCAACCACTCGGGAGCTGGAGAACAAGACCACCTCCTCCGCTCTTCCTGTGAGCCCTCCCGGTGCTCCCCCAAGAAGTGCCATCAGCCAGGCTGTGTGGCTTGTGCAAACACCCACCCTTGGTGCTCCTGTAACTCAGGCTAGTCAACCCCCTGCAGCACACAGAGACAGCAAGTCACCATGTGGAACCCCGGACAGGGGTAGCATTCATTCCAATTTAGTGCCCCTCGGTAATCCTGCTGGTGAGACCTCTGAACATAAGGGAAGTGTTCATGCTTTCTCCCCCTGGGCTGCTTATTCTGCCTCTCAGACTGTGAACAGCTTGGGAGATGCTTCACAGACCTTAGATACCTGCAGTCAGGCCCATTCAAGCAGTGCAAACAGTGCCTCTGGGACTCCAAACAGTCAGAATGATGGAGGGTGCACCACTACAGCAAGCGATCAAGGACACGCAGTCAGCCCCGTCAGTGGAACCAGTGCATCCAGGACGCCAAACAGTCAGGGAGGGGGTACTCCCAGTTCTGCTAGCTTCAGTAATAAGGGAGATGGGAAGACGTCCACTCCTGGCAGTGAGACCCCAAACAGCCAGGGCAGCCTCACTCCGGGACCTGCTGGGGATCAGCTGAAAGGAAAGGCTACAATCCCCAGTGGGACCGTACCTAGCAGGGCGGGCAGTAGTAAGGGTAGTGGCCCTGTTCCACCACAGGGGGGCGCAGATTCCAGGGACCAAGCAAGAACCAGCAGTCCCACTTCTGGGATGTCGGACAGCCAAAAGAGGGGAAGCCGGGGGGGGTTCCGTGGGAGAGGGAACCCTAGCAAAGGTCACAGAGGCAGGGGCGCCCCCAAATGGCAGCAGGGCGCCCCTTACGGCTGGGGCTACCAAAAGAGAGGAGGACACTACTCGCACTTCACGGAGGACTTCTGCCCCTGGGTGGGCAATCGGAACCACCAAGGGGACAGGTATTACCCTCCAAGAGACAGTTACAGCTCGCACCGGTCAAACAACTGGTGAGCAGAATGTAAATAGATTGTCAGAGCGCTTTAACGGAACCCATTTTTTTCTACAGATACGGACATCAACAGTACATGTGGTGTAGCTGGATGCTAGGCTTGCCAAGGCAAAATCCCCTTCAAATTCAAACCACTATATTTTGTATTTGCCAAGATGATTTTGCTGCCTTGACGTCCAGCGTTTTTTTTTTTAATTTGTTATCGTTTGTTGTATTTGTTCAGACTTTTTGAATGGTTCCCAAACAAACAGGGGAAATCGGAGTTAAACTTACAAGTTCCCCCTCTCCTCCCCAGACCCCTTAGGCCTCCCCCTTCCTAAAATCCTGTATTCAAAGGGCGATGACAGCCACTGGTTTTAATGTTCAAAAGATCTGTTTTTTTTTTATATTTAGGTTGGTCAAAACTTGTGGATGTTTCTATTAAACCCGCTTGTATGAAAACGGAGAGTTCTGACTCTGATGACTTAATTACAGCGATAATTAGGAGTGATTCTGCGAATCATCTTTGTGAGCAAAACCTGTAGAAATGGCGTACGTACCACAGGTGAAGGAATTGGGGACATGCCTAAAGGTCAGCAGGACGCTCAGGGTGTTATTGCCATAACCTCAGTTACAATTAACATTGGGTTTGGGTTGTAATGTTCATATATTCCAGTTAATATAGAGACTTTCTGTTAAAAAACCCCATGTCTGCTAACAGTACTGTGAAACATTAACAGAGGTAAATGGTGAATTATTTTAACTTAAGCCAAAAGAGCTTAAAGGAGTAGAATGCAACACGAATTGTTCTTCCCATGTATAAATTTCAATTAAAATGTCAATGACTGAACATGGACCCATGAGCTACCTGTACACTGCAGAAGCAAAAGATACAGTTTGAGGATCTGAATACCTGTGACCTCATGGTTTTGAAATGGGCAGGAGTCCCATGGATGGCACGTGTTAATGCTTCCAGAGGACTTCCCTATGCTGTTCTTCAACATGATGTTAAGGTTCTGAACGTGCTGCTTTAGCTGGAATATCCTAGGCTGTGGGTGTTAAAATAACAGGGAGACAATTTTTGAGTTTAAAGCTTCTGTGACTTCTGATGCTAACAATATGATCAATGCATTGGACAGTGAGAGAAAGGACATTCTCTGAAAAGATGGGTATGTATGAAAGTCCTGTCATCTAAGTTCTTGAAAAAGACGTATGACTATGGGGCACAAGAATTAGTCTGTGATACTTTCTAGTCAGCTCCCTTATTTCAGGATTAGCCAAAGACTAGTTCCTCCTACCCATTCCAGCATGAGTCTTGGTTACAGCTCTTCAATTGCAAATTAATTGTTAATCAAAAAGAGCTGGTTGTATACAAACTTTGGTAGTGGAAGGTCTGGTATTTGCAAATCTATTCCCTTCCTTCTGTTTTTAAGATGCTTTCTCAGGGATTTTGGGAACAGTTTGTATACCAAATCTAATACAATACTAGCCTCCCAGAAAGCACAGATGGGGCATAATTTCTAGAAACCCTAGAAAGACTCTTGCATCAATTAACTTCAGTTCATTAGCAGACTTCAACGTCAACCAAGCACAAAAACGTTGTCTGCAAATAGTGGTGTACAGTAGATGGAAGTCCTCTTCATTTGTAACATCTACCAAAAGGAAGCAAGGATCTCTATAATCAAGGTTAACAGGGATATACATGTAATTTTCACTTGAAAAGTGAAGGTTTTTACTTCCAATTGTTCTACTCAGTGCTGTTTTAAAAGGCACTGTTCTTTGTGAACATTTTCCGCTTTGACCAGTGGCAAGAGCCGCACATAGATAATAATCCAAACTCCTTGTTTATCTCCAATTTCTTAGGAGGCTAGTATAATCCTTTCCATTTCATTACTTAAAGGTTTATAAGTTGGGAGGGCTACATGACTGCATCTTGCAGGAGTAGTGAAGCACTAGATCTAACCTGTACAAGCTGATGTTTTTCTGTGTTTTAGAAAGTATTACTAAGAAATTGTCAAAAACCTGCATCCCTTGCTACAGCGGTGGCTGCTGAACGGGACTATTGTTGAGGTGTCCGGTCACGACTGTCTGCAATTAGTGGAAATCTGAGAGCAATGAAGCACAGGGTGCAAAGCCCACCTTTCATAAGAATGGCAAGAATGGTTCGTGAGGTGGTGAGCAGTTGTCCTCACATTACTAGAGCAGGGCCTTAGTGTTGTGATTAAGACCTGCCTCCAAGCGAGTCTGGATCTGTTATCAAAGTTGCTCAAATTCCTTTTTCCACATTACCAGCCCAAGCTACCTGTGGAAATCTATAAAGCTTAGTGTACTACACTGAATGTGGGGGAGCTGATGGAGTTTGTTTATTTTCCGATCTTTTTTTTGACTAGTGAATAATTTGAACCCTTACCCTAAAATGCAGTGGCTGTACTTTAGAAAGACAGATAATCTGAAGAGATTCTTTATCTCCTACCTACAGGGAAGTTTACCACACTGGCTGTGAAATGATGTTTCTGACAATTTTATTTATTAAAAATCAACAGAAGATGGATTTTAGGGTTTCTACATATAAAATTCAGCTATAATTCAGTAGTGTTAAACACTTAAACCCTTTTATGGTTAGCAAACTTGTTTTTAATAAATAATACATTTCTAGAATAACCAACTTACAGTACAATGATCTTCACAGCATCTTTGATTTTTTTTAAATGACAATTTAATTCCCTCTACATTCACCCCACTCACTGCAATACTATAAATACTGGTCTTGCTTCTTTGCTGCTATAATAAGCAGCTCTGTCCTGTTTCCCTATGAATCCTCTTGTTTCAGTTCTGTGCTAAAGTGCTGCTGGTTCTTCATCACAGGAAGGTAGTCCTCATCTCCAGCAGCAACACTCCAGTTACTGGAAGGAAAGAGGTGGGTTTTCCTCTTGGTGAAGCAGCAGAGGGCTGAATCCTGACTCCAGTTCTCTCTGCTTCTGCAGCAGTCCCTGAAAATCAAACAGATTTTCTTACCATACTGACCTTTCATCATCGGCTCTCAAGTGCTCTGCTAGAGTCTTCCACAACTGCTAGGGAATACAGCGGTGACATGACTAGGGATGAGCCATCACTTGTTTCTAATTAGGTTCCCCTGGAGATTGGACCCCGATATTACCTGGCGCAGCTCCGACAGCCCTTTGAGAATGGCCTGCTGTCTATCTCGGTTCTTCAGTAGCTCTGGGTGCAGCAGAGGGTCTCGGCCGTGACTGGGAGCAGTAGGCTGGGGGTGTTCACCTTAACATAACACACACAGGTAACAGGAGGTATTAGTGTACACGAAAGGAAGCTTGCTCATTGACTGTGCACTCTAAACTCTAGGAATATTCTAGTCAAGTGCAGCTGGACATAGTACAGCTTAAATCAAAGCCCTCTAACAGATTAAAGGGCATTTTTCTCCATATATTTAGATTCATCCTTTATTAACCACTGAACAAATAGTTAAGCTTATATTTAAAAGGATAAGACATGTTTTTTTAAAGAATATGACTCAGATGGCCTTGTACTTTGAGTTTCAAGATTATACTTTTTGTGCATGTGAAAAGTAGAACTCTTCAAGAATACGAGACCCTACATTTCATTATGAACAATGATATCCTTTCCAGTACACTCGGTGTTTTCCCCAGAGCTACATTCAATCCAATCTCTTAACGAGGCCACGAGCAAGCTTGTGTATTGATGTGTTCTTCCCTCTTACCATGGTGCAGTCCCCTTGTGGGGGGTCTGGAGAGGGGGGCATGGGGATCGAGCTGGTACACCTCATCTGTGCGGACGTAGGGGACGAAGTGGGATGAAGGAGGCCGCTCAATGGGCACTGGTGGTGCTGGGGTACAGCGGCGGTCCTGCAGCGCTGCGGTGGAGGCCGGCGAAGCCTGGGCAACGGGTTGAGAGGGGTTCACTGGTCTGTAGTGCATCTGCTGGAGTCGGTGCTTCACTGCAGGAACTGGGGGAGAGGAGGCCCTGCACACAGCACGCAGAGAAGGGACGTTCAGCTTACTGCACACAGAGGGATGCTCTTTGCGGCCTGCATAAATCTGTTTCTAAAGGAGTACAGTTTGGAAGTTTTCAAACAAAACTTGATATATCTATATAGGAACAAAAACAATTACTTGCGTGAAGAGATCCTTGCTAGCTCTAAAACGGTGCTGATTTCTTTAGGTTCAGCCTGAATTCTCGGGAGTAAAGTTCACTTTTGGGGGAGGTGGAAGTTTTCAAAGGCTCCATCTTGAACTGGCTAATTTAACTGTACCTGTTGTCTGCATATGGATTTGTGTGCTTCAGTAGGTTTCTTTGCAAATGTTCTTCCTTTGGAAAAACAAAACATAACAAAAGAAACCAAAATACACAAAATCAGACAGGTGTAGAAGAATTTGTGAAAGGCAAGCAGACGGAAAGGACGGCGGGGGTCCGGGAGCTGTACCTTCCTGTGGGTGGGGGGGCGGAGCCTGGGTGCAGGCTGTGGGGGCTGCTGGGAAGGGGGAGGAGACGGCAGCCCGGCAGCTGGCCTGGAGGGGGCGTTCCTCTCCGCCAGCGTGAGCAGCTCCAGCTGTCTGCGCAGCCGGCTCTCCTGCCTCTCCTGCTGCAGCCCGTGCGGGTAGCGCTCGGAGGCTGGGACAAAGGGTCTGCTGGGCTTCTGGGTGTTCCACCCGGGCTTCCTCTCTTCTCTTGGGCCACTCTGGCCCTGCCTCCTGCCCGTCCCAGCAAAGGCCTCATACAGGTCTCCCTGCTCCCGGTACACGTTCTCCTTCCCCATCACCCTGGGCTCCCTCTTGGCCTTCTTGGCGCTGTGCAGGTGCCTGTACTCTGTGGGGATCTCTGGTGTCTGAGGCAGTAGTCCTCCATCTGCTGCAGGGGCGGCTTCTAAACCCATGTTCAGCATTTCTAGGTCTGCGCACACAGAGACATTCACTGTCAGACTCTCTCATTCCTGCACCGCTGCATAGTGACGTTGTTCTATTCAATGAACTCCTTGTTGCTCCCTCTTGACTAGAAATGTTTGCATCTTCAGTAAAATATTTTTTGTACTCCCCCCCCCCCCCATTTACAATTAAAATGCAGTTTTAAATGGCAGTTTAGGGCCTTTCTGATTTGGTTTAAGTGTGAAATCAGGCTTCAGTCCTCAATGTCTTAGTGTTCCATTCAGCTTGGGGGAAAATGAGATGTGTCCAAAACTATTTTAAGCGTGTTTTACTAAACAAAAACAAACATCTGATACAGCAAAAGATACTAGTCTTAAGAATAAAGTAGTAGAACTTTCCTGTTCTCTTTTCTCTGCTCTTGGCTCTACGTTAACCAGCATTACATGGTGGTCACTTGTATTGCTTTATCGAGGCTGTCCAGTTTAAATGGGGGAGTCCTTTTTAAGCAGGGTAAATGCCAGAGCGCTGTGTGGTCATGTCGACAGTGTACATTGGCATACCTGTTTGCACTGCTGTGTCTTTCCTAGGAGACTCGGCAGTGGGATTCTCTTGGTTTATATCTTCAGGGGCTTCTGCTTCCTCTCGGGTACAGCAACTGCCTGGGATGATTTCCCTGCTTGTAGAGCCTAAAACAAAAAGGTCACAAGCTTGCCTTCGGTTCTGTTACAGCAGCGCATTTTAAGGCCAGTTTCAATTCCAGCCCTTTACTCAGGCAAAAGGCCAAGATATTTTACATCTCTCACAAAAACCCTGTTCCATTTTAAGAACCTTTCTTCATGCAAAATAGTGAATAGTATATATTTTTGGGTAAGCATCACTGCTACCACTAAGAGTTTTTAAATGGCTGTTTAAAAAAAAAATCAAAACAAAATGTTACCTATTTCTGCCAACCTGTATGTAATATTAGCCATCCCTCCACCGCATCTTCTCCCTTGCGGCACTGCATTCATCAACAATTAAGCTCAAGATACAATTCACACCTCTTTCCTGCATGAAGAAGGGCTTGACTGAACTATTCTAAAGAGAACTGGGGAAAAGAACTTTACCCCCTTGAGGAATAAACAGCACCTACCAGTGCTAACAAATAATTTCATTAGGCTTTTTCAACTTATTACCAACCAGGGAGGACAGGGAGCAAAACCCCAGTGGAAAATTCCACAGATCTTGAAAAATAAAAGCTGGACAAGGTTCAGAATTAGAAGAGATGGTCACAGGAAAGTCTTGGTCAAGACCCCCCGAATCCCCCCTACTGAATTCGCATGACCGGCAACATACAAGAGAAAGAGATGGCAGTGCAGCACATACGTACCCTCCAGCCCCCTCTGCAGGTTGGTGACATCGTGTCCTTTCCTGGCCAGGTCCCTGATGCGCTGCTGCTGCTTGTCCTTGAGGGCCTGCTCCTGGGCCCGCTGCACACTCATGTACAGCTCCTCCGTCTTGCGTGTCTGCAACTCCTGCAGGCAGGTCAAACTGATACGCCTTAGGGGAGGGCTACAACTCGGAGTTCTCAAGATAAAGATCGCAATTAAGAAGGGACATTTATTGACCCGTTTGGGCTTGGCTTCGAAGACAACCGTCAGATCGAATGGTCGAGGGACGACGGCTGCGTCGGTCGAGGAAGTGGGCATTGCAGTGCTGTTTTAGTATGACAAGTGCTGAGAAATAATCGTTTCTACCCTGCTGTGTTTGAGAGCTAGCGTTGGGCAGGAAATGGTAACATTTCTCCCAAAAGTTGGTTCATAATGATCTCTGGTTTCCCCCATTCCAATATCATATTCGTTGCTACTGCTATGCTGTGGATTATAGCTGAACTAAAACAAATCAAGGTTGCTCTGATCTCTCAGCCTTGTTGGACCTTAGAATATGCAAGCAGCTCAGGTGGTAAAGATCCCATTTTCTGGTTAACCAAATTTCAAGGCCAGAAAACCACCAAAGTTTTTGGCACCATTTTTCTATTAATTTCTATATAAGGATACATAAGCAAAAAAACACTTGGACTGAACCCCTCAGCATATTAAAATATGTGGTACCTTAAAGCGATTATTTGCCCTGTGCCACATGACGCGGGCGTGAACGGGCTACCTCTGTGGCTCTCTCACCTCCTTCCGTCTCTGCTGCAGCTCGTCGTTCTCGTACTGCTGGTGCAGCCGCTCTCTCTCGCGGGCCAGCCGCAGCTCCTCCGCCTGCTCCTCCGCCCTGCGCGCCTGCTCCTCCAGCTCCCGCTGCTGGCGCCGCTCGGCCACCTGGGCCTCGATAGCGCGCTGCCCCCGAGAAGACAGGCCCGCCCGCCGGGAGAGGGGGGGGAATGGGAAGGCGAGAGTGGCGTTACCAAGCGTGCGGCGAGTGCAATAGTTTGTCCCTCACTGCCTGGGCGTGAACCCGGGTCTCCGGCGTCACGCAACGGAACTTGCCGGCTGAGCTAAAGGAGTTCTCCCTCAGCCCGGGCGGCTGAAATCCCCGTTATCCTTAGGGGCTTATTCGTTACATTCTCCCCCTGCTTAATTCACCGTCCTCGGCGAAGGGCCATCCCCGTACGGGCCACCATTGTAATGGTTCTTTGGGTTTCCGCCCTTGTCGCTCCTGCCCCACCAGTTCATCCCTCACTGCCTGGGCACGAACCCGAGTCTCCGGCGTCGCGCCACAGGGAACTTGCCGGCTGAGCTAAAGGAGTTCTCCCTCAGCCCAGGCGGGTGAGATCCCCATTATACGCAAGGGCGTATTCGTTACACGAGAAAGGCAAGAGCGTCCGGGAAAGTGCGCAGTAATTTCGGGGTTGTTTTCGGGGCTACCTGATGCTCCAGCTGCTTCAGCTTCTTCCTCTCTCGCTCGTCGATCTGGGCGGGATCCAGCAGTGCAGTCATTGTGCGCAGGTAGCTGTACAGACAGACCTCTCCATTACACAGCAAAGTGCTAAAACCAGGACTCCCCTTTGAAAACCATGATTAGATCTACATGTGCAAAACTTCTGACATCTCCAGGACTTCCAATTCCTCAGCATCTTTTTTTAATGAAGTACTGAGCAGATTTAAACTCCAGTAACAGCTCTTCTGCCTTGAAAGTCGTTGCATTTAACATGGAAATAATTAATTTGGAAAAATCAAGTCATTTTGCTTCCAAGTTAAAATCTAGAATGTATAAAAATGCTTCATTTGCAAATCATAAACTCTTTTCTATTTTCTCTATTCTATTATTTATGAATAGTTTGGAGGTTCATGGTCTTCTCCACTTTTTCTCAAATACAGTTTATAGGCAAACAAGTATAGTCGCTTAAAGTGACAGCTTAGGATGAAAAAGACTCCATGATGAGGGTCATTAGTAGACATTTATACTGCGAAACAGAGTAAAAAAATTAGCTGCTGCATAGGGCGAGCCAGTGATGTTTAGAATGGGCACTCTTGGAGAAAGTGGAATATTTCCCTCTTTCTTAAAGCTCCACGTATGTCACTGTCAAATCAGACCAGTACCGGCAGGACCAGGGTTATTAGGTGGTGTGCTGACCTGTTCTTTTGTGTGGTCCCCACTGTAGTGTCCACACTCGCCCTGCCCATACTGTCTTCCCCCACGTGGATGGCACTGTCACAGGCCACAGACGGGGCACCCAAAGGTGACAAGGGGTAGGTGCTGGAGGGGGGGCTCAGCTGCTCAGGGTTCACAGTCTCACAGGCCAGGGGAAGCTGGAGAGGGATCCTTTTCTGAAGAGAATCGAAGTGCATGGCCCAGCGGTCATGGTCTTCAGCCTGGAGATAGGAGGAGGGAGCCACACCATTAATCGAAGAAGTTGTGGGCCAATTCCGTTTTTAATGCATCCATGAAGACATAAAAAAAAAAAAGAGGGCCACAATATGGTACTCTTATTATGAAACGTAAATGTAACCAGGAGCGCAATTAGCAATAGTAAGATTTTTGCAAAGATTAAATCCTCCACATTAAAAAAAACAAACAAACAAAAATCATCTTGCATATTCTGTGTGAAATCAGAAGGGGCAGAACAGAGCTACTGCAATAGCTGGGTCTAGCTTGCACCTCCATTATCTTGTAGTTTATAGACACACAAACATACTGTAAGTACATGTTAGGGAAACTATCAATATGGTTTTGTGCTAGAGTGTAGATCTTGGAAACAAGGTGAGCTGCACTATGCTGTGTTTCAGCTAGGGGGCAGCAAGAAGCTCGGAGTTACCTGGCTTTTGTCGCTCTTCTCCTGGATCTTGCGCAGTTTCGCCTCCTCCCTCTGTTTGTCAAGCTCCTGCAGCCACTGTCTCTGCTGCTCCCTCTTCTTGGCACTGAAGGCGTGCTCCAGGGGGGCAGCCTCCTGCAGTGCAATATAGATGCTTTTGCCGACCACCAAGGGCATTAAGTACTGCCCTCTGTCAAAGCTTTTGGCGAAAACACAAGTTTTCAAAGGTGCGAAGCATGCATGAAGCTAGATCTTTATGTGAACTGGGTGTCATTTAAAATGCATACATTGGCACACCACAAAACATAGCAGAACATCTGCAAATCAAACAGTGATAAAGCATAGAGACGGATGGCAAATCAGGACAAGGTGCTAGACTGTAGTGCACAAAGGTGTTTCAGGATTGCAACCCCAATACTGTACTGGAGGGTGCTGTATTTACTTCATTTGTATTCTTGATCACATGATTAATAGGACTGAAAGATTCGGTGTAATATACATTTACTTTTTAGGTAATTGCATGCACATATTTAATCATATTAGAATATGAATGTTGTGTTCAAGCCACTGAATGCCAGTGAATAATACTGGGAAGCTTTGCTTCAGTCACTAGTTTCTTGCCTTTTCTTGAGGTGTTCCACTTCGGTGTTTTTCTTAAACATGTAAAATGGATGCTCCATTTAATTTAAATGTAGAAATTGACTTGTGGCTCATGGTCATGCATGGATGGCAAAGAGCCGCCCAGTATGTAAGAGAGCATTTTCTTCAACATAAGGAGCCAAAACAATTCTTTAAACTTTTTAGAATTCATTCTGCTGCTGCCAGAATGAGTCACATCAAATGTACGGTGAGGGAGTCAGTTCCAGCAGTGGACACGCAAATGTATGCGTTTTTCATGCTTGTAAGGGACAGTTAAAAATACACTATCCTGGTTTAATATGTCCGTCTAGATTGGTCATGCTCATGTCACTTGCCCGGCATCCTTTGCCTTATGGGTGATGAGCCCACATGACAGCTTCACATCACCATTTCAGGCTGAGCCGGGCCACCACCCCCAGTCCTGACACCAGGGGTGGGTCAGGGTGTCCTTAATCAGGGCAGGGTTAGTTTGGATTTGTTTGCCCCCTCACCTCTAACCGTTGTGCCAAGGGTAATCCTAACAGGAGCACAAAAATCCCGACAACACAGCGCCAAGGCTACTTCACCAGGACAAGGTGGCGATCCAAGGATGGAACCCTGGTCTCCTGTGCGACACTTAAAATTACACAGGTAAGTATACAGGGTGAGGAGCTCTGTGGGCCAGAAGGACCCTCGAGTCGAGCTGTTGCTCCTCTGGATTGAGTAAGCCAGTTGAGGTGGCTCGGGCATCTGGTGAGGATGCCACCCAGGTGCCTCTTGCTGGAGGTGTATCCGGCACAATCCATTGGGAAGAGAGCCCGGGACACGGATTATGTTTCTCAGCTGCCCTAAGAACACCCCTGGGAGTACCTCAGGAAGAGGATCGGGAGAAAGTCAAGTCTGCTCTGCTCAGCCTGTTACCACTGCAAGACACACCAGGACTATGCAGTCAGAAAATGACAAAGATGACGTTTCTTCTAGTCAAATCGTATTAGGGATTGTATAAATACACTGCATCCTTTCCACTGCACTCCTATTGTGGGTATGCTTTTAGAATGTGTGTGAAATATAGCGGCATGGGAAAGGCAGTACCCCCAGGACGAAGGCGGATCGGATAGCTGCTGGCAGGTCCGGGTGGCTGAAACTGTAGCTCTGGGCTGTGGGCTCCGTGTGTGTGCTCTTCAGGCCTGTGGCAGTCTTCACTGTCCTCTCCTCTTCACTCTGCATCAGACACATATCTTTCCTGTAGACAGGACTTCACAGGCACCGTTGGAGAGGTCTTTCTTGCATTAGGCAAGACAGAGCTATGCAAATCATTTTGTGAGCTAAATTAGCAAGACGAGCAAAGTAGACTAAATATTTGGGCATTTTTCAGATATGCTGATAGACAAATATATCTGGAAACATACAAAAAAAGCCATGTAATCTGGGAAGGTTTACTGCTGATTATTCAATTCTAACAATCCAGGCGTTCACCGAGAAAACATACCAACAAATACAATTTATCAGAAAAAAAAATGTTCATGTTGTCGGTACCAAGGCAACCATAAACAGTAACAGCGACCCAAATTATGCACAACAGCTCTTTTTTCCTTAATAACCATATTCAGTCTCTGGGGGATGCCTCAAAGAGTTCAAATGACGACAACTCTGCAGTGGATTTAGGCACGGGCCATGCTAGCGGGCACGGTCAAATCTGCTTTCCTTGACAGGCAGCTGAGAACAGAAGCCAACTAAAAAAAAATACAGTACATCTGTGGGCAGTCTTGTTTGATAAAGGAATGTCTTTTAAGATAGGTGGTTCAGCAATTATGTTAATATAACTTGCCACATATTTCACAATAGCCGTGACATTCCAAAATCCATTCACATTATGATTTAGTTTACCACAATTCCAGTCACCATTATAAAGCAGTTTAAATATCTGGCTCAATCAAATAGTCATTGAATACTTAGCAATAAGCCTGAAAGCTCTTCATTTCTGCCTGAGTTAATACTGTCTTTAATCTCAGGAGGCTGCTGGACTACATTACATAGCCATTTCTACGGGGTGTAAATCCTTTAATAAAAGGTTCATTGCAATCGGGAACAAGTTTATCATGCAAATGATCTACAAGTACATTAACCACAGGGTCATCTCCTGGTAATATGCAACTCGCAGTTCACGGCAACTGGGACTGCAGGAGATGGCACAGGAAAGCACTTCAAGGATTTGTTTTGATATTGTCATAGTGGGAAGACTGCAAATGTCAGAAGGAGAGAAATTCAACGTACCCTAGTTTGTGCACTCCCAGCATTGGGTTTGGCAGGAGCCCCAGCCCCAAGTTTGCCCCAAGGGTTATATTCTGTGAGTGGATCAGAGGGGTCTTTCTGTTGCTTCTTGAGGGCCATCTGTTCATCTAGAGAACACAAGCAGAGATCCAAGTCAGTAATAACCGGGAAGCAGCTCATGCACAAAGACCTCTACCATCTGGTCACAGATCCCAGATACTCCACCTCCCCCTCTCGCTCACTCCAGTTGGAAAAACTAATCATCCCAGAATTAAAGAGCTGATTACGGTTAATGAAGGGTGTGTGGTTATGCAATACTGCACAGAAACCTCTCCATAGTCACCTAGCTCCTTCTTCCAGTGGGCTCTTTTTGCCTCCAGGGCATCTCTCTCCCTCTCTCTTTCCCCCAGGGTGCTGAAGAGACCAGAGGTGTGCAGAATTACCCTGGGCACAAGACACACAAAGCAAGGTACGAGCATTAGCCAAAAGTGAAATCTCAAGTTCTTTAGGACATCTGAGTGAAATTCAGATGGTTTCTTCATACTGTAGATGTTCTTGCTACCCTTTCCAAACCCATCTTAAGGTTGTAATTTAGGACCAAATAACCTCAACGTTTTTCCTCTTTAAAACACCTTCCCCTAGATCTACAATAACTTTCAATGGCAGTGCAATTGAACAAAAGAAGCTGAATGGTTTTCCAATCCAGTTGGTCCAAACCTACCGGTCGTCTTTGCCAGGGTCAGGTACATTTTCTTCACCAGCGCTTTTTGTGGAGTGAGAACTGGGGCGTGGGCTGTCCTGTGGGAGACCTCCTGCAGTCTCATCTTTAGAGTCCCCACTGCTGGCAGCGACTTCTTTTGTTTCTCCTCCAGATCCTGTAAGCAGAAAGAGAAACTATGATTGCAGCTATTTTTCAGCCAGCAAAAGTCCCCAGATGCCTCACATTCAGCCATTCTGCCAGGGAACGGCAAGACGGAGCAGGAACCAGTTCCTCATGCTACTGGCTCCGCAATGGCAGCTGGTAATTTTTTTGTGATTGCCCATTGATTTTTGAGACAAGCCATTTTGCAAAACAGCTTTCAAATCCATGTTGAAAATAGATGCAGAATGACTGACAGCTAAAAAGTGGTATAAACTGTACAACTGGCCCAACGGGTGCTCCGAGGGGGAATGCTCACCTGGTGGAGGTTGGCTATGTGCACTCGGGTCTCGGGGGACGCTCCGTGATGCCTGGCTGATGGTGCTGAGGATCTGCTGGAGCTGCTCCTGGGTCAGGCAGACTAGACTTTCTCTCAGAGTCTCTGCCGACACCTTCCGGGGTCCCGAGATGGGCTGCCTGGGCCCCTCGGTCCTCTTGTTTGTCTGTGTCTTGACTGCGGCTGTGGTATGAATGCGCCCCGTTTGGGGGTTCTCTTTCACTGTGCCCACCCCTGCTTTCCCGGGAACCTTTAAGCCTTCCCGGCTTTCAAGCTCGACGACCTCTGCTTCAGAAGCTGTCGTCTTCGGCCCCGTGCGTTTCACTGGGGCTCTCTGGGCCTTCTCGGTTCCCAGCTCCTCGGCCACCTGCTTTGACTTCAATGGGACTTTTTGTGTCCTCGCCCGGTAATTAATCTTCCTCCCCCCCAAAAAGGAGAAATTATTTTTTGGGGGAATACGTTACAGAGCACAGTCATATTTGTAGTTTCTAACATTATCTTCTATTGGGGTAACATTAAAAATGTTACTGAAGGTGAAATCTTTTAAAATCTTAAGATCAAATTTCAGTTAAGGGTCAAAATCAAAGAAGCACACTTACCTTCTTTGAATTTTTATGTTCTAACCCTGCAACAAGGAGAATCCAGTCATAAAAATGTGGTAGTAAAACAGTACATGAAACAAACACAAATACTTTTAAATGTTTGACTTTTAAATGGCCTTTCTATGTGACAGGCCATGTCTAACCTTCTCCTCATTGATTTGCAGACAAACTGGCATTAATATACAAAAGACTCAAGCAGCTAAAAAATTGCATACAAAGTGAATGTAGTCCAACTGTATGCTCAGACTACAATACAAAATTAGCATTTTATATCTGGATTTTGAAACCACTTGATAATATGAATATAAACTTTAGAAATACAAGTTCTCAAACGCTGGCACAACAGACCAGGCCGAAAAGAGATGACGTTTTATTGCAGTACACAAAATGCTCATGCATCGCTATACTTATGGATTTGTCTTCAGCTCAAATTTCACAGAATTTAACAGGATTGTTAACTATTTCCTTATTTTTCCCCATACAAAAACAAACTACACATAATACATTGCTGTTTAACAGTGTCACAGCAATGATGTAAATACTTTGGGATGATTAAGATTGTTAAAAATGCTGTTCAACAATCAGTGCATTTAAAAAAGAACAACTGAAATCATTGTTCCAAAGACGCGATATCAAAAGGCCACACTTCAGTTTAAAAGAATACATGCGAGTTGAAGCCGAGAAACCTTTCACTTTCCAGAAGCTGATGAGGTCACAATCCTGAATAAATGCTCAGTAATAATTCAGAATAGGATGCTTGGTTTTACTTGTGCACACTTACCATAATTTGACAAAATGAGCTTGGGTTTCCCATCCTGAATTTCAAACTTCAGACCATCCCTGGGAAAGAAACAGTTACTCACTTCTTTCACATTGTGTAAATATGTCTAGCAATACTGCAAGTGACTGGTTTTTGGTATTGTGCCTTCTACATACAGTGCAGCCTTTTAAATGTGCTCTGGTCATTTTGTTTTACACAGTCAGCAAAAGATTTGAAAAGGTTTTCTTTTAATGCAGAAGACAAACTCAGGTTCCTTCTTTTCATGATGGGCAAACAGCCTTCTCTGTATATGAATTAGCTGATTAATATACCCCCAGAGTTTGTTTTCAATATTAAATATCTTTTTTTCGTGAAATTGCTCTTAATATCAACAGTTATAAAAGTAGTATTGCACACCAGCTATTAGATATATTAAGAATGTGGAAAAGTTTCAGAATTGCAAGAATCTTCCAATTCAAAACGATCAATTTTTATTGGTCTGGGTCAAAATGTTACTAAAAGTTCGACTGGCAGTACAATATTTGTACAAACAGAACTGGAGGCAAATCTCCCAGAACCAAATATTGAATCACTTTCCTGTGGGAATTAATTGCTTGAAAATGCGTGGTGTTCCTCAATTTGCGACCTTCCCAATTATCATTACTAGAAGACCTATCGCTGAATCCGATTGGATTGAATCGAAGTTGCACTCATTTGTATCGCTGTACTCACAGCAGTGAGTTATAAGATAACTTGCTTGTGCAACGCTTTCAACCGAATGCAAATACAATAACGACAGCTACCCGTAATTAAAACGGAGAGCATGACATCGCTTTGATTCTCAGTTAAAATAATTGCTCTCATGATGGCAGACTGTTACTAGGGCTCAGTTCGGAATGGACAGTTAAAGGGCTTATATTATAATAGTATACCAGAATAATCAGTCATTACCATACATCGTATTTGTTCTTCGAGAATTATTGGTCCTATACACACATTGCTGAGCGTTTAACACCGAAATATTCCATTTTTTCCCCAATGCGTCACGTTTGAATGTTTGTACAGATACTTTATTCATAAATAAGAATTGAAGTCAATGTTTTAAAAGGTGAATTATTCTTGACGCGAACAGGTTTCTCCCTTTAATTAGGTGTGGAGCCCGTACACATTCATACAGCTATAATGTAATCAAATTTCATTTTATTTACAAATCAGAATAAGCAAACGAATGCAAATGATTATAAAATGAGGCTAAATCGATGTTAATACAAAGTCCTACGTCAGGACCCCAATACCGTGTCAGAACACGAATTTCCAATCTAAAAATGAGAACGAATTTAACTCATCATCTGTTCTTTGGTCACCCGGACAACGGCCATGACTATGGTTAAATCTCCTTCTGCATAGGGGAAATATGCCCCATATCCTGCGCTGCTAATCTGCTTTCACCTGCTGAAAACACCGAGGGTGCAAAGAAAGACAGCGTGTCACGAAACGGCAGCGACCAAAACACTCACCCAAGATTCATGTCTTTCATCTGCGCGCATGAAAAACTGTAAGAGGAGCGAGTGCCGTGAAATGATTTTTCATGCTTTAATCAAACAACACAAAAGAACTCGCGTTCGCACGACATCACTTCCTGGAGTTTTCTTGTGTACGTCGGTTGCTGGCCACCGTTAATAAACTGTCTGCCTATAAGCGCGCCGATCCGACCATCTGAGGGCGAACAGCGAATCAGAAAGCTCCTTCTTTTCATACTGTAGTTCAATTTTGTGGAGACTGAAAGAACCGCACGTTACGTGGGTGGTTCAGTCGTACTATGACCGGGCTGCTATGCAGCAGTCATTATTTTTTTTTTATTTTGAAACACATTAGATGTATGCAGATCCGAGCACATTTACCATTCCAACCATCTGTATTTGCCTTATTTTTTAAAAAAATAAAAATGTTAAAAATGCAGTGTGATTCGTAACGTTAAATATATCCAGAGCATTGGACGAGAGCCGTTAAAGCCGAAAACCCGGAATAACCACAACTGCGTTTTTAAGACTACAGTGTAAGGATGTATTTAATAAGCGGCCTGGTGTCATATTTCAGATTTCCCTGCTTTATGTCCATGTGCGCTCTCTGCTGCTTCACTGAATCTTTGAATCAAACACCGTAACTGCGTTAAAGTTAGCAGGTTATTAGAATAAACAAAGGTCAAAATGAAGCTGATCAAATATCGTGAATGTCAAACGCTCACTTTTGCCATATCTTTATAATGTAACGACTAATAAGTGTTAAGATGTCAAGAGAGACTGGTAGTGCATTTTTATTTCATTAGACGACATGTAGTTTGCCTAGTATTTGGCCAAATCACGACGGAAACATATCCACGTTTTGATGGAGCTGGTATCCCAATCACAGATTAGTAATAACAAAAACGTTTGTGTGTGTGGGAGTCTTGTATTAAGATCATTAATTATTTCCTTACTGAGTAGCATGGATTATGAATGTGGGAATATTCTCCAGCAGGTGGCGACAGAATATTTATTATTCTACTAGGCGACTGGGCCCCTCATCTTAAAGTCGTTAAACACGATGCTTGAGATATGGGACAGGTGAGGAGTGAAAGGAGATCCTTACTAAAAGTACTTTGCATCACAGGTATTAATCTCTTGGTAATTAAAAGGGTTCCGTATACGAAATCTACAGGAATGTTATGCCTATAGTACTGGAATCGTTGGCATTTAAGCTATTTGTAAGTGCTACCACTTGCTGCCAACACAAACAGAATAACTGAAGGAAGTTATATGACGCCTCTTGTTTAACCAGGTGGATGTGCAGCAGCCATTATGCACCAGTAGCGCTGCTAAATAGCGGATTATGTGGAGAAGTGAGAAATTGCTTCATCAACTGAATTAAAGGGTAAATTTCCACAGGACAGTGTATGTCCAGAGTGGAATATACCCGGTTCAGTGGGTTAGCATCCCTGCTCTCAGAGTAGATAAGATAGATAAGATCACTTTATTAGCCATATACAATTTCTTGCATTAGGAATTTCTTTTCGTAGGTAAGGTAAATGTAGTCAGGAAGCTCGGTTTTTTTTCTCATCCAGTTACTACACAGTGTCCCATAGCAGAAACCTTTGTTTTCCGAGTCTCCCATACCAGTAATGACCGGGCCCAGCCCCGTTTAAATTTTGCTATCTAACCAGCCCAAGCTGTCATACAGGAATGGTGCTGCATAAGGCATAGTATTTGTCTCATTTTTTTTTTCTCGCTGTGACTGACATAACATCCCCGTTTCGACAGTTGTTTCCACATCCGAAATCAGGCGTGTCCGATAGGGAGATAACAACCAAGCTGGGTATCCAATTGGGGCGAGAGAGGTGTCGCCAGCGCTGTGTTTTTCTCTCTCCGATTGGAGGGTGCTGACACTGGGCCTGAGCAACGCCTTCTGTCTGCGTCCGCATGACGTCGGAACCCCGTTCTCCCGGCTGCGCGCCGCCATTGTTGTTGCAGAAAAGGAAAATAGCTTTGATTATTTTTTTTTCCCTAGCCAGAAAGGAAGCACTTAGACCCTGGTGGGGAAGACACCGATAATCCTTTCTCCCTCTCTCTATCGCATAAACCCAGAAACAGCAGCGGTTTTTGTTTTTTTGTTTTGAGTGCATTGAAATAACGGGAGAAAAAAAAGTTAAATTATTAATAACAGTCATAGACCAAAAAAAAACCTGGTGGAAGCGAGGACCCTGGGCAGGGGCAGGGATGGGGAAGCTGAATTATTGAGAGAGTAGAAAGAGAGAGAGAGAGAGAAAGCGAAAACAAGAAATAGCCCCCCCCTCCCACTCCACCCGTGTCACAATCGCAACCGGGTTTCTTCCACGGGAAGGATTTTGAAGGGCGATGGGTGTCAAAAGGGTGACGTTTTATTAAAGTTGGACTGATAAAAAACGGGGCTGACAGTGGCATCCGTCACCCCTCAGACCCTCTAGGTCGGGGTAAGGGTATCCTCGCTGCAAAATGTTTGGAGCATGTAAATCACACCGGTATATATTATTGGTGTAGTTCTTGGGGGAACTATTTTTTTATCCATCGCATGGCCCATTTTTAACCCTGGAAAGGTTGCTTTTAAATTCGTGTACATTATTTTTTTCTACATTTGTTATTTTTCCTAGCTTCGCTGGACGTACGCATTCCAGCTGTAAAGGTAAGAAGCCGTTTTTTTTAAAAAAAATGTTCCGATGCATAAATCCTACATTGTACTACATTGTAATCCGTCTTGGGTTTCGATAAAGGTTGCTCCGAGCACCCAGAGGGTCAGTTTTGCAGAAGGTCATCCGAGAGGAAGAAGCCACAATATCATACTGAACCTCTTGCTGGTGCATGCCTGTTTTGGTACGGCAGAGTCTGGGCTACCCTGACCCGCTGTGGACCCTATACCTGCGAGCTGTCAGAGCAGAGGGCTGATATCGCCGGTAAGGAAATATATATTTTTTTGTTTGTGTAGTAGTTGTACACATGTAACTGTAAGACATGAACATGACGTAAAATGGAGCAATTCGGTTCATTCACTGGTGCATTTTGGAGTGTGCTTTTCTGTTTTGCTCTGAAAATCGGTGTATTTGCATGAGGGGTTTCATAAGCAGCACGATCCACAAGAACGTAACTGACCGACCATCATTTTCGTGATGGTGGTGCGTGTCACGGAAGCACAAGGGGTAAAATCCCCTTTTTGATCCTGTGATTGCACTTTCTGTCTTGTTGCAGTTGCAGTACGTATTACACTAGTCAGTAAATGAATTGTCCGAGGAGCAGTTAACGCGAAAGGTTTACACCTAAACCGTAGCACAGTGTTCTCCACACAGCATCAGTCATAACGCTAATTGAATACATTTATAAAAGTGGCTAAAGATTTTTCATCTTGCTGTTGATGCTTCGTTGTAGATTATTGTTAATATGAACATGTCCGTTTAGATACATGCTGCATTATGGCTCTTTCCTAATTAAAAATAATCCAGATAGGTCACAAAGGTATAACTTCTCCAATAGCACTTTAGTAGATTTTACTACAGTACGTTTGGGCTACTGTCTTCACTAACCTGTCATTGCAAATTTGGCTTTCCCTGGTGGCAACTTGTACTGCTACTGTTGTAATCACTAAAATCCAAGGCGTCTATTTATGAGTGAGTAGTGGACTAAAACGTGCAATATGCACTCATCCTTCAGCAATGGACATATTTAGATTTAGAAAAATGAGAATCACGTTTAGAACTAAAAAAATATTCTGACAATTAGATGGGGCAAAAACATTTCAGACAGCTTATGGAGTGTACAATTTTAAACTATATTACTTACTAAGATCAATTCATTTTATTGTCAGCGCTCAAGGGTGGACTGTACATCTATGTTTTATGTAAGCCTCACATTTCACGCCAAATGTGACTTCTGGTCATTAATACATTTTTGATAGATGCATTCGTTTAAAATTTTGGTTTGTGGACTGTTGTGAAATATATGTGATTTGAAAGTCTTATTGATTCTGGTAAGCTGATGTTTGAGAAATAACTTAAAGAGACCTTTGGACTGCTCTGCCTTCTAGGCAAATTTCTTCTGTTTTCGGGTTTATTCTTGTAACTCTCTCTGCTTTTTTGGAAAGGTATGTAATAAAACAGTTAAGGGGGGTTGCCTTCACCCACTGGAATCGCTAGTCATAGATTCTGTGCAAATCCAGCAGAAAATTGATAAGATAAGATCACTTTATTTTGCCATATACAATTTCATGTATTAGGAATCTGTCTTTTCACATACCCTAACTTTCTCTGAGACACACAGACAGGTAGAGAAGCTTACCACAAAGCTATAGTCACACTAACCTTGCTGTAAAAGAAAATCCCTGACTCAGAGTTAAAAGCTGCACTATAAACTGATGATATTGAATCTTTTTTAGCCTTATAACCACTGTGTACTGTCTTTTTGAGTGGTACGGTTTGTAGTTGGTCTTTTCCAAATAAAAAGATGCTTGGTGGTATATTTCTACCCCAGATGCTGTCCTGCATCTCTGGTTGTTTTTTCAGGATCTCTCCTCATGTGAGGGCGTGGAATTAAAACAGCATCTTTTCTTCACGCTGGTATGTTCAGTGCTGGAGTACAAGCGATGAAGGTATCAAACCTGACAATGCAAATCAGGTTTAGCAGCAGCAAAAGCTGGGGCTTGTTTGCTTTCAGTTTCTCTAATCCATAGAAATACTCTAAAACTGCAGCCCATTTTTGTTTTCCCAAAGTAAATGAAAAGGTGTTTAACCTGAAACAATTCTGCATGTATTGTATGCAGGAAGCACATGTTCTCTGAGGCTTTAGAGACGGGCTTGATCGCTCCCTCTCCCATTCATCATTTTAAAGCAAGTGGTTAGCGGGTGGCTGTTCTTCATCCCTGGTGTGATCCTTTATGGCCATCTTCAGTGCAGATGAACTTTGTTCAGATGGTTCGTGTGAGCTATTTAGTAACTGTGTAGACTTTAGTAGAACTGTTCTTTGGGGAGCACTGTCTTTTTCTGGGGGATCAGGCTTGTCAGATCACACCTCTGTCCTTTGATCAGACCCCTGACAAAGCCTGAGGGAGGTGGCTGCACAGGTGACAACCCAGCAGCTCAGTGACAGTGTTAAATAAAGGAAACAAAGCGTTAAATAAGGCTAGGTTGTGCGATAACAGCAGCACTATGTGTTAAATGAACCTCCATACTTTTTTCATCCCTTATTCTGGGTAGCGCAGACATTTGACTTTATGAAGACTGATCATCTAATTTTAACCTCCCCACACACACACACAACAAACCAAGCAGAAGATCGGTTCTACAGTGAGAATCATTTTCTGTGTAGACCCTTTGAAATTTAGCAGGGCAGCTGTAATTGTTATGGCTTCCACTGTGTTACTGGGTAGGTGCGAGTTCTTGACGAATGCAACTGTAACTAGCAGCTGGTGAAAACAAATAGGTCTTATTTTCATGGACTCTACCAACTACAAAAATTCTTTCGACTTTCATGTCTCTTGTCCCTTAATATGACATACACTAAGTATCATTTTAAAGCATATAAAAAGTTATATAAAAAAAGCAAAGAAAAAGCCCTTTTCAGTTCTAGATTGAGACTTCAACCAGGCATGCAGCATACATAAAGCAGACTGCCAGGCTCCCATTCAGCAAAGTCCCAGAAAAAATAATTGCAGCTAGCTAGCATGGCAGGATTTTCTTCATTCTCCACAGAGTCCTCGCTCGCGGTCCTGTGTTCATCGTTTTATCATTTTTTGTTTGTGGAACATATGCTTTATTTTCAGCAAGAGTAAACAGATCATGTTACAGTAGTTCCTAAAGTGTGATCCAGGTGGAGCAAAGAGGCTGATGGCAGGGCAGTGCCCCCGGCACCCAGGCCTGTATCTCCACAGAGCCAGAAGATGCCTGATCGTCTTGCACATGTGCTGGTGAGGAGGATGTGTGAAGAGCTGTCTGTCGGCCCGTCTCTGATCTTGTGCATACTGATGGAAGAGGGCTGTCCTCACCCTGGGACTTATTCATAAAACGCTTGCTGTCACGCTACATTGAAAGCTGTTATTTGTTTTCAGTTCAGACTGTTGTTTGGGGCTTTGCTTAGTCCAAATTTGAAACTGAATGAGAAATACAGTTCATGATTTTCAACAAAAAAAAAGACAATTACCTGTAAGAAACTGTGAAGTAGGTGCCATAACAAATTGCATGCTCATGAACTCATGAAAGTCAAGGTGTCCCATTCTTATTATTTATAATAGATATACGAGATTATATCCCCCAGTACACTCCCTCCGTGTGTTTTTTTTACTCTAAAAAGTGTCGGTTTTATAGGATGTGAATTTACAAACCAGCCTGTGGCTAAAGATCTGCGCCTGTGGCTGGAAGGTTGCCGGTTCGTGTCCTGCGGCCGGCAGAGGAATCCTACTCCGTTGGGCCCCTGAGCAAGGCCCTTAACCCCAACTGCTCCAGGGACGTCGTATAAATGGCTGACCCTGCACTCTGACCCCAAGCCTCTCTCGCTGTCTGTGTGTCTCACAGAGAGCAAGTTGGGGTATGCAAAAAGACAAATTCCTCGTACAAGAAATTGTATCTGGCCAATAAAGTGATTTAATCTTATCAATTCCTGCGTGCATACACTTTCCAGGGCATTTACATTGTGCACTTTTTCATCTGTCACATTTGCAGTCTGATTAGTTTGTGCAGAAAGTGATTTTTGAATGTCGGCTGCCATGTGCCATAAATACGGCTGTGGTTTTGTTTTTGGAACATTTTCCCATCACTGTTGTACTGTACCCCTTTAAGATTTAGCCTATGCCTGGTTTCTTTTTTAATCTTTATTTTGCCTTAACAGATTAACAGAGCCTGGGTGTCCATCCCCCGCAACATGGCATGTTTAACATCTTGTGCTTCTTAAAAGAATAAAACTGAAAGTTGCTTTGACCCAGTTTTCAGCTGAATTCTCTGAACCTTAAGAAGGCCAATTCTCAGTGGTGTATTTTTGGGGGTTCTTACAACATATAATGCTTCATGAGTGCAATACAGCAGGAGTTTTTGTCTTAAGAAGAAGGAAGACTCTCATATAGGTCTGCTCCTGTTTTTCAGTTGGTGCATATCCCCATTCTTTCTGAACATGTGAATTTGAGCATATTTGAACAGATGCAAATTCACTGTGGTTAGAACCATGATAAGTAATTTGTTTAGGTCATGGTAGGAGAAGTAATGTTTTCAAAGATGGGTGACTAGTTTGCAGGGAGTCAGTAAGACTAGATGTGGGAACAACAGCAGCACCCTGACTAAACCAACAACTGTACCCTGAGCTGTGGCCTACTGGAGTTTTAGAGGATGAATTAGTCTTGTGCACAGAGCTTTATTGTTGATCCATGAACAGGTGTAATATCATAGGCTGTCTTAATACCAGCTGTTAAAAATTTAAGCTTCCATAGGCATGCGATGATGTCCTTACCACACACGCGGTTCTCCTTGATGATGAAACATGTATAGGTAATCTCCGTAAACCTTTCTCTAATTCAATTAAACTGTAAAAGGCCACCAGGGAATACACACAGTATCCTGCCTCCTGTTTACACTGTCTGTTTATTGTGTACTAACTGACCTTTATAAAGGTGCAGGCATCAGACATGGCTCTAGGTTGACTCAGAAAGTACAGATGCACACTGACGTGGGCTGACTCTCGTCCTGTCATACGTTTAGCGCAGTGGTTTCCAATCCTGGTCCCAGAGACCCACACCCCTGCTGGTTTTCATTCCATCCCACCTTCAATAGATCTGATGGTGATCTTGAGCTGATGCTACTTTAACTAGCAATTTTTTGCCATTTAAGTCAACCGACTTTAAAATTAAGGCAACCCCCTCCGCACAAGTTGTACACTCAATACTGGGTGGGTTTCATTTTGTTGGAAGCCAGGTACCTCCATCTACCCTGTGAAAACCAAAACACCCCTATCAAGTACAGGGTTTAAAATTTGCATTTTATGGGTCAAATGGCATTAGGATTCTATCTAGGCCCTTGTTTAATCCCTGTAAAATGTAAAACCTGTTAAGATTGCCATTGGGGAGCAAGCTTTGTTCCTGGTTCCAAACTTACTAGTTCCAGATATGTATTTGCAGTTGTTATTGGTTATACAGCTGTTTCCCAGCAAAACATGTGAAGAATTTTGTTTATTTTTAAGGTGATATTATTATTGAAAACACATGTTGTTTTCTAACTAAATGTTGCAAGCTTGCAGTTTTTTTCCTCCGAGCTTTCAGTCTTTAATTTTAAGAGTTTAGGTTTTTTTTTTACCCATCCATTTTTAGAACGCAGCGTATCCTGTTTTAAATCTTTCGCAGTTGTTCCCAAAGCCCTGAATATCAGATCATCCATTTTAGTTTTATTCCTAGATCTTACTTGACTCCTCAGAGACGGTTCCTACTGGGACTCTCTGACACTCTGAAGTTGGCTCAGTGTTCTCGGGGAGCAGCGTGTTTTCAGGTGAGGCTGTGCCCTAGAGACGAGTCTCCTCAACTTTACTGTTCTGGAGAAAAATATTCTTTCTTTCGTCACTGGATTTGCCTATGCTGTAGAAGTGGATTTGATTGGCTGGCATTACTGCTAAGAAGGGAAGTCGTTCTGGGCTAGTTAACTCCTTGGTACCAGGAAGTCCTTTGCATTTCTTGGAAGGGAAGATAGTCTTCATCTGGAGGTACTTCAAGAATGATGAGAAATGAAAGTGCATGCTGGGCCTACACTGAAACATGCATCTGTGGGTAGGGGGACAAAGGTAGTTGGCTTAGAGTGTTGCTTTCAGTATTCTTACCATTTTTTAATGCTATGTTCTGGATGGCACTGGTGCGCAGTTGACATTGCCACCTCACAGCGCTGGCGTCCTGGGTTCAATACCAGTCCTGGGATGTGAACGACGTGGAGTTTGTATGTCCAACATGTGTTCTTGGGGATTTCCTCTGGGTGCTCTGGTGTCCTCCCACAGTTCAAAATCATACTGATAGGTTAATTGGCTTCTGGAGAAGATAGCCATATAGCCACAGAGAGGTGTGTGTTCTTTACAGGTCCAGGGTGGAAGACTGTTGTCATCTGCAAGGAAGGAGGAGATCATGGGAGAAAAATGTAATCCCTTACAACTTAGTTATATTGTTTGTCAAGGGAATTTTTATTTTAAAAAATGACAAAAAAAAAGCCAAAGATGCCTTTCCTGGACAGCTGGGATTCATCCTGGGAGTGTAGGGTTCTAGTTGGGTTTGCGGGAATGTGCACACTCCAGATGGACATGTGCCTCAGTCCAGAATCGCCCCTCAGGGTGTGGATCACAGAGGTAGTAGCACTGACCCCTGTTCTTTTCTTAACCTCCACCCTCTCACTTTAAAGTTTTACCAAGCCATTTTTCAGCTGAAATGGTCAGCTTCTATACATAACAAATTTGTTGTTGAGCTGGAATGTGACTTTCTTTAAAAATAAAATTGCATAGGTTCCACACTCCTGTTTCAGTTTTGCACCACTGAGGTGACACACTGATAGATTTGGTTTGGCGATGAAGTGCTTTAATAGACCATTATGGGGCACAATTGAGGTGCATATGAGTATTGCCTTCCTTTCAGTTGCCCAGGTGTGCTAGGACCCCACATATGGTATAGACACAGACAGGGCATATATAAATATAAGGAAGGGCAGTAGTGTATGCTAGAGAGGCCAGCCTATTAGCTGCCTGCCTGTGCTGTGAGGTCATGTCTCCCTGCCGACCTGACTAATTTCCAAAGAATTCATGTCTCTCCTTTGCTCGTGTCGGCGCCTCGCCCTCTTGTCCCCGCAGATTGGCTCGGCCCCTCTGTTCATCAGTTATCACCTGTCACCTGTTGAGCATGGCTCTTTCCCAAGAGCAGCTCTCTCTCTGCCTCCGGCTCCACCCGATGTGTGCCAGCGCCTTTGGGCTCTGGTATCCAGAGTCAGAATGCAGCCAGGCACACGGTATGAGACCTCAGTGTTTTGTAGGAGCGTGCCACAAGAGGTGGTGCTCTCATTCCTCTGACAGGATTCAACACTGGCTTGACAACCACCCACCAAAGTGTTTTAAATTTAGCCCTGAAAGCTCATTTTGCTGTGTTGTTCTGCTATTGCACGCACAGTGGACTTGCACATTGCTTTGTTATACTGTCACTTTGAAAAAATATTTTGGGTTTTTTATTGCTTGCAGTAGGAAGACCAAAAATGGCAAGCTAACATCAGTACTTAATCACCTTGGGTGCAAACTTGATACTGGACATTGCAGGTACAGGGGCACTGAAATACAAGAAGTTATTGAGCCGTGCTACAGACACTACCTTATCTGTGCAGGTTGTCTTCTTCGCTGTTATTTTGTGCCTTTGTTTGTAACGATTTCTTCCTTCTTTGTGGACAAGTTGCTCTTTTGTCAGGCGGGTCTTTCTTTTTCTCTGTTTTTGGTAGATCGCATTTTTATGTGCCAAAATAGGCAAGAAACAGTGCAAGAAGTTTAACAGGTTCTTTTTCTAATTTCCTTTATTTCTGCCTTAAAGGCACATTAACAGAAGTAATGTTTGTTTGACCAATTGTATTTCTTGACAAGTGAGGCTCTGAACCGAAACAATGCTGGAGAATTAACAGAATGTACTGTACAAAAGATTTGGAACAAACCAGTAAGTGAGAAAAGAGTGGATGAACTCAAGTACCACATTAAAGTGGTACATCTTTATAAAGTGGTTTGTTGGCAGTGTTTTGGATATGTTTAACTTGGTACTAAACTATCTATCTGGACCTGCCACCTGTGATTTGTGGTTGATTCTTTGCTTAACAGGTTTTTTTCTACTAAAATAAAATGCATCAAGAAAAGCAAGAATTGATATATGGATAAAGAGATTTTTTTTTTTGCTGTTGCACTATATTCATTTAGCTTCCAGTATAATTTTTAGGGTGGTCCTTAAGTTTATCCTGGCTTTGCTGAGTGAGGATTATATACAGTTTTACAGTATTCCCTTAACCAATCCCAAGCTGATCTCCTGAATGATCTCCAGGCCTCACTGGAATACTGCAGTGGGAGGAGCTGTATGAAAACTGTTTCCCCAGTTTTACATTTCTCACAGTTATATTGCCAAAACTGCAAACCTGTCATTGCTAGGACTTGAAATGATGATGTTCGGTGCAGGATAGCTAGCGTTGTGAAACAGCTGCACTCCTTGAATGGAATGGAGATAACAGAAGGTTCCTCTTAATGCTTATTTACATCACTACGTATATTATATGCGTGGGATTTTGTCAAGCATGATATTTGCTTACTCTGGTTTAGTTGTAGGCGGTTGCACAATGACGTCTTTTGTTAAAAGTCCAAAAATAAATCATTTAATTTTGTCTGTCATCACAGGTAAACTTCACTGTGCTAAAAACATTAGTTCGTAATGGGTGGTGTCTTAAATCAATAACAAGGCTTATTATTTGCGTTTTAAACCTAAATCTTTAAATGCCTGTTGTGGCCTTCCTGTATTGGAAACCAGCCAGAGGAGATGTACTAGAAGTTTCTTCTCTTCTTGTCTGAGCCCAGTGTGATTTTTAGCATGAGTTACTCGCCAGATTTCCGGGGCTGTGCTTTCTCTCATTGACAGGCATTCTCAAGGAGATGCAGGAATACTTTGCCAGTTCAGGCGCACAGGCCTTTTTAAAGCTTTTCCTCTTTCCTTTTTTCTTTACCAAAACATGTTGTTTTTTCAGAAGACTCATTCTGACACAATACTGTAGCATACAGTGTGAGGCTGCTTTCTGAGGGAGGTGGCAGAAGAGGGGAGACATGAAGAATGTCTGTTTACCTGCATGTCCTGCAGTTCCTGTCTCAATATCTGCCATCACATGGAAGTGTTAGAATTAGTGTTTCAGAGTGAGTCGTATTTCATAGTCTGTAATAATTTCAAAGGCACCCAGACAGAAATATTGGAAATTCTTCCCTCATTGTGGATGTGTAGCAGAAATTTACTAACGATGTAGGAAACACAGTTAATACTGACAAAGTGAGCATAGCTCAATGTGAGACACAGTGACTGCCATTCCTGTAAGACTCAGAATTGCATTGTGTTGTGTGTCAGGAGCAGAGCTCCAAAATGCGAAATAAGGGCTTTGGATACAGAAATTGGCAAGCGTTTATTGTACTTCATCACCACCTCATAAAGATGTGTCTCAATGAAAAACGAAATTAAGAGCAGAAGCAATTCAGTACTAACGAGAAAATCAGTAAATGGTTGAAAACGGTAAAGAGGCGTATGCACCACTTAAAAAAAATATATATTCCTGCATGTAAATTGAAAAAAAAATTAAAAGAGGCGAGTAAATGTGGTGCCACTAATAACTATAAACAACAACTAGACATAAATGTCTTTCAGAAGCTGTTGTTGCCATTTTGACTTTCAGGCAGATCTTGGTCAGTGGTGTAAGATTTTATATTTTATATTTGAGGTGGAAGAGGGGTGGCATTTTTAAATGATATTATTTGCATTCTAAAATAAGATGTACTATAGGCGAAGCACTATTCCCAGTTACTCTGGTAACCCTTCTTATACCCTGTCAGCAAGGCGGAACTGTGCTCCAACAAAACCCAGATCTCATGCGACTTTGTTAGTCGCATTGGAGTGATCTACAATAATCTCATGCATCTTTGCCGACACCGACCATTGACTGTTAAGGCTACTTTTACACTCTTAAAAACCAATTAAGATGCGCTGCAAATGTTTCCTACATTTACATTTTCTTTTTTGGTAAATTTAAGACGATGTGGGATTTAGGTAGCACCTAAAATGGGGTGACAGCTGGGGCGGAAAAGCCATATTTAGGGGTGGTAGCACCCTGTACCATCCCCTCTGGATATGCCCCTAGACTCAGTGTGTATTTATTGTGTTGTGTACATATATATCTGTGCAGGTGAAGTTAAAACAGTGTACTGTATTTTATAGCATTGGCACATGTGTGTTTTGTCACAGGAAACCCAGATTATACTTTATTTTAAAATAAGCCTAAAAGTTTCAGCAGTGAGGTCTGTTGGAACCCTTTTTCGCCGGATATGTTTGCACGTTAAAGTTTTGGATGTACATGTTTCATCTCTGTTTATGGTGTACACACAAGAAGAACACGCCATATATTATGCTGATCTTGTTTTTGCTTTGCTAGGAATTCTTTCACGCCTGTTTCTTACATTCATCTCAATTTTCATTTTTCACATTGCTGTGCTTGTCTGACAATGAGCTCCTTTCCCCTCAGTGTCTCTGGCTTTGCTGCTTGCCAGGCTGCACTTATCTGTGGGTTTGAGTGGAGTCTCCCTGGCAATGCTGACACTGACTCTCCTATGAGGGCTGTGGGTAGAGAAAGGTTCAAGATGCTGTGTGAATAGTAGGAGTCCTCCGATCATCTGCTTGACGTGCTCTTTAATATTAATCTTTTATAGTGAAGCTGTAATTCAGCTGAATTAAGAGTGCACGTTTGCATCCACAGTCTTATCGGATCATCTCTTGTCCATGTTTTTGAATTGTATCTTTTATCTTCATCCAGAGACCATCGCCACCTGTCTCATCAGTGCTGGATGTGCTATCTCTTCTCATGGGTTTTCTTGCAAAAAATGTGGTCAGACCCAGGTAGTATATTTATCCTTTTTAGTCACAGGCTCTCGTTATCTCATGTCCCTTTGCAGAGTGCTTACTGTACAAATCAAGAGACGGTGGTGACAGCCATTTATGGCATTGATAACTGCACTCTCCCTTCTGCATTTGAAGAATAAACAACACAAGATTAAAATACTTAGTTGCAACAATATCTGGAAAGTGAATTGCATAATGGGTGGAATATAGTGGTAGTGAATATGATGTGCTTTCCGACCAGCCCTGGTTTATGTGACAGACTTGGCTGTGCACTGTGACCTGGTCTCAGCTCTGTCCATGCATGTTCAGTGCACGTGGTATTTACCACTGCAGGAGCTCTGGGCCATGAGTTGGGAATACAGAAATACCCCCCAACGAATTAAGACCACTATTTTCTCTTATTACACAGACGCATATGAATCAGCAGCAGGATTCCTACCAGTTCATACATCTCTCATTACTCTTAACAATCTTTCTTGTTTATACAAACGGAGGACAGTGATGGTTGCATTCCTTAATCACGAAGAGTGGTGTATGTAAATACTGGCAACAAATGATTTAAAAAAATCAACTTTGCTTAAGGTGGATTCTTGGGGACTGCTGTGAGGGACATTGGCCTATAAACAGGTTTTTTGGTGAATGACAACAGAAGTCCTGGTCATTAAGCTTCTTTTAAGTTGTCCACAAGCGGTGATAGGGCCTGTTCATCCTTGCTCACTTTGACACCACCCTTGATTCACCCACCATCCCCTAAATCCTTGACAGCCATCAGCTAAAATTAGCTTGATAATGCTTGGAGGCCAGCAATCAGAGAACGGATCTGGAATAGATGCGCAGCCTAATCTCCCCCCTCCCTGCAATGCTTACTTGTAAGATGGACTGTCATCATAGAAAAGCAGCTTAAAGGGGTCACCTCTCTCTCTCCCTGTCTCCCTCTCACTCTTTCCACTGCCTCTTAAATGTTGTGTCAAAACTAAGCCTCCCATGCCAGCAGGCCAGTTTTCCCTATCTCAGTTGTCTCTATGTCTCTTGCGGTTTGGCCACACTCGGGGGTCTGTGCGGATCTGTTTGGCAGCTGACACAGGGGAGGCTTTTTGGCCTTGGGTGATTAGACTGGAATAATCCCCCAGTACCCCACCTCAACACTTCTGGGAATCCTGTTTTCTATGTGAGGCGGGGGTGGGAGGAGTCAAGGTATAGATAACATCTGGGGAGTTCATATTTTTCCAGCAAAAAACGACGGCGATCAGGACCCCGTGTGTGTCTTTTCAGTAAGTGACTTGACCTTCGAGGGGTACACCAGTGATCTCTTTGAGAGTGGACAGCCACCTTCACCCTTACTTTTCTTCTCTCTCTCTGGGTCCTGATGGACCTACAGTGCATTTTTGAACAGCGCAATAAGGTACTATCTCCTGCTGTCTGTGTCTGCTGAGTAGAGGCTTTTAGTATAGATAATGCACAGGGCAGGTGGTGATGATGTTTGTACAACCTTATGTGTTTGCAAGGGTTTAGTAACTGCCCCCTGTCATGCAGACATTTCCCTCACATTGCTTTTAAAAGTGCTGGAATGAAATATATTCTGCATCCTTTAAGCGCGACTTCTTCCCATTGTAAATTGTGTTCTGAATCTTCTTGCCACCGGGTGATGATCACTCCAGGTTTATTTTATTGTATGTGATGATTCATGTGTCTTTAGTTCAAGCTGTCATCATTGTTAAATGCAGGCTTATGAGAAATAATGGATTTTCTTGTAATTCTTTGTGAGTGGAGGCTTGCTCATTAAATTGACTGTTTTCACTCATTGTAAATGCTGATTTTCTTTTTGTTGCTATTGTGCGGAAATCCTAAATGACTAAATACACAATTACTCGAAGATTTAAATCACCTTTACTCTGCAGGTCCTCACAACACAGACCTGTCCATGCTGTAATGGTAAGGGCAGTTTTAGACCCGTAATTTTTTTTTTTTCATTTTATGAAAACCCCCTGCATAGTTGCATTGGTCTCAAGTTTTTTGGGCATGTTTTCTGGTTGATCGGCTTGGTTGTTGTGGCTCCTTTGTGCGGTGCGATCCAGGAGAGGCTATTACACAGTAAGCTGCCGAGTGAGGATGGTTATCTCAAGGAGCAGCTGGGAGCCGTATTCATAAAACTTTTATTCCACACACCGAGGTTACACCTGCTACTTAACTAATGAAAGAACAACACAATCAGAAATGTTGTGGTGTAATGTTTCACAATGTTCATTTTAGAAGAGATGGTTAAACATTTTTGCGACATCAGGTTTAATTTCTTATTTTCAAAATAAGGTCTTTAGTGTTACGGCGTGTTTTTAAGGCTACAGCTTTTGTTTTACACTGGCAGAGTTGCAGAAAAATAGGCTTATGTCTTCATTTCAGCAAATACCCTAACAGTTTGCTTATTTCTTTTACGTTGTAGATGCTAGGCGGGGGGAGAAATTCTAATGTCTAATGATATTTTCACGATAATGTGACAATCTTCCACATTATAATTAAGCCAATTTTAGTTGGATTGATTCATTGTATTTTCAACAAGCCTAGCATTTTTAAATAAAAAACTTTTTTTTGGAATTTGAATGGCTTTCTTTGACCTTCTACATAGGCCAATTGGTCAAAACTCAAGCACGGCTTTCTGCTTACTGACGCACAGCTATACGAGATGGCACTGGTTGTTCATTCTAAACGCGTTTCACTTCAAACCACTGAATTTTGCTCTCAGTACCTCTGCGTTGAATTAGCATTTACCGGTGTTATTCCAGAAGTTCATTTACAGAGACCGGGGGTTCCATTTTAATTATTAGCTTTATTAATCTTATTTGTAATAGAACCCTGGAAGAACAATTACAATGTATGGTTGTAGGCTGCTTTTTCGCCTGATCGTTGGCAAAAAACATCCTGTGATAAAGTAATATACAATTCTCTCACTGTTCAGTTCTACAGAAACTGAACAAATATTTTAGTTGGGAGCGAATATTTTTTGGATAAATTTTTTAGTGATGAAAAATATTTTTCCCCACAAATGTTCATTAGGAGAATGTGGTATTGTCAGGAGGCTGAAAGTTTAAAAAGAAAGATCAATTTTTTGTTTTGTGATAGTTTTTTTCTGAGTCAGCAGCGAGTGCTGGTTAAAGAAGTCCACTGGTGCTCTATTTCTGTCCAGCCCTCTGAACTCTGCACTGGCAACCTGTGGAAAGAATCCAAGCCGTTACCTTGTCTGATAAAAACTTGACCTCATCTAGACAGGACTACTAATTGTGTGAAGTGCAATGATGTAATTGCTACCGCTCCTCATAAATGATTTTCCAGCAGAGAACCTTTCAGTCTCTTCAGGTAGAGCAGATTACAATAAAATAACATGAGAAAATATGCAAGCAATTTAGGTTTTCTTCAGTGCCATAATAACCAGTAGCAGCTGCTCTTTAGGTATGCATGCTAATGGATTACTGTGCACTACACATTAATGTGAACTTCAGTGGTTCTCATTAGGGTTCACCCTTAAACTCTAAAGGCACTGACAAATGGTTTGGAAAGGATAGCAAGGCACAAATATATTTGATTTAGCAAATCTGAACATTTGTTGTCATTTCAGGCACCGAGTAGTAGTATGCACGGAGAGATAAAGGCACAGACTACTGGGTCTGATTTGTGGTTTTTAAAAGTTTTGTACAGGTGTTGGTTTGTGATGATATGCATAGTATGCATAGTATGTCAATTCCTGTAGTTTAGGAAAGAAGATGTGTGCTTATTGTATGATTAAGAAGGTATGATAGAGTAGGTGTTGCTTCCAGGGGCTGTCTGTTGATTGTTTTGCTTTGTTTTTTAGGCTTAATCTTACCTGACAGGAACCTCGCTTCCTGTGCTCTCAACCACTTGATTTAAAAATAAACCCAATTCAGTGCTGTGCGTTACAGTCTGCAGACCTGCAGAGAGAGGAGAGCTTTTATATAGCTTCAAGCACCAGCTTCTGAAGCAGAAAATACAGATGTGCTTATTTCTGATGAACAAAAAGGCATAGAAGTTTATTAAAAGGTGAGAGTTTGAAAAGACTGGTTAAGTGAAATGTACCCTGCTGGCTGAGAAGATCCTGTAAGGGATTGCAACATTTGCCGCACTCATTTTATTTTTACTATTCTCCAGAATACAAAGGCTTTTAAAACTAGTTTACTCATTAGGCCATAGGATAAGTTTCTCTGAGTTCAGTCTCTGACTTTGCATTTTTGCATTTTTTTGGGGAAACCTATGCTTCCAGGTGTGATAAAGACTGTGTTTGAGATGTGGAGCTGAGGATTCCAAAATTCTTGATACCCATTGGAAAGGGTTTCTGGAAAAGCTATACAGACATTGTAGATAAAATTAGAACTGGTATGATTGTAATTCCATAAAATCCTACGTGTGAAGGAGTATTCCTTATTCATCTTTTAACAGTGTCTCCCTTCTCTGTCTGCGAATAAAGTGCCTCTGGTTTTTTCCCTTCTGATCTTCTCTGGTTGTGGTGCTGTTCATGGTTTATTGATGACGATAAGAACATTTTGTAATGTTTGCGTATAACTCCACTGTTATGAGCTAATGAGAGACATTTTGTGCTATCCTGGTGTCTTGATAGGAGATTACATTTAAGTGAAACTTGCAGTACTTTAAATGAATTGCTCAATACTCTGGATGCACCTGAAGATTGCAGATCGGTTTTAGATTTCTGTAAGACGGCTTGGTGAGTTTGCCATTTGTCATTTTCGTCCGGTATGTGTAACATTGCTTACGCTTACTGTCTGTGTTTATCATTAGGCAGCAGGCAACCACAGTGCTTGCTGTGAGTATGAGGCAGATGTTGTCATTGTAACAAAGACCAGAGACTAGTAGTGCCATTTGTCTTTCTCTAAAGAGAAACCTCGTCAGTTAAGCGCATGGAATCCCTTAATCTTTTATTGTCTTCTAATGCATCTCTGTCATGTTTTGTGCTTTGATCATGCTTCCACCTTCTTCCATAATAAAATAAGGTTAGTACAGTGTCTTTGGCTCCCTCCGAAACTAGTCCTTGCTAGAGCAGTAAGAGCTCTTGCCTCTGTGGAGAGTACTTTGGTGATAAGCGAAAGGTCTAGGTTTGGACTTAAATCTGTATTCTGTGCACCAGATGTTGCAGAGGAGCCTCAGCCCCTGGTGTTTTCATTAAAAAGTCACAATGTACAGTACCAGTCTGCCTTGAAAACAAAACCTGGACACACCGAAACTTAACAGTGAGCTTCCTGTCACACCTGCACTAAATCTGGGTCTTGCGTGTCTTAATATGTTCCTAGGTAGATCTCCTTAGTCGCTTAAAGATGAATAATGTAAGATAACTGTGCCATTATTCCTTATCATATTGTACCCCATTGTTATGAAACCCTTTGTTTCATGTGATAAATCATATCTTGCAAATACAGAACGGTGTGGTGATCTTGAGCTTGTTTTATTGCCTAGTTTTCAGAGCGTAGAGCTCACCTTCTGAAAGATTCTTTGTGTTTCAGGACTGAAGGTATGTCCTTGGTGGTTTAAAAGACCATGATTACGAAGACAATTGATACATTTCAGAGCATCCGATGAGATACAACAGTAGGACCTTTTCCATTTTTAATGTACTGTAATGTGGAATGATCTGCTCTTTAATCTCTTTCACCATTAGGAAGATGGCTGCCTCTTTATGCTTTATGTTTGCATACTACTCCCTTTAAAATGAAGGTCCCTATACACTAATGTAATATGAGTTGAATGTTACAATTGGTGTGTCGAGCAGAGCACAATACTGTGTGACATTGCTGTGGTTTTTGCTGTTCCTGGATATCATTTTCTGCTCAAATCCTTAAGAAGAGGTCTCGGTTTCACCTGACAGAGAAAGAGGAGATGGTCTTGAGTTCAAATGAGTCCTTCCAGGAAACTTTGGGAATATTGCTTTAAGATTTATAATAAGGGCTTTCTTTGCACTGCAGCTACCCAAACTCTTAGTGACTTCAAATCTATTCGCCTGTGCGAAACTGTGGGATGTGTACTCTGCTGAAAACACCGCCCCCTCATCTTTGTGTTTTTTTTAAAGCAACAGAGTAATAGATCCTGGCTCTCCTGTAAAGCAGTAAATGAAGAAACGAAAGCAGCCCACCTATTTGATATACTTTTCTGCCGCACAGTTTTAAATCCAAAAACAGTACAAAAACATGCAAAAAAAACCCCTAGGATAAGAAGCTGTTGGTGTTGTACACATGTATTAGCTGTAACAGTGAACAAAATTCTTATAACTAAAATTGAAAAAGATTAGCTAGCTGCTAACTGGCTGCCAGACAGGTGATTGGTATGGGCATTTCCATGACCAAAAATTAAACCTGGTAGTTTTCTTGCTATTTTGGTGTTTGTTAAAAAGATTTCTACACTTACAGTTAGTTCAGGTTGTGCTGTGCCTTTTGTTAAATGTCATATTTTCAAAGCTGGCTGGAAAGATCTTGAGGTCTGCGGTTGCAAACCCTCTCAGACCTCCTAATTTTTCCTTTCACAGCTAGACACCCCTGTTTACTCACGGTGTGAATACATCTGTGGCCTTTTGATGAATTCCGTGTGCTTTGCAATCAGCGAGGCGCTGTGTACCCTTGAAGAGTACAGTACATTTTACACTGATTGAGTTCCAACTGCTCCCGTTAATAAAGCCTCACCTTGTTAAAATTCCTGAGTTGTCAGCTGTGCAAATGCATGTGTTCAAATAGTGTGTTATTCAGGATGTCTGTGTGCATGGAAACACTGAATAGTAAGAACCACCAATTGCGGGGACTGATCACCCTTTTAAACCCACGTCTTATATCAGAAATATCTCAATTGTGTATTTCTGAAGTCTTTTCCATTAATGTAAATGTTTTTTTATTGGAAAGCACTTTCGATTAACATGCTCCTTTGCTTACATTTTACCCGCATTTGAAAAAACATATGGTCAAATTGTCACTGTGCCTGTTTGAATATTGGATACAGTATCGAGGTGGAGGAAGGGTGCTTGCTTCAATCCAGATGCATACATTTTTTGAATGAGATGCAGCATCTTTGCCAGACATCTGTTGCATAAGCACAGAGTCCTGTAAGTATAGATATGTGGTCATGCTAGATTGTTATGGTGTGTGTGAGATCAATGTGGTGGTTGCTGCATGGAGAGCCCTTGGGCATGGTGATTGTTTTAGTACTTTCAGTGACTACAGAAAAATCCAATGAAATCTTTCCTGACTTGTCATTTAATAATCGCAGGCTGCAGACTTAGAGATATCAAATGAATGTCTGATGCGTCCATTTTATACTCTACGGTAATGGGCTGGAATAGGCACGGTGTAATGGAGAAGTCGATCTAGCTCTCCCAGTAAGGTATTGCATTGCATGCATATGGGTATGTGGCCTTAAACATATGACTTTTTTTTGTAAGTGAACAAATGTATGCTAATCAGTGCACCACAAACACAATTAGTGTGGTAGTTTATCTGCAATCTCTGTAATTGTGTATGTGCTTGGGGTTTTCACTCACTAAAGCAGCCATGCATGACTTCAGTAGCAATCCAGACAAAGCCATTGTACCACTACTGCTGCTTGAGATGCGGTGCAGTTAATGGATATTGGAAATGTTTGTGTAGCAGTTTGCAGTGATAACTGAAGTCAATTTTAGAATCCGATTGCTGTGATTACCTCTAGTTAACTCTCTTTTTCCCACCCATTGCTCTCCTACTAATTTAGCTAGTTATACATAGATACAGATCTAATGACTCACTGTCAGCTTGGAGAGTGTGTGGATGAATAGCAGGAGGAAGGATTTTGTTTTTGGAGATGTAAGCTTAACCAGCCCTCCGTTCCCCTTGAGTCTCATAATGAACACGCTGTGGTTGTGGAGTCTCCATCCATATGCCATGCACAGAGCAGCCAAGAGGCTGTGACATGCGTGCCCTGTACACTGTAATGAAGACATCCCCAATGTGTTAACAGATGCCAGGAATGAGGTTATGCAGCTCTGGAAATGAGAGGGGGAAACCCTGCACTAATCCATCAGGATCACCATCCCAGAAGGTCAGCTCCGTAGAATGTGACGCTCAAAATCTCTCCCAGGACAAAGCTGGTTAATCGTTCTCAGCCATTGATTATACACTATTTTTTCAAAGCTAACTTTGGCTGTGCTTTGGTAGTTCAGATTGAATTGTGCTCCATAGATTGAAACAGAACATGTTCTGACAGACCAGACCCCCCCCATCTCTTTTTTTAATAGGTTATCATGTCAGCAGGACCTGATAACCAATCACAATCCCCTGCAATATAAATACCCTGTTGCTTTCAAAGCAATAGCTTGCTTTTTTTGTGCAAAATCAGCAGGGGACTTTAGTATGCTCAAGTTGCAAATGGAGTATTCATATGTACAGGACTGTTGACCAGCAATGCTTTTGTCAAAGCAAACTGAGTCAGACCCTTGCAGTGTTCAAATTTAGTTATGGCCCTTCTCATCCATTTCAGAGAAATACACTGTGCTAGCCTAATAATTCTGCAAGTTTTGATTCAAATTAAAACCACACATCCGTAACGTATTCAGTTTCTGGGAAGGGTTAGGGAACTTCATGCATTTTTGCCTTCTTTCAAGTGATAAACACAGCACATGAAGGAAAATCATCTTTCAGCAGGGTTTTTTTTTTCTGCTGATAGCTGGCAATTGCACAAAAAAAATGGCTGACAAAAAAAGCTGGCAATTGTACGTCTTCTAGTATGGACACCAGTACCCCTGCCTCTGACGAGCTTGTAAGGGAAAGTGTCCGGTCCATGTAGAGTGGAATCACTGGAAAAGAAGAGAAAGGAAAACTTTGCTTTATATCACTTCAGAAGCCTCAGACCCACCATTTTTGACACTGCAGACGTGCGGTTATCCGATGGCTTCTAGAGTAAATTGAAAACAATCCCTTTCTTTTCTATAGTGCTAATCACTCATGTGTCGGACTGCATTGAAGTCTCAGCAGATCAAACATAACATTCATAATCTAGAAAAAAAGTGTGTTGACCAGGATGTCTTAATTTTTTAAAATGATGTTCGTACTTGACTAGAAAGTCTCTGCAGGTCTGCAGCACTTATCAGATAACTCCAGAACAGCACACCTTGTACTCTGATGTCTGCCACCTGATTGCACAGCAGCCTGGAGAACTGTATTACTGTACCCTAGATTTGCAAAGTGGAAAAGGACAAAAAGAGCTGACAATTCTTTTCCGTTGTTCATTGTCAACTAAGACGCTAAAAAGAAAAAGTGTTGGTTTTTTTTATAGAGATCATACTTTTAACCAAGTATTAATCGGAGAAAGAGGAAATCTGAACGTCTGTCTGAAATTGTAGGGCAGGATTTAAAAATAAAAAACTTGCAGAAATGACATTTGTAAGTGTGGACTGTTGATTTGCCAGATCTTCCCTTGTGCATGTTTCAAAAGGATAGACTGATACCATTAGTAGTGCTTTTGTAAGTTTAAAGGCATCAAAGAGAAAAGCTGAACAGATTGCTGTGTAATTATGTTAAAATGCACCGAGAAGGACAAAGTGAATTCCAGTAACTGTGCACTGATGGATCAGGCCTGTGAGCTGTGGCAATCTATGGAGAATGGCGAGCAGCCAATTTTGCTTTATTAGCTCTGGCTCTGGGCCCTGGGACATTCGTCAGGAATATGGGTGTCCATTGATATGACAGGATTTTTCATCCCCGGTCCAGTTGTAAAGCATAACCCTGCACGTAGTCTCAGAAGGGCACACACGTGCTGTCCAAATAAGGTGGTTAAACTGGTCACTTTCAATAAACAGGAAACAATGCAGCATTTTTGATCATGTTTATGTCCTGTTTGTTATTTTGCTTTTAAACTCTAGGATGCACGAGTGTGTCTTCAATGAACACTTTGAGTCGTTTGTGTGTTGTCAGCAGTGGTTGCTGAGATTGGGTGACACTGCTTTGACAAATAGCATGAAGTTAGTGGGGCAACAGGCAATTGTTTTTTCAGATATTTAGTAATTTTGTGTTTGTTTGAATAGTGGAAGAGCAACAGGTCCTTTAAAAGTCTTTTAATTTGCTGTAGGAAAGGGCAATGGGAGAGAGGTGGACTCTGAGCTCAGCAGATTTGGAGTCTAGTTGCGTTTGCCCACCTCTCTAGGACTGAAAGATCAGAGTGATCAGGAAGTAATTTAAACTTTTCCTACTGCAAGGCTTTAGGTAATCTGTTAACCAAATCTGCAAGGCCATTTTAGTCAAATGCAAAGGGTTTTGCAAAACAAAGCTCCTGGCCACATCTGACCAATCCCTCTTCTTACTGTGAGCGATTGAATCCGTATCTCTTATTGGAGAACACAGGACTCCTTTACAGCTCTAAGGCAATTACCCCGGCATCCTGGCCAAATTTCCCATTGGCCTTTACCAATCACGGCCTCCTAATAATTCCCATCTCTGAATTGGCTTCATTACTCTGTTCTCCTCCCCACTGAGAGCTGATGTGTGGTGAGCGTACTGATGCACTATGGCATCATCCAGGTGGGGGACTACACATTTTGGAGGGGAGTACCCAATACCTGTAAAGCGCTTTGAGTGGAGTGTCCAGAAATGCTCTATATAAGTATAAGGAATTATTATTATTATTATTATTATTATTATTGTTATTATTATTATTATTATTATTATTAAAACTCAACAGCTCTTACCTGTCTGGTCTCCTTGACAGTGTAATGCACTTATCTACCTGTCTGAAGGTCTGAAAGTTCATGGGGGGTGGGGCTTAGGAACTGGCACCATGTATGTGCAAGCACATGACTTCCACGCGTCTATGATGAGGTTTATGGTCTTAGGTGGTAAAGGTTTATAGACAACTACTACTGTTTTTTTCGGTCATTTACTCACTAAGGAAAGCTAATGACTTATACATTATCAGAATTGTACAGCCACTGTATGAGTAGTTAAATCTTTTGTTATCCGTTAGATTGAATAGACTGCAATGGATTATGTGCAAGCAATAAACTGCACAGTGGAATTTGGCCAGTCCCAATGGATTTTTTTACAATTTTGTAAGACTTTCTTTGTCTTGTTCAGACTAGTTCAGTCATTCAAGCAGTGTACTATACAACATTTTATTCAAAGACCGGAAAGCAAAGCCTTGACTTGTTGAGGGAAATGCTATCTTCATTTCCATACAATATTCAGCTTTAGCTGTGCCATGTACACCTTCGGGGAGGTTTTTCAGTTTTCACTGGACCTCACTTAGACGACGGAGACTCAATGTTTTTTTTCCAGTTTCCTCCTGAGTGACCAGGCTGCCCTGCAGATTTTCTGACTGAGTAGCCGGTGTCATTGAAGGACAGAAACTGCTGATTCCTCTGTGTGAACTGTGGCACAAGGCTGGGTTTTTTCCTTTCACGTCTACGTCACAGACTTTACCCCGTTTCTCTTTCTAGAAACTGAAATCAATATGCAGGTCTTGGTGGACCAGAGCCAGGGCTTTGAAGGCACGCAGAAGACATCACCAGCATCTCTAGTTACGCACTGGGCATAATGCATGTCCAAGAGTGTTTTTTTTTTCTTCCTTTGAGAGATGGCTTGGGCTACTGAATTCTGGCTCAATTTGTCATTGGAGCTCCTGACTACATTCTCTGGATACCCTTAAAGCCTGCTCATTTCTATAAAAAGCAGGGATCCAGTACCAGAAAACTGTAAACATAATTTCTAAGCCTGGGAACAAAATGTCATGGAAAAATATAAAAAACTATTGAGTGTTCAGAAAACGTAAATATATAGAGTATTGAAAGTATTGATGGGTAAAAACTACTACTACTAAAAGAGCTGAGTAGTGTGGAGCAAACCTTTTTAAAGCTTGTAGTGAATTAAAGGAAGATGTGGGCGTGATGATTAGTTGGTTGTGAGGGGTGTTGATGAGGCTGTAATGATACCATAGGAAATTGTGTAGAAAAAGCAGAGAAAGTGATCCTTGAAGGACTATGGGACACTTGTGGTTCAATTCACAGAATTCAGCCATAGCTTCTAACACTCCATCGCATGACTTGAGAAAAGTCCACTGGCGTTGTGGTAAATTGTAAGTCTGAAATGAATTTGACTGCCCCCGTACAGGGATTATAACTCATGGCACTGTCCCCTAGCGACTGAGCTCAAAATGGTAACCTCCCCCCCAAATCGGAATGCCACAATGTTGTACAAGGTATCAACAGCTACATTCTGGAAAAATAAAAACTGGGATTTTAGTGAACATGGCAAGATCTTGTCCAAGGAGGCTTCCAGTTGGGGTCGTCTTGCTTTCGAGCTGCACAGGTTGAACTCACTCCTTAAATATGCAGTAACGTGGCAACATCTGCTGATGCAGTTTGTCAGGTGTAAAGGGAATATAGCTTGGCAAGGAGATCACCGGACACTCGCATGCCTTCCATCTCAGATTTCTTCTGTCATTCGTGGATTTCAGCATCAAGGTGAATGTGAAAATGTTCACTGTGCCATCATCAGGGATTTAAAGAAATGAAAAAAATGCTTTACCTCTACTGAATTAATCTTTAACCAGCTGCTGGGGTTTTGTCTACATTTGTGACTTTCCAATTCCCCGTGGCTACACAGTTTCTGAAAGAAATGCAAGCAGGTGGGAATAGAGCTGACTATATGACGTCCTATCATTACACGAGCGTTTCTCCCTGCTGGTGTGTCTTCTCCCAGACCTGGTCCACTCTTGCCATTTTCTGCCAAGAGCAACGAAACATAGTGTTCCGAACAGAGGTGTGTGCATGACGCTCATTCTTTGGTGTGTTAACGCCTATTTAATTCCCATGATGTTTTCCATTTTTAATCTCCTGCGAGCACCAGTGTGTTTTGTTTAAAAGCAAACCAAAACCAGCCTAATTTAACTTAAAAATACTAGAATCTCATATTTCTTTCTTTAGGATGTAAATTATACGGAGTGTATTATTTTGCATTGCTCATCAGTTTTGACTTTTTAGATTAATATTAAATTAGATTCATTTGACAATTTTGCTTTTCAATGTGCACGAGATTTAGATTGTAAAAAGCATGAACGCCAAGATATTTTTTCTTCCTACCTTTTTGATGAAGTGGATCTAGTGTTATTGAACAGGGTATTGTTTCCACCAGGAAAGGTAGGTGTTTGTAACCCCGAGTGCATGTTTGTTTGCCTAATAAAATGCTGAAGGGTGTGCGGGACAGGTGTGGGTTCGGTTTGCATGTTTCTGACGAGTGGTTTGTGATGAATCATTCCTGCACTCAATTCTCACCGCTGTTGACAAAGCTGTCAGTAAGATTTAAAAAAAAAAATGATAGCATCTCCTCTTACAAGGATATATAAATCCTGTCATAATAGCAAACATGCGAACTCAATATAAACCAGTAGTTGGACCTCCTACAAACACTAAACTGCTTGGAAACTCTTTTGTGATGGGGTAGTGATGATTCATTCTTTTCAGCTATTATTATATTGCTGCAAGTGAAGATCAGTCTTGCATCACAAGATTTAAAGCTTGGCCCTGTTCGAAGAAGTTTAACCTAACCTAACCCCCTGTTGGATGCCCGTACCTAATGTAACCGAATCCACCAGCTATTATTAATAGAAAATATGAGGTAGTCATACAGGACTGACAACGATTCATTTATTGATTTGGACTAGACTGTGCTATTTGGTTCATGTAACATATTGTAGAACCACCTCTTAAGTGTAACACACCTTTCATTGTGGAAATGAAATTGCAACTCATTGAAAAATTGAAAACCATATCGCATTCATTAACAAGAAGTCAAAGAGTATAGTTTAGAAATAATCACAAAAAGAAACTGCCATAAAACTCTGTCTCTGTATGTTAGTAATTATTTGATTGCATTTGTAGTGTATATCAGCATATTGTTGCAATTTGTAGGCAATGAAACCATCGTTAAAAGTTCATTGAAAATTAGAAATGAGTTGAAAATGAATGATTTGGCCTCATAGAGATTAACTACTACTGAAGGCTACTCCTGTGGACACATTGTAGCCCATAGGTGTTGGTGGGCTTGTAACAGTAGAGGAGGTAGAGGAAGAAAACTTGAACACTCTGTAAGCTCTTTGGAGCAGAGAAACCATAGGAGAATTAATGAAACCAAGGTTTTTCTAGCAGCTTAACGTCTGTTGAGACTGTTGTGTGCTGATGTGTATTGTAGTGTTATGGAAGACACTATCTACAATACCTGTGGCCTCTGGTGCATTGTCACCTGTCACGTGCAGTATCGGCCCTGAAAAATGTAACATTAGCTTTTGACTGTCATGCCATATTTTGTTCTTTCCCATACTTTCTGGTGCCTGTTCGCATTAAAGATTTATTGTAGATAATTCCAGCCCACTTTAAAAAAAATCTAGCCTTTATCTTTATATTAAATGCACTAGTTTACAGATTCTGGTATCGGGGCTAACATGAGCAGTTACATTTTATTGGTGGTGTTGGCTCTTCAGGTTTTTGTCTTGGGCATATGTCAGACTGTGGGTTTTGTTAATTTTTCAGCATTTAATTCCCTTCTGTCTTTGTTAAAGAAGAAAATATTTAATTCAGTTATAGTGTGGCTGAATTCCAGCCTTCAAGAATTTGGAGAGCCCTACCAAAACTAAACAAAAGAGCTGATCAAGGAATCATTTGCAAGCTACCAGAATACAAGAATGATGTCAGTTACATTCCTCATTGCTGCCAGGTTCTGAACTTATCATCTTAATGACTTTGCGAGGGGGAAGGGAGTGACTGGGTATCGTTTGTTTTTTCTTTATTTTTGCTGTTGTTAAATGCATCCATGGAGGTTAATTTGCATTGCATCTTCCTCCGAAAAAGTAATGCTGCAAATAACTTTTTGGGACATTGCATTTAACCATGACTGTTTAATTTTTGTAAATGTTTTAAAACTTTCTGATAAATAATTTAACTGTAACATTTTAATTATACATATTTAAGTAAAATGTTATTGCTTTTATTTCTGGTAGGAAAATAAACCAGTAAAGTCTAGATTAACAAAATAAATAGCTCCAGAACTTCACTAATATTGGTGGGATGTACAGTATGTATGACTCTTAATTAGGCCTAATTTGTGTTCATTTATTTCAATCCATTTAATTACTGTATATGTGCAGTGATGTGAGATTTTGCTTGGGCTGGTCTCCCAGTATTGCGTAGACACTGGATCATTGCCTTTTAAAGGGGGGATTTAACTAATGGATTTAATGGAGAAGGAAATTGCCCTTTTTTCTTTTAATCATAAGGAAGCAACAATGAGAAAATAACATGATGAATGTTAGATGAATGCTGAACCTGTTTTTCCCCAGGAAATTTTTAGTTACTATATTAATATTTATTCCTACTTTTTATTAACTGTAAAAATGAGAGATATGCTATAGATCTGAAGCATGCTACGCCTGTTTTTCCTCTTCCAAAGATTTTGGATTAAAGCTCTAAAACATGTGCTGACTATGATCTTTGAGGGCTTGCAGTCCAGACCTAGGAAAAGGTTAAATCAGTTGGTTTAATTTTGCGATTAAGAGATTACCTGGAGTACAAGCCAAAAGGCCTCAGCAACCCTCAAGTTACCAGTTATGCACTCCTGGCAGAGAGAAATCTGGACCTCTTTTTCTTCTGTGTGGCTTTAGTCCAGAGACAGTGGCCTGGGTTCGCCTGTTGCAACAGGATACCCCCATCATTCTCCCATGACCAGAATGATGGTGATGGTGACCAGATTATCATGCAGACCCCGCCTGACCCTCCTCTGAACCTGATTGGTAAAATCGTTTCCTCAGCACGATTGGTCAGTTATAGGTTCACAGGCTCTCAGGTGATGTTCAGAAGCATTAGGGTTACTCTTAATAAGATGTCTGATCGGTTATTATCAGATTAGGCAGGAGCGCAATTGGTCAGATTTCTGTCGCCCGATTGTTTCTCTGCAGCAGCCAATGTGATCAGGTTCCTGATGCACTGCAGTACCGAATGCCTTGTCAAGATAAGATTTTGGCTTCCAAAGTCACTTTAGCCCTGCCCGCATTCCTAACTGTGCTCGAACTTTTGCAATATTTAGGAACATTGATCAGTGGTTGCAGACACTTGGTGTCAGGGGTGAAAGGCCCAGTCATACCCAGTCCAGCTCATAAGAGAGCTGTCTCTGTCCAGCAGTTACCTCAGATATGCTGCTGAGGGAGACTGAGCGACGCCTGTCTAGTCTTTGATACTGCCTCTTGTGCAGCAGGAATTTTGTGCAAAAGGTTTTAATTGACCGAGCATCATGGAAGTGCTTGGAGTGCAATTCCTGAGGGGTGAACCAATCAATTAGATAAGTACCTGGTGGAAATGTTTCACGACAGGAAAGGGATTTTTTTCAGACTTGTAGGTCATCATGAATTCCAGCCATGTGCTGAGTCTGCACGCCATCATGTACGTGTCCTAATTAGGTAAAATAAAATGTTATGGATTGTATTCCAATATAATTACATTGAGGTTTTTGTCATTTTGGCATATTTTTGGTATGTTAATTTTTAGTTATTAGTTTAGTATGTTAGTTTAGGAATTGGGTGCTTCTGTAGGAGATTTGGCATCCTTAAGTTAGACTGTTTGGACAAGCAGAAGAAAGTCATGCATTACAGATTTACCTTTCTGGTGCTAGTTTGAGAAGAAATGGGTTGAGAATATGTGCCTGGGAAGTGAAGGGCTTTGGAGAGTGATCTGACATTGCTCAAGGCAAGGGCAGGGCTTAGATAATCAGACTTTTGGAAATTGAATGCAATGGTCAGTTCTTTTTTCTTCTTAGATCACTTCTCTCTGTAAGATGAGGTTGTGTAATAATACACTATTAATACACAGTATCAGTATTAATATATGGTATTATTAATACAGTATATTACAGTGTACATGCTGTATGTATAGTGTAATGTACAATTAATTTGACACTTTAATACATTTACAGTTTGCAATTACTTTTGATTATATGCAGAAACAGATACCAGTTTATATACCTTGCTTTGCTGAAGAGATTTAGGTAAATTGCATTTCTCAAAGGTACAGCAATGTGTCTCCACATGAACCCACAACCTCCCTGCCAGAGCACTGTGTACTATGTAATACCCTTGTAAAACACTTGTCAGGGCATCTACTTGGCTACTTCACATTGCTATCCCATAGTAACCAGTGAGATGTCTTACGCATCTGATGAAGGATAGCTCCGGCTCTGACCGGTAATGCAGTGAGCTTGTAGGTACGTACAGTAGGCAGGGTTGTAGGATCACAGTAGGCAAACCACAGGGTTGTTGTTGCATCGCCAGACTAGAATGATTTGGCTGGCTTCATTCCACCTTTCCCTGACAGGCCAAGGTCAACTGTGTGCCTTTGTTTATCACGGCAAGCTAAAGAAAGACCAGTTTCTTACTAGCAATGTCTGGACCATAAGGCCTTTAGTGCTTAAGTTACTTGAGAGTTCCCAAGTATCAAAACATGAAAAGTGGCATATTTCATCCTGAGGCATTGATAATGGATTGTGCTGGATCAGAAAATACATCCTGACTTGAGTGTGTTAAGGATGGAAAAATTAGTCCCCTTGTTATTAACGATACGTTCTGCGTACATTCAGTGCCCCGTGATGTTTGTTCCATTAGTGTGCTCACCACTCTTCTCTTATTGGTCCGCTGTCTTGCAGGAGGCATCTTCCAGAGCTCCGCGAGTCGGGATTGGCTGGCTGGCGGGCGTGGCCGGCGGGCTGGCTCCTCCCCCGCCCGGTGGCAGCGTGCGATCTCCGCCGACCCCCTGCGCCCCCCGCTCGCCCGGTCTGCACGCCCGAGCCCATGCCCAGAGTGCCTCGCGGCCCGCCAACGCCATGTGCCTTTCGCACACCATGGAAGTGGGCAAGCACGGCGCGAGCCAGGGGCCAGGCAGGCGTGGCGGAGTGCTGCTGGAGCCTTTCGTGCACCAAGTGGGCGGGCACACCAGCATGATGCGCTACGATGACCACACTGTCTGCAAGCCTCTGATTGCCCGGGAGCAGAGATTCTACGAGTCTTTGCCACCTGAGATGAAGGAATTCACCCCTGAGTATAAAGGTAAGCCCTGGGCTTCGCTCTGCACTCGCAGGGTCACTTCGTAAAGCAACACTCCTCTTTCCCAATAGGCTGCCTGTACCTAAGCTCGCTCAACTCGATTCAACTGTACCTGAATCGCACGGTAATCTGATACGCCAGTGTAACACTCTTTCACGTAAATAATTTGAAGAGACGATGGAAATTAATCTTTTTGTTCTTGCACAATCTTTAGTTCCGTTTAAAAAAAAATACTCATGAGTAGCTCAAGTAGGGAGCTGCGTCAGCATGCGTAGGCTGTAAAGGAACAAGAAAAGGTTTATTCCATGCTGAAAAGAGAAGAAAAGAAACACAATGTTTGGAAAACACCGAAGAAGGCTCCACAGCTGAAACGTTGTTTCTTCTCTTCTCTTTACAGCATGGAATAAACCTTTACTTGTTTCTTTGCATACTCATAAGTAGTTTGGCATAGTGCTGGCGAGCTTCATTCTGCAGCATAATACCAGATCAGCCTTAACAAATCTAACTAATTTCCTGCTCTACTTCTAATGTTCAGAGCTTAACTGATGGCAGGGTAATTATGATCCCCTCCTCATTGTTAGAGCCTGTGTTTTTTGCCAGATGAGTTAAAACAAAGCTCAGAGAACTATGTCTTGCTGTTTGGTGGTTCTGTGGTCTGATAATAATTTTGAGTATAGGTTTATGTGCGGTTTCGATTTTGTGCGTCAAATCATCGAGATGGAACACCTTGTCCTGTAAGGAGAAGCTAATAATTGGTTAAAGGCATAACTCGATCCAAGACAACCAATATGCTCAGAAAAAACAAACTTTGATTTTGATGCAATAAATAGTATTTGGGCTAAAAATCTTGGTATTTTTAATGAATAGTAACTTGAAAGGGTTTTCTTTTAGTTTGCCTCCCCTTATGGAAAAATAGGCTTCACCCTGTACTCAGTTCAGTTATACATTTATTTGGCCATAGCAACCATGAAATGTTAACTAATTGTGCTCAGATTATTTCAGCTTTTGATTGCATAAGCAACAAGGGCAAAATCTCTAAATTAATTGTTCATTTTTTGCAAACATTTTCTGCTTCAAATAGGTCTGCAAATACTGCCTCTTGAGTGAGTGTGATGGATTTGAATAATTCCTTTCAGCTTCATTTTTGGATTTGGTGCTTTACTGCATGCATCCTTGGTCGTTATATTGGTAGGAGTACATCAAGTAAAGTTGACCTCCAACAAAGGCTCTGGCACCAGCTGGAGCATTTAGCCTGCAACATCTCCCAGCTTTTAATTAAGGGCTGGAGCTGGCACAGTGCTTTTTCACTTATTCTCTTACTGGCTGTGAACATCCCATTATCTGGCAGTATTGTTGAGGTAATCAATGCTGAGCAAAAGCAGACTTGTAGGCCAGGTGGAACTTTATACCATTAGAGATTATTATTTGCAAATTCCCCAATGTTAAATTATAACAAGAAAACAGACCTTTTTTTTCTGGTCAGTGCTGTCAGTGCCCTTGCAGGTTCAGGTCTTTGTTCTGTATTAATCGAGCCAGAGATCAGACTGGCTGAATTTATGAGATGCATATTCTTTTTAATAGAGAAGAAGAGGCTAATATTAGCTGAAGGAGGTTTGCTGAGCAAATACCTTTGAACAGGTCATCAGCAGCTTCGTAAAACATTTTATCATTTTAATGCAGACTAATACTTCCTTGCCGAGAATGTAGATCAGCTTTATAGCGGTATAGCAAATCATTTTAATGCACCCCGCTCTCTTAATTCCAAGCGAGTGCTATTTCAAAGTTTCCGTCAGAAATGTTTGAAACAAAAATATTTCCTTACATGGGATTGTATAACATTCAAGCAAATAGAGTGGTCAGAGTAATTCTACACTCACTCAGTCGCATTAGCCATAAAGGTAGTGTCTATGTTGTGCTGAAATGAGTAATTAAATAAAAGTGTCACTCCTGTACTATTTCCAGAGTGGGGCAAACAAATTTACTCTCCCAATTTTCCATTCATTGACTCTTCTGCTCCCATGTAGCCTATCTGTCGCTGATAAAAATAGCCCATACCCACAAGTTTGGCATTGTTAACACATGACAATAAGGCTGGTGAATTGTCCTCATACAACAAAGGTATGACTGAAATGGAGAATGGATTAAAAATAGGACAGCAGGGGAGTGGCCAGTCTGTATGTGTTGTGTTGGCATTGCAACACAATTCTGAGCTTCCTTATTCACACAGTTTTCACAATTGTGGTTAGAAAATTAGATTTGTTTAAAAAAGGCAGGGCAACCGAAAACACAAATCATGTAGCATCACACATGATATTTTTTAGTTTTGGAGCTAATATACAGTTATGAGTTAGAAATATTTTGAATTTTGTTTAGGCAAACACTAATTTGTTCCTTTAGGTTTTATTGTCTTTCCTGGACAGGTGCCCTATGGAGAACATAGACTAACCTTGCTTGGTCAGCCTGAGTGCTTCTGTTTTCTGTGACCTGTTAGCATTGATGCTCAGAGTACATTTTAACCTACAGCAACCAGTCAAGCTCCTTTTGACTTTCCTCTTTTGCAGATCCAACACTGTAATGATCATTGACGTTTGCAGTCTTTACTGTGTTTCCCACTAAGTGTTTAACCTTGGAAAATCATAGCCCAGTTACTGTCGGTCTTAAAAAGATGGCTTTAAAAGATTTCACTGCTACTTGATTGAATCAGAAGAGAAGCAATGGGAATAGAATGGCATAATTCACACTTCTTGTTGAGGAAAGTCATCTCATGTGCTTGGTCTTCAGGACGGTAAAGTCTTGCTAAGGGTCTTGCGTGCTTTGATTGTAGTATCATGTATTGCAGTACTCTACAAAGGCAGCAGGGTTTTACATTTGGAATAGTACTATCATTGGCCTGAAAAGAGATGTTTTCATCCATTAATGCCATATGAAGTAAAGCAGTTTAATAATCATTTTAATTAGTGGGGTGAGTACTTTTGGATACTGCTGGATTTGTCTTTATCGGGTCAATAATTCTTGCATTTCTAACACTGCAAGGCTCTTGATTGGGAATATGTAATCATATTGAAGTATGTTTTTGTGGCTTGACCGAATAATCCAGGGAAAAATTCAGTTTACTCCGACTACTACTTGGATTTTTTCATGAAACTGCTGATCTAGCTTCAAAAGGGTGTGGAGGGTGTTCCAGTAGAAAAATGCTTGTGACTTCAATGGTAAAGAAAATGGTCACTACAGACTTTAATAGCTGTGTCAGACCAGAGGGGAAGAATCCAGTGAGTGGGCTTGTTGTTTGAATATTAGGGGAGGAGAAAGCCTAATTCATCTACAAAAATAGCTCAACAGTCAAAATCCCATGACAGATTTCACTGGAAACACATTTTAAAAGCTCCACTAACTGCGCACTTCGCCTGGTCATGGATAGGCAGGGTTTTATTTGTCATGTTTGTCATTTGTACTTTGAGAACAGCCTGACTGACTGTGTGAAAGTGCACTCAAAAGGAGTTTGCCCTTCTACGATTTAACCTTTCCGCGCTTCCCTGAGCGCCCGTGTTGCACAAAATCTGGCATCGAGAGATGCCCTACCCTGCGATCAGCTGCTGGGGGGAGATCTGTCATTGCAGGAAGAAAGGGCAAGTACGTGTTCACCTCAGATCTGGGCTCCATCTCTTTAAAACCACTGCAAAACAAGCTAAGACGCCAAATCCTTAGGCTCATTAAACTGAGCCTTTAGCCTTTCCCGAATTAGCCGCTGTGTTCGTGTTGTGGTCCACACCCCCCTGATCCTGGCTGCATTTAAACTGCACTCTGACATCAGCCTTGTCTCCATTCATTACTTCCCCATGCTGGCTGTGACATCATCAAGGAGGGATCAGAGAACAAAAAGGCAGCACTTTGCCAGTCAGCAGAAAGACACTGGTTTATTAACTCTCCCCTCTCCTGTCCTTTTCTAATGAAAGGATGCAGTGCTACTGCTTGGGATAATGGAAAGCACAATGAAGTGACCTTGCTGCACAGCAGTTTTTCATTATTTCAAGTCATGCGATCTTGTATCTAGCCTGTATTTTTAACCTTTTTGAGGTTTTCCTGTTACGTTAGTGTTTAAGCTTCCTGAAAACGTAGCTGCCTCTGAATGAAAAGGTAATATTTCTCATTGGTTGAATTTTTTCCACATTTATTGTTACGATATACCACAGATGTACAGGTTTTTTTTTTGCTAGGGAAGCTTTATTGGTTGCTACTGTATACACATTTATATATTACAAACCTGCACATGCAAAAAAAAAGACATTTAAAAGACATTTAACAGTGAACTATTATTCTTATACATTGCTTTTCGGAATATTACATTCTTGGTATTTTAAACCACAATAATGTTTTCCAGCCATTTTATGGCTGAGGTCACATTACATAAATTTGTCCCTTAACAAGTTAAATCAATTTGATCAATTTTAGGAAAGTAATAAAGTACAACGCCCAACCCTACATTGAGAGTTATTTAACTTTACCGTTGCAGACTGTTAATAGCTTTTTGTGTTAGTGATTGATTCTGTTCAATTGCACTTGTGAATATAGTTGGCTGTATACCAGATTGGATGACTGCTTTATCAATTAAATTAAAGGGGAATTTTAGGGAGTCCAGGTTGTAGTCCCAAGTGGCATTAACCCAGGGCACTGGGGTTAAAACGCTTACTCTTACAGTGTAATGGCATCTTTAAAGACTAGTTAGTCGGAACCTCAGTTTAGCATCTTATCAAAAGATCGCATCTTGTACAGAAGACTGTCTCCTATCATCGTGCTAGGGGCATTGATTTGGAAATACTGATCCAGAGGGAAGAGTGCTACCTACTGATCTACCAACATCAAAAGAGCAACCTCATTTTCCTTCGGGTCCTCCCATTCTGTTGTTGATCAGTCTGAGCTCCTTCAGGAGTGGTCAGCTCTGAATTCACATCCCAGCAGGCTTTATGGGTCACCCTCATATCATCAGCTTCTAAACACTTGGCACATTTAAATAGTTTTAGCATTATTTTCAATGAAAATACCTGAAAATTAAAATTGAGCTATCCTGTATCTCTAAATGATAATGTTCACCCATTTGTGACTTAATGGAATTAAATCAACCCATCCCTGTATTAGGTCAAATTCTTCATTCTTAATCCCTGTCTCCAATTTTGACAAAAGGCTCAACACGATGTATTATACATGAGAGATACTTGGAGTCAAATGGAGATGATAATGAAGATCTTCCCTAGAAATGGGCCTGAATTTATTGAATTAACTAAAGAGCTACATTCATCTACTATAAAGGTCCCAGAGGAAGGAAAACTGGGCTTTGGACAATGTTTTCTAAAGAAAAAAAGTGCTGGCTGTCTTTTCTTGTCTTACCATATACTTTAGAAGTGAATTACATAGTGTTGTTTGCGCTAAAAGGAATCGTTATCGTCAAGACAAAAAACAGAAATTGAAGCTAGAGTTGTTTTTGGCGATCAGATGTTTTTGTTGTTTAATCTAAACACTGAAGAACAAGCAGTATGAGAATGTAATGTAAAGGTAAGATTTTCATGATTCTGTGGCAGACTGACCAGCCTGGTGCGGTAACTCAGGTTCTCGGCAGAAAGAGGTGCTCCCTGTGACTGTGCTCGGCTCGGTTCCCGCCTGCAGGCATGGTGCTGGTGTGCTTTGAGGGCGACAGCGACGGCTACATTAACCTGGTGGCGTACCCCTACGTGGAGACGGAGGGCCTGGACCACGAAGACCTTCCAGAACGGGACCAACCGCGCAGGAAGCACTCCCGCCGAAGCCTGCACCGCTCCAGTAGTGACCACAAGGAGGAGCGGGCGGCGCACGAGAGCGACAGCACTGAGAGGTGAGGACCAGCCCCCCCCCCAGAGCCCGACTGTGATTGCCTTTATCGAGGCGGGCAAAGGATCTGTTGCAAGAGCTGGGAAAAATGACAAGCCAAGTCTGTTTAATAGTTCTGCTGAGGTGCGCAGAGAGGCAGTATGAGATTCTCATATTCTGTTGCCTTATGACAGCATATGAAGCAAAAGCAAGACAAGACAAAACTGCTTGTTTGTTCTGGTCTTCGGCCGTTCTGCCTGTTGTCTCTACCTCGACTAAGGAAAATACGTGTTCACACTGAGCCGCTGATTTTCCAGGCGATGCGTTAAGAAGCTGAAGGAAATAAGTGAAATAGAAGGGCAAGGATCAGTTTTGAAATGAGAATGTAGAACGTTATGTGAATGTGTGTGCTGGGGATTGATTGCTGATTTGTTACTGCTGATCCTGGGGAGCCCTTATCGTATGCCTTGCACCCCACAGCTTACAGGAGCTGAAGAGCCCTCGCGTGGAGCTGCAGATCCACTCAGACGTGCCCTTCCAAATGCTGGACGGCAACAGTGGGCTGACCTCGGAGAAGATCAGCTACAACCCCTGGAGCCTGCGCTGTCACAAACAGCAGCTTAGCCGCATGCGCTCCGAATCCAAGGACAGGAAGCTCTACAGTATCCTTTCCCAGTCTCTTTCTTTTCATCGCTAGACCGGCTACCTCGCAAAATGTCCAGCATGCCAAGCTCACTTCCTAACTGTGTTCCCCACCTAAAAGATATTTGTTCTATCAACATGTTGTAGAAACCAGGACCTGGCTAAACTAACCCCAGTTGCGCATGTACACATTCATTCCTGTTTGTTGATGGTCTAGGACTGTGCCCCCTTGTTTGACAAATGTTATGTTAAAAAGCAAACAGACAAACCATTAAAATCTAAGTAACATTTCTTATTTGACAACAGCTGTTTGTAAAGGCCCTTATTAAAAATAGAGGCTGTGGTGATGGCGTGCTCACTGTAAAGCAGGTCGGAGAACACCCAGATCAGAGAGAGCCATCTACACTTCTTTGAATGGTACTGCAGCTACTGTAGAGTTCAAACATGGCTCCAGCTTTTAACATGAGCAGTGCTCTCAGTTTTAAAGGCTATACTGCTAGAGTACAAGAAGATAGGTATCTATCTTTCAGGATTATGTCATTAAGCAGGACAGTCCAAAGAACAAGTAAGATAAGATTTTTCTCAAACTTTGACTTCTTATTTCAAAATGTTCAAACCAAATACTATTTTTGTGAGTAGGCAAAATTCTCAAACATATATCTTGAAATCATTTTACAGAGTATTCATGAACTTCTTTTAATGTACCTGTGTATCCCTGCACCACTGTAGCTGAGGGTGGCTTTGAAATTGTTACCTTGAAAGTGAATTAGACCCTATAGCCTTGCCAGTCACCCATCAGCCCCGTCAACCCTACAACTCTGTCAATAACCTGTCAGTTCTAGAGAAGCCACAGATTTAATGACTAGATTTAATCTCTAGGTTTAATAATTAAATCCACTGGACATTCAGGTGCTTGGAGGCAAATTAATTTCTCTTTACTTGAGCTGTGGTCTGATGACTTAATCTTGGGTTGTTTCTGTGGCTTAGAAAGGTAAGGGGAGCTCTGGCATTAGGCGTATTTACTGCTCCTTGACTGCCTTCCCAGAATTCCTGCTGCTAGAGAACGTCGTGCACCACTTTACCTATCCTTGCATTCTGGACCTGAAGATGGGCACCCGGCAGCACGGCGATGACGCCTCTGAGGAGAAGGCTGCCAGGCAGATGAAGAAGTGTGAGCAGAGCACCTCTGCCACTCTGGGGGTGCGTGTGTGTGGCATGCAGGTGAGAAAACTCTCGACTACACCTTTCCCCTGAGGAGTTAGAGCTCCACTGTAAGTTGGTTACAGAGATCAGTTCAATGCAATTTATTTTTATATTGCGCCTTTCACAACAAGGTTGCCCCAAAGCACTTAACAAAGCTGTGTGACAATTCATGACATTACAATACAGAAAGAGAAACAGCCAGAAGACAACGGAGGAGAGGAACCAAAAACTCCTCTATAAGTTCCAAGTTCCAAGGTTATCTACTTCCCAACACCTCTGGGCATGCTAACATTATACAATTCTAAAAAAAGTACTTCATGTGGAGTATTAAGTCTTCCACCATGTCCTTCTGTGTTCCAGTACTCCATGCAGATCTCTGTTGACCAGCAAATCCTCCTAAGTGATAGCTGTATTCGCGATGTCCCTCTTTGATCCATGGCAGTGGTGCAGCATCCAACTTACATGTGGGGAGCAGAATAGGATAGTTTGGTCAGAACACACAATGGCATGTACAGCACCACCACTAGCCATAGTTGCAGCGAGCTATGATGTAAGGTGTGAGTAGGCTAGGCTGAAGTAATAGGTTTTCAGTCTGGATTTAAGAGATTGACTAGGCATCCCCTACGTAGGCCAGCAGACTATTCCATAAACTAGGGGCCCTGTAGCTAAAGGCTTTATTGCCAGCTGTTTTTTATTAATATGTGGAATAAGAAGAAGACCTGCGTTCTGTGATCTAAGTGGGCGACTTGGATTGTATACATTAATCAGCTCCATTAAATACACAGGAGCCTGGCTTCTGAGAGCCTTATAAGTAAGTGAAATAATTTTGAAGTCTGCCCTTTCAACACATTCAACAGTCAGCGCGATTGGCATATGATTGGGTAGATTTAATGTGTAATCCTGTTTTAGCTTCTCTTTTCATGATAATATCCTTGTTTTGATTATATTGGATTTTTTAAGTGCAATAAATACTATTTTTAATACAAGTAACTTGATTTTTCCTATCAAAATTTAATTGTTGGTATGAAATGAAGAGTAATAATAAATGATATCAGAAATTGCACATTAAATATTAAAGCTTGACACATTTTAAAGATACATTTATTTAAAATTATTTAAAAATAATTTTGTCTGGTAGCAATCTGCAGTCTAGTTGGTTTCTGATTCAGAAAAATCGGGCACCACATATTACATATTCAAGATTGTAGAATATGTTGCTGTTGTTTTACGCACCCACAAGGAAAGAAAATTGAACCAGCTTTATTGGTTTTTGCTTGGATTTATTATGAAAATCTTTTCCCTGGTCCCAGCATGCTTGCTTTGTGCCTTCATATACACACTTTCCAGCCAGTATCTGTATAACCATGACAGAGCAGCCAGTGCTGAACTCACACATTTTGTAAAGACAGTGGTATTTGGAAATGACTTTCCTGCTTTCTGATGTCTCCCTCCTGCCAGGTTGCACAGAGGGAATGCTAGACAGGCACAGACATGAGTGATGAACTGCATCGATCCCTTTGACGCAACTCAAATTAGGATGAGCTCTGAGGAAGCACGCAGGCACTTTCCCTTTTGTGCTCAGATATGATTTTTCCATTGCCAGTGTTTTCTGTGTATTAAGAAAAGTCTGGTGCTCCACCCAAAGTGAAAAATACTAAGACAAGACATTAATAGATGTTATCAGATTGAGTAGTAGCTGTTGCAGGTAGAATCGAGATGCTTATTGCAATGTACGATGGTATTGTAATGTAATGGCTTTTAATTGGACTGTGTGCATGAAAAGCAGAGTCCACTGATGCAGAAAAATAAAATTATTATTTTTTCAACCTCTACACCTGTTACGCTGAGTTTCTCTACCTGTGGGGACCCTTAATTTTTTTGACGGTCGAACCTTGCTGAAGTAACATTCCTTTAGAATCTGTCTCAAACAGAGATAAGCACGACGATAAAACTGCACTTCTGCGTATCTCAGAGATGTGTAAAATTACTAGTCAATATGCTTAGAATAACACACTGATTTCTTCATTTTTTAAATGTCCCCCAGGTATACCAAATGAACACTGGCCACTATCTGTGCAGGAACAAGTATTATGGCCGGGGCTTGTCCATCGAGGGCTTCCGCCATGCACTCTACCAGTTTATGCACAATGGCAGCCAGTTGCGGAAGGACCTCTTTGAGCCCGTCCTGGGCAAACTGCGCAATCTGAAGGCCGTGCTGGAGCGCCAGGCCTCCTACCGCTTCTACTCCAGCTCCCTGCTGATCATCTACGATGGCAAGGAACTGGGGCCCGAGCCCTGGCAGAAGCCAGCCGAGGCATCGCCTGAGAGGGACACCAGCCTCGGCCCCAACCCCGTGGCACACGGCTCTCCAGAGACAACCCAGCTGCCCGCTGACTGTGCCCACCCACGCCAGGAGCCCCCTCCCCCCTCAGAGCCCAAGCGCCCACCCCCCAAAGTGGATGTGCGCATGATAGACTTTGCCCACAGCACCTTCAAAGGTTTCCGCGACGACCAAACGGTGCATGATGGGCCCGACAGGGGCTACGTGTTCGGACTGGAGAGCCTGATCAGAATTCTGGAAGGTATCCGAGACGAGAGCCAGTAGCTGGAACAGATGCCCCGCCCCCTGCTCTCCACCTTCCCCGGAGCCCGCAGCGCCTCCACTCTCATGGAAACGCAAGGAGGCCTTTTCCCAGACAGAAGCACATTTATGTCTGAGGAGGCTAGGGAATGTTGTCTTCCCTGGCAATAAACAGTCTGGAAATGAAGATGTTAAGGGCCCTGATAACATTCACTCTTGTCATGGATCAGCGGCCTAGAAAACAGTAACAACCTCCAGCTGGATCCTTTGCCTGATTGGATGTGGCTTCAGCCCCTAGGAAAATACAGAGACATACCCCTCAAGTGGGCACATAGCCACCATGTGGCCAACACATGTATTTCAGTATATCACAGGCCACGAATAACTAGTCACAGCTCAGGGCAAGTCAGGGGTCAAGCTCTTTCTTCACCATAGGGATGGTGTTGGGGTTGGGGGGCGGGGGGATATAAGGGTGACATCCCTTTAAAACATTTGTCTCAACAGGTTTAAGGTATTCCCATTAGAGTCTGAAAGGGGGAACTTACATGGTGGGAATAGTTTCAAAAGCTTTCCTAGCAGAAAAGTTATCCAAGTTAAACCCAACTCAACATCACGCCACAGCTTTTTTAGAAGAAAACAATATAATACGATCACAGTTTTTATTTTTTGCAAGTTGTTTTTTCCAGCTTTCCTTTCAGATCTGTTGGATCATTTCATTTACTTTATATATATAGACACATATATATATACAGTCATGTATAAAAAGGTAATGTAGTTCATCATTTAATCTGATTAGCCTCTCTGGCTTTTCTAGTCTGTATCTTGCAAGCTGCCCCATGTTTTGTTTTTGTTCAGACTCTCCCTTTAAGGGTTTTAGGAGAGCAGTTTAGACTGGTCATCCATTATTCTGGGATTATTCAGCCACTCCTCTGTGCAGAGTGGTTGGTGATCTTGGAAGAAACCGTGTCTTGTAATCGCATGTAGAAGTGAATCAGACAAACTACAGTTACGATGTTTTTTCTTTTGGTGTTTTTGGTCAAGGGGTGGAAAAAAACCGCGAGTCAAACCTTTTAAACTCCATCAGCACATGTAGCAAAAACGAGACAAAACTGATTGTTCTGTTCTGCTGTTCTGTCTGTTGTCTCTACCATGACTAAGGAAGGTCCTTCATTCATAGTGTTGCAAGGGTAGATTGTTCTTTGTCAAAATGAAACAAGTTTGCACTGTAGACAGAACCTCTTTTAGATTGTAGTTTTTCTTTTTTAATTTTGCACTGTCATGTCCTTCTCTGGCATACTGTGAAGTTTAGGTGTGTGGATAATAGGATTATTAAGGAGGTGTGTCATTGAGAAACCACAATCTTTGTTGCAGTCATGTACATGCACAGTTTTACTCCTGTGCTCTGTTAGCATAAATGTTTTAGATCTAGATTTCCAATTGCAGAGGAGTATTAATGATCGACAGATGTCCTTCATGTGAAGCAAATCTTATATGGTACGTGTTGAAATACAGGCCACCCAAGTTGTGACTGTTGTTTTTTGTACTAATTTTTAACTTCAGAAATTCTTTATTTTTATTACCAGGGTGGGCACCAGTGGTAACATTAAAGTTACTGGTGTGAAACCAGAATTTTTATTTCAATAACTGCAAATAAACACTTTTCTTAATTTTTATTTTAAAATGCCGTTTTAAGTGTATAACAGAACTGTAGAGATAGCATACAGATTGTAGTTAGGAAAGGATTCCCCAAAGGGAAAGTCATTCCTTAAGTAATGTACTGTTTCTGACATCTCTTAGCATAGTGATATGGGTGTTGATATTGATGTCTACCATTCCTGTGCTAGCATTCCTGATTGCCTATCTTTCAGTGCCAAAGCTAACTGACGGTCTTCCATTTTGGTGATTTTTCTGAGACCAGCAGAACTGACTACTTTTCTTCAGTGCCCACTGCTTCAGAAACTAATGATTGTTGCTGAAAATTCTCATTTTTAATAACGTTTTAACAATTTTTTCTTCTGTCATTCTGAGGCAACTGGTCTCAAAATTTAGTGAATTTTTAATTGCCTAAATAATATTGCATGGCTTGGACTACATTTCCTTTGAATTTGATTCATAGGAATTCCTTTACGTAGTGCAATCTGCTACAAATTTTCTGGGTACTAGTCTTTTCCAATTAAGACTGTCATGCTTTTGATGTATATTTGCAGTCAAAACTCTTTGGATTGAACAGTTGCATCCTAGTAGACAGATTAGTCATATAGAAACACATACTAGTAATGTGAAATATATATTTTATTCTTTATTTAAAATATTTTAGCATTTCAAAAATAGCCTAGTTTGTGCTGTTTCTTTCTATTGTGGAGTTCAGTCTCTAGTAAAATTGAACTTCTGCTATATGCCAGAGAAGGTAAGATTGGGCCAAATTAAAAGAAATAAAAAAGTCTGCACTCTTTAAAGGGGATTGGTTTAAAGTCATAAAACCCTCCTCTTTGTTGGATGTTTATTGCCAGTCTTTCCATAGAAATGAGTCAGATGATTAGTAGAGAAATATATTGCCCCAAAAATTCAAAGTATCTTTTTTTTGTTGCATGGATGGATATTTTTTTAAGAAGAAATATAAAATGACATCTTTATGACAACTTTGAATGTGAACTAAAACAATTATTTAAAAAAATGTGTCTCATCTCTTTTGTTATTTATGTGTATATATTAGTTTTAGTGATTGACATGCAACACATCTGGAACAGTACACTTAAGAAAAACACTGAAAGATTCTACTACTGTGCTGCACATCAGCAGAACTGAACTGTATTTTAATCTCATTTAATCTTTTATAATATCTGGTGTACAGGGAGTATACATTTTATTTAAAAGGGCATGAATATATTTTTATATGTTTTTCATCTGGGTCCATTTTTCTAGAGCACCTTAGGGAGTCTTTGGATTAATAAAGGGTGCTACAGGTATATGAATCCATGTTGTTAATTTTGATAGGAAAACAATCTTGCAATTTGAAATTTGGATGTACCAGTTATAAATCAGTCCTTTAATAGGGAATCCTGGCTACATTACATTTTCACCCCAGACATCAAATGCCTGTGTCTTGTCATGTCTGGGCAGCTTTATAGTAGTTTATTTTCCGAATGTATAGCAGTGCAAAGAAGCAGTTGCCAAGCCCAGTGGCATAGATTCATTGTATTAGAATGTTCATGTAACAATGTTAGAGCAATGTACTCCCTAGGATTAAGCCAATAAATGGTTAATAAAAATCCTACCAATGTTTTGCAGCATAACAGCACTGGCAAGTGACAGAAACTGGATTTTATTTGTAATTGCTCATGGCTGAAAATTCTTAGATTCCTATAGAATCTTTCTATAATCTTAATTTCCCTCCATGTCATAGAAATTAAGATTATAGGAAGCATCAGAGAATGTCCTGTTTTGGGTAGTGATTCACATGGAATATGTGCAGATTTTGCTGATAAAATGGGTCAAGGGATCAGAGTATTCTGTGGGTATTGCCACAATCTACCATGTTGATCTGTTTTGAACATCTTTTCACTTGAGGTGAAAATTGAGATCCCATGAAGCATTCAGCTGCAGCATGGAATTTGTACTTCTGGAACTTACTGTACATATAATTGCTTAAGAATAAGAAACTGGATCAATCGCCTCAAACCTATATTAAAACTGGTGCATTTGAACTCTTCCATATACCACAAGCTAAAAAATATTTGTATTTTTTGCACTATGCTGCTGCCGGAAAGAAGACTTGGGAAGTGAGACTATATGACGTCAGCAGCCATGTCACTCTGCAACTCACAACTGGCAGCCCAATGAAGCTAAGCAGGTGTGAGCCTGGTCAGTACCTGGATGGGAGACCTCCTGGGAAAAACTAAGGCTGCTTACCGAAGAGGTGTTAGTGGGGCCAGCAGGGGGCACTCACCCTGCGGTCCAGGTTGGTCCTAATGCCCCAATATAGTGACTGAGACACTATACTGTAAATAGGTGCCGTCCTTCAGATGAGACGTAAAACCGAGGTCCTGACTCTGTGGTCCTTAAAAATCCCAGGGTGTTTCCCGAAAAGAGTAGGTGTCCTGGCCAAATTTCCCATTGGCCCTTACCAATCATGGCTTCCTAATACTCTCTTAATTACTTAATTAATCTTAAATACTCTGCTCTCCTCCCACTGATAGCTGATGTGTGGTGAGCGTTCTGGCGCGCTATGGCTGCCATCGCATCATCCAGGTGGATGCTGCACATTGGTGGTGGTGGAGGGGAGTCCCCATTACCTGTAAAGCACTTTGAGTGGAGTGTCCAGAAAAGCGCTATATAAGTGTAAGCAATTATTATTGGGGTTTAATAACATATTAACTTGCAATTGAAACTAGAAATAGTACATATAAACATTCAATAATATCAGTGCTGCAAAACAGGTCAGTACAATTAGTTAATATTCCATCCAACTAAGTGCACACAAGTATACTAGACAAACTTCTGAAAGTTTTTAAAACTGTGTGCAGGCAGATAGTAACTTTTGCTGAATTCTATGCATGTTGTGTCACTTAAAGCATAAGAATACTCATAGCAAATTAAACTTGTAGACTTGCCAGGAATCTTTCCAAGCATCGCCTGGAACATGCAGTTTTTTGAGGTAAGCACAGAAAAAGCTATAAGGTAAAGGAGAAAATACAGTATTGTGGAAGTGTTTTTCAGAATCTATTCATCAAGTATCGCTGAGAGGAACTAATGTTAGAATATTATAACATTATAATACTCATTAATAATAAAACATCTGTGTAACCAAATGACCTGTAGAGCAGCAACACAAACAGTAATAACATCATTTATCCCTTAAACAAGACATCTAATCAAAAAGATTTTTCAATTTTGATTTTCATATTAATTGAAATCAATTTGTATATTTACTGTACATGATAAGTACAAACATTCAAACATGATGCAGCTTTTTATTCCATAATTAAACTTGAAAATACAGACTCAAATTCAGAAGTGTATTATGTAAACATTCTCTATATACTGTATATTTGATTAAGTAATATCTTCTCAGTTAACTCTTTGTCTCTTTAGTGACAGTACACTGGTGCCTTGAGGTGGGATAAATTAAAACTAACATTTTATTGATGTCAAAACAAAACCAGATTGATTTCACCAGGTATATACCCGCTAGAAGTTGCATTATTAAAATTTCACAGTAAAACATTTTTCTCAGAAATGGTGATGCAATTTTTTCCCATTTCACAGACTAATATAATTAGAAATGGATTACAGCAATGCATCATACAACTTGTTCGATATTGCACCAGTGGTTACAAAGATTAGGTTTTAAGGCTTTCTTTTTCTAGTGAGACTAAGATCTTGGTAAGCTTTACCCTGAAGATACACATTTTTACCAGCGGTAAATCTGTGGACATTCTCTAAAGCTGTGCTCCTGGTCTTGAAGAACTATGGGTCCATCTGGTTTTCATTTCACCCAACCTCTCAATGTCTTAATTGAATTAATTATTGATGATGGAATTGGTCTTAATTACAGCTGTTTCTAATCATAGAAGGGTTTGAGTTCCTTGTAACAGTGGTTCTCAAGAATGGTCCTGGGGCACTGTTGGATGTTCATTTATTTTGTGCTCTAGCCAAGTTCAAATTGTAGGTGAATTTATTGAGATTTTCTAATATAGGTATGTTATTAGTTTTTCTCTCATCTCATAAGAAGTGAATGGAGTTTCTAACTATCAATTTTGTGCCAATTCCAAAAACTTTAGGTGTGCCTGATGCAATGTCGTGCCTATCTGTGCTCATAATTAAAAGCTTTTAAGACAGAAATAATGGGACAAATTAGGAAGTTGAGGAGAGACTTATAAAGTTATATTTGTGGAAGGTGCATATAACATTCTTTAGGGTATTTCTGAAACCAGGGACTGAATGCAGAAAAAAGAATGAACCACCAAATAGATCAAGCATCATTTGGCACTGTTTATCGGTGGATTCCCAGTTGGACTGAAAACTGGCACTGTTGTCCTTCGGGACCAGGGGTGAGAACCACCAGCCTATAATAAAGGGGTCACCAGCACTGGTTCTCAAAACCCCCAATGGTCTTCATCCAAAATCACTCATTTCTGAAGATCAGGGAGCCATTGTAAGTTAGTGATCAATTAAGCAAGTTGCTTTTAATTAAGGGAACTTTGGGTCTTAAAGGGCTCAATTTATGTTCCAAATCATGTGTAAATTACTCTATTCACCAGATTTCCTACAATTTATCACAAGTTCTCCAGAGTCATAAAGATTGATTTGTTACCTATAAAACCGGGAGTAGTATGGATATGCTTTACATTATAAACCCAGGGTCTGGCTTTTCAATGTCAGAAGGACGTCTCTGGACCGTATGCATATGGAAAATCAACCCATCCACTGTATTTTCGCATTAAACGTCGCCAATACGAGGTCACGCTATATTTTGCAAGCTAACTGGACTAAAATAAGATTTTCTTGGATTCACCTCGGCGTTCAGAGACTGTTTCAGTTCTTAACATTTACCATGTAGTTCATTTCACGGTACTCTAAAATACACGTCTTTCTGGTACTAACAATAATATAGGTGTAGTTACAACCGTAATCACTGTATTAAAAGCCCTAAATCTAACCATCTAACTATGGAACCCCTTACCATTATCTTCATTGTCTTCACCCGTCTAATGCAAGGAAGACTAAATCACCAGAATTCTAGTCACGTACCTTTATTTGAGATCGGTTTTTTAACTATGCACTTGCTCAACTTGCTTCTTTCTAATTGGATAAATGGACTAATACGTCATGGGTAACTCGTATGTACGTCAGCAAAAAAAAAAACCTTAGTGTTGTGTGCGATTGCTATTGGACAATTCGCACTACTTCCTCCTTGCCACGTTGGTTCCTTGTGATAGGCCAGCAAGCACCGTGGAGGGGGCGCGGTCAAACCAGGATGTACAAAATAAAACACTCGCTGAAGTAATTGTGCAGCCAAAACACAATGCAAAGGAGCAGTAGTGTTATAATCTGAATGATGAGTAAGGAGACTCTGCAGTAATGTGGTTTACTCATCCTCCCCCTTCGCAACTTCCCTATTTCCTCACAACTTGGCGTCCATTGGTTGCTAGGTGACCGAATGGAAGAACCAACGTGCTGATAAAAAGAAGAGGACGTTTTATTTGTTTTGAATTAAGAAAAATCCCAAATATAAATGCCATGTTTATATTAGTCGGTAGATATTGGTATAGGGGCATCTTGCTGCCTTCACCGAGTTTATTCATGATTTTGTTAAAGTCACCTTCCTGCAAAGTGGTATTTCCCAATGACCCCTAACCCCAGATTTCGTAGTAGTTGTTGTTCAAATGCATTGTGGTCTTGTCCCGCCCCTTTGATAGAGTTACTGTGCTGTCAGTCATTCACGAAAGAGAAAACAGTATTATTGTAGTTTATATATTGTGCAAATTATTTAACAGCCCTGCCGTATCGAGATCGCTGTTTTGAGTACACATTCCAGGCCGGACAGTGAAATATCCTAAAGTTTGATACAGCAGGTAAGTGACGAAGTGAGAAGGTTCTGATTCTCAACGGCAAATGAGCTGCTGTATGAAGTTTGCTTTTTTCATTCGGGTTCTGCCTTTATTTTTAGTGTTGTTTTCGGTATTAACTCATCTTAATGTTTTTCCATTTTAGACTTTGATGTGTGCATTCGAAGAAAAAGTAACTGCTGAATGTATTTTTCATCATAGCTCGCAGGACGTTTGTAAATGTGTGCAACAATACTGTACAGTGCTGCATACCAGTTCGTTCAATTACTCATCACAACCTGTGATGGTACAGGTGTTTTCGTTCACTTCATATGCCACGAAAAAATGATTATGTTTCGGGACTAATACTTTTCAGTTATTACAGTGCACATAGTTTTTAATTAAACCGTGAAGTGCGTCAAATGTAATCCTGCCGATAATTGTTATTCGTGTTTTTTATGAATGAAATGTATTTTTACACGTAACCAGCCGTGACGTCATCTTTTCAATTCGCTAACTACCTCGAATAACTGGACTAACTTGTTGAACAGACACAGTAGATTGTAGATGCATTGTGAATCACGATCTCTGAGTCTTCGTCTTCCTGGACATTTCAGGCAGTGAAAGTAGCAATGTTCAAATACATTATAATACATTCTTCTAAACTTGCAAAAAAAAAAACGTTTTTATAGGTTATTGTGTCTGTTAAGTGACTTCTGTGTTTGCCACGAGGGTCTTATTGACCTTCTGTTTAAAAATAGTTTTATTTCTGTCTCTTGTTCTGTGGTATGATCCATTAAAGGTGATGTCAATGTCAGTTCATAATAGATGTAATTTCTGTATTACTGTCAGTTTCTGTAGTGTTATTTCATCTCCCATTAACAGAAGCATAAATACAGTGTCCATCGTTCAGTAATTGTGTTGACAGTCTTCAGCTCATCCATAACCTAGCCTCCATTGTAACCATAGAAAAGTCACACAAATTTGAAGCTGAACTGTGCAATCTGTTTTGCCTCTCATGAGATGCATGTCATGCTAAATACATTGTGATTTTTTTTTATTTTGCACTCTGAAATAAAAAAAAATAAAGTATATGTTAGCTTGGCTTTACTCTGAATATGGTCTTCTACTGTAAGTTGTTGCCACCACAGAAGGATAATAATAGTAATGTATTATATTATATTATTGGACGCTTCACTCAAAGCGCTTTATAGGTAATGCGGACTCTCCTACACCACCACCAATGTGCAGCATCCACCTGGATGATGAGACGGCAGCCATAGTGCGCCAGAACGCTCCCCACACATCAGCTATTAGTGGGGAGGAGAACAGAGTGATGTAGCCAACTTATAGATGGGGATTATTAGGAGGCCATGATTGATAAAGGCCAATGGGAAATTTGGCCAGGACGCAGGGGTTACAACCTTACTCTTTTCTAGAAACGCCCTGGGATTTTTAATGACCACAGAGAGTCAGGACCTGAGTTTTACGTCTCATCTGAAGGATAATATTAGAGAGCTCTGGTTGAAAAATCACAGCTGTAGTGGTTCAAGGGCAACAGAAGTTCTTTGTATTGTGAAGTAAATTAGACAACGAGAAGGTGGTAAACTGATCCTATGTCCTTATTTAGTCCGTCCATACACTGATCAAGACTTGGAAAGGCACTTGAACTGCTGAGGCCGTGGTGACAGGATTATAGAGGGAGTCATGTGAAGTGATAACTGTCCAACAGTTACAGCTGGCATTATGCAAAGGTGAAGTTACATAGGGGTGTGTAGAGGGAAGATTGAAAGAGCTGAATGTTCAGTGCTTAGAGGAGATGCCTGCCTCAGACTGAGCCACCTGTCTCTACACCATCTTTCAGGTCAACATGAAAGCGCTGATCTTGGTTGGTGGCTATGGGACAAGACTTCGACCCCTGACGCTGAGCGTGCCAAAGCCATTGGTGGAGTTCTGCAACAAGCCCATTCTTCTGCACCAGGTGGAAGCCCTGGTGAAGGTCAGTACAGATTTTGTGTGATTGAAAGTAATTATTCCTTCAGGAAATTGACTGAGTCCTGCCGATCATCTATGGTGTCCCACCTTTAAAAACAGTGGAAGTAAAATTATCAAGTACTCTGCTAATATTCAAGGTAAGTCTTCAACCATGGTAGGGTGTTTTACTAATAGAAATAACCATTATGCTTTGGAACTTGTTCTTCTGTGAATCTTCATTCCTGAGCTGTTTTTCTTACAAAAAGCTGCCAGTCAAAAAGAAAAATCAGTCTTGTTCTTATGTATTTTTGTCTGTAACCAGAGTAGTTCAGGTTCCATTCAGAGTAGTTCCTTGTGGTATGTGATGGTCTTAAGTCCAAGGGAAATGGTCTGTGTGCTAAGTGGAGTTTTTTTCGCATTGCTTAGGCTGGTGTGAACCATGTCATCCTGGCTGTCAGCTACATGTCTGAGCTGCTGGAGAAGGAAATGAAGGCCCAGGAGCAGAGGGTAGGTGGCTTGGAAGATGTGAAAGAGAAGGAGCTTATTTCTGGGAATGCTTCAGTTTATAAGGGACATGGGGATTCAGGGTGACTTTGATATTCACTGTCACATACTGTATCGGCACTTTGTTCATATTTTGACTTTTACAACTAGTACAACTAGTCAGAGGCATATATATAAATGGTTACATTTGAAGGGCTATAATTTTCACATTTGAACATGTACAGTCAATACATGTGGATATATTAGACATAACCTTAAAGGATTACAGTAACATAGACAGCTTTGCTGCCTTACCAGAGGAGCATCTAGTTCCTGCACGTTTATGTCTGATGTTAGACTACTGGTTCTGGGTGCTGAACTGCCTTATTTAGTTTTTGAATTGCTTTAAAGTGGGACATTTTCGCCGAGCTTCTGCGTTTCATGCCATTTCTTATCTTGCTCTCTCACAGCTTGGGATTCGAATATCCCTCTCTCATGAAAAGGAGCCATTGGGAACAGGTAAGTGAATCAGGAAGGACTGGAAAAATACTAAAACCAGCAACAACAATAATTGCTCTTGAGCACCTTAATAAGTACAGACTTTGAAGACTGAAGGGCATAAAAACGTATGAAAAGGGAAATTCTCGCTTTAAAAAAAAAATATTGTGAGATTAAGTAGTAAGATGTGGTGAGCTGTGCCTGAGAAGCACTTCAGTGTTATTGATATAGTCATATATTTAGCTCAGGATGAATTAATTAATTAAGGATGAATTCCCTCACTGCTGGTGAATAACTGACTTGCTCAGTGATCCACTTCCCCCTTGGTCTAATAACTTGGATAATTTTTCTGAATCTGATTATCAGTTTACCAGAGGATCAAATCAAGTTTTTACTCATTCCTGTTCACATGTGGTTTGCAATGGTGTCGTCAGATAGCAAGCCACTGCCTTTCCAACTACTTTCTGTCAAGACTGGCACAATTAAATTTACCCAACACTAATAAAAGAGGTGAAGACTCTTTTCTTCTGGTGTTTTCCTTAGTCAGATGAACCCATGCTAAAGTATTACATGACCCCAACACCCATGCTAAAGTATTACATAAAATTAAATAAAAATATTGAATATTGAGAAATATTGAGTATATAATCTGATCTATAAAAGTAGTTGCATATAAAGTAGTTTGCAATTGTTGAATGTGAATAACAAGAGAACATCGTTTCAGGACAGAGAACCCCCTTTCTTAAAAACAATGGGTGAACTTGGGCCGTTAAAGGGGACGTCCTGTTTTATGTGCGAATGATTACTGCAGGCTCAGTGTTCAGTGGCTGATATTTTGATGTATTTCTTGGTGGGTTTAGTGATGACTCTGTTCATCTGTGTTATAGCGGGGCCCTTAGCTCTGGCCAGGGAGCTTCTGACTGACAGCACAGAGCCCTTCTTTGTGCTAAACAGCGATGTCATCTGTGACTTCCCCTTCGAGGACATGCTCAAGTTCCACAAGCACCATGGCAAGGAGGGTACCATAGTGGTGAGTGACTCTCCCCTTAACTGCGTATCACCCGCGTTTTGGTGAGGGAGCAGCGGGTCAGGAATCTTTTCCATGATTCCATGATTGGGATCAGCATGGAGGTGAAGCTGATTAGACTGTGAAATTAGGGAATACCCACTTGTACTCTGTCCCCCACCCTCCACACTAGCTTGTGTAGAGATGACAGTGATAAATCCTAGCCGTACATTCAAGAGAGGTAAACATACTGTATCAGTGCCCAAGAGAATAGGCGAAACTGATGTTTGAATGTTGAATGTTTTCCGCAACCAGCTTTTACACTCAGTTGAGTAACATCTTACATACCTGGAACTGCTGTTTCTATTACCCAAACTTTTTTTTTTAATTGTTTGTTTTATTCTAGCCAGTCTTGAATTTCAACATCACATTTCAATTTCAACAAAGGAAGGAAGTAGAACTAGATGCATATTGAAGTACTGATCCTTTTTTTAAAACTTCAACAAATGAAAGAATATTACACTGACTCCTATAGCATAAATATAAGGCCCATAGTATATAACACAAAGACTCTCAATATTACTTATTTTGAAATGCAAACTGGTGAACATGTTAAAAACATGTGACTTTTTTTTTCTACACAGGTATACTTTTTGTGCTCTGTGTGTCTGATAATGCAAGATGTAGTCGAATTCAAAGCAGTTTTATTGTGTTATTATACATCATTGCCCTTGATTATCACATTATATGCAGTCAGTTTGCCCTCTAATTCTTATTCTGAGTGGGTTACTATCAGGTGACATTTTTATAATTGCTAGTACAGGAATACTTTTGTCCAGGATATTTTGATTGCAGCTCTATATGTTGTTGATTCTTCTTCAGTGACTATAATAAACACTGTATTTTGAAATGTTACCCTGGGCTATATACTTCCACATTGTGAGGGCTGAGAGCCAGTAGTACTGTATTGTGTACAGGGATCATATTCCAGTTCATATAGAGCCATTCCTGGCTAAACCTCTCTAGCAGGAAGGGTCTGAGAGTGGATGTCATAGGATGCCTTTGCAAATGATTGGTCAAGGGTAACCCGAGATGCAGTATGATAGGTCAGCATCTGGTCATCAGCCAGGCCTTGGGGAAGTTGTGTTGTCCTGGTATGTATATTTTGTGAATTAAAAGGCAGAAAAATATGCATACACAGAATGGTTTCATTGCGAACGTTTTCTTACCCATAATGAGAAGCAAATGCTTTCAGACTCTGAGGATGTACCCTAAGTATCGCAGGCATGAACAACTGAGCATTTTGTTGTAGTTTCTCTGTCCCATAATTTCTTATCCTCATTTGATTTTAGTTTGTGTCTTTTCTTTGATTTTTAATCCTGTTACTGCTCCATGTTTGTTTTTAGTTTTATTCTTTTGTTTACAAGTTGTTTACTTGTTTTTACCTTTTGCCATATTCCGTAGACTCTTTGGTTTGAGGTGTGGTGGGGAGAGGGATCCGGGGTCGGGAATTTACTGGGATTTATAATTTGGAAACTGCGTTTGTTTATCTACATGGACTGTTCCCCTGGTAAAACCTAAATAAAAAGATTGAAACTAAAAGGCAGAATATGCATGGTCAGTGCTGTGGCAGTACTTGACTGTTCTGTCATTTGCAGGTGACCAAGGTGGAGGAGCCCTCCAAATATGGAGTAGTGGTGTACGAGGGGGAAAATGGACGCATTCATCGCTTTGTGGAGAAGCCCCAGGTTTTTGTATCCAACAAGATCAATGCAGGAATGTACATCTTCAGCCCTACCATGCTGGACAGGATCCAGGTAAGGCCTTTCGTCCTTTTCTTTACCTAAGCAGCCTGCAGAGGCCTTATGGGATCAGATGTGGAGATGCGGAATGGCTTGACGCTGTTGCATTATGACAAACCTGCATCTGTTGGACACCATTGGAACAGCTCAGGTGTGCCAGCTGACAATTGAATGATGCCGTGTTTTTGAGCTCTACCTGCAGGCAGGCTGACGCTAAATGACGCGTCTTCTCTGTGTGGTCTCAGCTCAGGCCGACGTCCATTGAGAAGGAGATTTTTCCAGTGATGGCTCTGGAGGGACATCTGTATGCCATGGAGCTCCAAGGTGAGCCACCATACTTCCTTCTTGTCATTGTGTGAGTGAGACGGTGTAGGTGTCGGAGGGATTCATTTTACTGAACCATATTTTGGAGTTTTGAAGCCCATCATGATCCTTGGGATGAGAGCCGCGGCTTGTTCAGTATACAACACAGAACCAATATAATATACAGTTTAGTTTTACATACATATTTTAGGAATATACATAGGAAGGAACCTGAGCTGCACTACTCAGGTTGAGAGTGTTTGCTCCAGAGTAGAGCAGCGTTTGTATATTTTATGAAGGTTAAGACTATTTGGAGTTGGACAGGAAATAATGCTCCTCTCTTACCATGCTGTAATTGAGAGCAATATTAGATATGGTGGTTTGGTTTGATAATTTGTCGGTCCAATTAAGTTTACAAATCACTTGTTTTGTCCACACAGCAGTGAACCTTATGGGAGTGAAGTAGCATTCCTTTATGTCGGTCATCTTTGAACAATCCATGATTTGAAAGGCAGGAATATTCTTCCTTATTCTTCATTCTAAATATCAAGTTTTAGGGTTCCCAAATGTTCATCAATAAGATACAAATATTTATTTGTTCCTTTGTCGATTAAAGCAAGTAGTACAAATCAATGGCTAGGAGAACAAACGTAGATCTGTTCTGAATGTCACAATGTCATCTGCAGGTTTCTGGATGGACATCGGTCAGCCCAAGGACTTCCTGACAGGTATGTGCATGTACCTGCAGTCCGTGAGGCAGCACAGCCCTGAGAAACTGCGCACTGGATCTGGCTTCGTGGGAAATGTACTGGTGGTGAGTTAGATCCACACCCAGACACTGTTCAAGGGTCACACTCCAGAGCTGGAATACATCTAGAAACTCAGGATTTGATTGAGGCATTTGCAAATAAAAAATACATTTGTAAAATGAGGACAACAAAGTAATACAGGAGAGTGTAAATAGAGGTTAGATGCAAATGTAATTAGAACAAAGAATAATGTGTTGCTCTTAGATAGAGTGGTGGATGTTTGGAACCTCTTCCCATTGGAGTTGATTCAAAAATCACATTAATGGGACCCTTCTTTAAACAAGCTCTTGAAAATGAAGAACTAAATAGTTCCTTTTTGTCACATTTTAAATTCTACAAAGTAGGAAAATACGTCTTCTTATTAGTTTTTCATTCTGTCCTTGTTAATGCTTGTGTTTGGCATTCTTGCGATAAAAATGTCTTGCAGACAATAGTACTTTATATGAAATGAGAAGTATCAGACACAAAGAGGACATCATTTGACCCATCTTATGCATCCAGGTTGTATAAACTCATTAGTGTTAGAACTCTTATGTGTCACCTTAGCAGTTTGTACCAGAGAAATTGCTTCATAGTCCCAGATATCAATCTACATGCACTTAAATGAAGTTTGTTACCTATTGTCTTAGTAGTGTTCATGTTGAGAATGAAGTGGTGGCATATGTTTGTTCTTGAATGCTTATTTCATATTTTTAGTAGATTATAACCCTTCACAAATTAGGGGCTGTTTAATACTGGTCCTGGAGGTACTATGTGTTTGCAGGTTTTCTGGGTCTCTTGCAGCTGTACCCAAAGAACTGGAAGAAAATGTAAAATTTGTCCAATTATGCCAGCTGAGTTATAATAATTAGCAGAAAACACCTGCCCTCCAGGACCAGGATTGGCTGTCATAGAAGCCTGTTTTTGCTCTGCAGTTTCCCTGTAATTTCATATTTCTCCCACAAGAGGGCAACAAGCACTACCTTTTCATTTAAATGATTGCCAAGGAAGTTGTTTGCTTAGACTTTGGTACTGTAGTGTAATTTTAGATACAGTCTGGATCTACTACTAGTAGAATAATTAAAAGAATATATACATGTGGAGGAAATAGAATTAGCTTTCTCTGTGAGTGTTTTGTAAGTATGTTTGAGTATTCTTGCTTGAATATAAACCAGAATAATTACTTGTGTTTTGTGATTATAGAATATGGTTTTTATTTCCTTTGCTTATGGATTAGTTTCTAAATCCAGTGATAATGATCATTAATGCTGGTATATTGGTGTTGTCCTGACCTGTCAATGCAGGATGAGCAATTATTGATGCCCCCCTCTTCCTCTCTCTAAGGACCCCACTGCTCAGATCGGGGAGAACTGTACCATCGGGCCTAATGTGACACTGGGGGCAGGCGTGGTGCTGGAGGATGGGGTGAGGATTAAGCGCTGTACAGTGCTGAAGGGGGCCCGGGTGCACTCCCACTCCTGGCTGGAATCCTGCATCATAGGCTGGAGCTCTTCTGTGGGCCAGTGGGTAAGTTTCCCATCCTGCCCAGTCGACAGACCCACTGCTGACAGTTTGCATTTCCGAAATTAGCTCCTGCAGTGACGCCACAGAATACACTTTTCCGCTTACAGACTGCACATGCTTATGACAGACGCAGATTGCTGTGTACATATATTGGCTCTACTGTGCACTCGCTTGTTAAAACTCAACTAGTCAACAGGAGTGTGGGTTTGGCTTGAGAAACATGAGGGACAGTTCCCCTGATCTATGGCCAGAACAATCTCTTTATCTTAATCATAACTGAAAACGTTTGGTTCAGTCCTTCACATTGTTCTGCTCACCCTGAATAATCACAAATCCATATTCTACATCTTGTTCCACAGAGAACTTCTAGAATACTGTCATATTTATAAGATTTAGTATAGATACAAAGAGCAGAAAGCAGTCACCTTTTAACCAGTTTTGTGTCAAACGTAGTCGCACACATCTTCTCTGCTGTACTACAGAGTTAGTTTTGAAAGCTGGAGGTGAACCTGTGCTGATGGAAGCGTGAAAACTTTTAAACAAGTGTTTAGCTCATTTAGCTATCTTGGCTCCTGCCTATCATAGAGACATCTCACATACAAGTTGTGTCCTCCTAATTTCTTTCTGAGCACTCCCTCACTGTCCTTGTCTGTTTCTCTAGAGCAAGGGTGTTAAATTCAATTAATCAAATCTATAATTCATTTCCTATGGTAGGTCACATTTAATTATGAAGTTAATTCAAGCAGGCCATTGATACCATGCATTTGTAGTACTTTATGCTTTTGGTATCTATTGCTTAAGGAAATACTTTGAAATGCAAGTAGCAGTCAATGCATAGTCATGAGATGGCGATTTAGTCATTACCCAATTTAGTATGGGATATTTAATAGAATACTTAGCTGTGAACCTTTAAAAGCAGAACTATCTATTATAATTACAGTATATTAAGGAAATCTCCTTTCTGTTAAATAATGATTGTTGCGTTAACTCATTCAATATTTGGAGAGTATAAATGAGCAATTACAGTATATACACCCACCCTAACTTTTTTCTACACCACAAGTATTTTCATACCTCTTTTTAAGACAAGACACAGATTGAATCCTTGCTGACAGTCCAGATCAAAGCGAAGTGGGCCAGACCCAACCTGCAGATTGAATGCTTGACACCCCTGCTCTATACACTTGATATTTTCCCTTCCTTCTCTGCACTGTATCCTCATCTCTCTACATATGTTCTTATGCACTGGCACAGTGCAGCGCTATCAGTGACAGTGCCTTGTGTCTCCAGGTGCGGATGGAGAATGTGACTGTCCTGGGGGAGGATGTCATCGTGAATGATGAGCTCTACCTGAATGGGGCCAATGTGCTGCCCCACAAGTCCATTGCAGAATCCGTACCTGAGCCGCGTATCATCATGTAGGACAGGAGCTCACTGGACACAGGTGGCAGTGTGTCAAAGAGAGACCAAGCCACAGACTGACAAAGAGCCGAGGAGAGAGGCTGCCAGTGTTCAAATTCACGTGTAGCTGCTGTGGGGCCGAGGGATTTGGTTAAAGGTGTGTGTGCTGGTTGCTGTACAGGTGGGCATGAGAGCATGGCTGAGGTTTTTTTGGGAATGTGCATACTAATGAAAGAAAGGAGAAGAGCAAAGTTTGTGCATTTAGATTCAAAACTGTTCATCTCTGGTGATTTGCACATTTCAAGACTGCTGCTGAGGTTGCTGCCAGGGACAATTTTCACCAGTTTCCTTTAAATGTTTTTTTTGTTGTAACAGACTCTGGGAATGATGGGGTGGAAGAGGCTTAATGTCACATGGCCTTAAGAAGTTAACAGATTTAGTATTGTATTATATAAGCAAGTAGTTTACAACTGGAATTTAGGGACATGTTAGTTCTGGTAAAGTGGAAGTGCTTTCCTCTTGTTTCTAAAGTCTCTTACATATAAAGTTATATTATATTAAGTTATATATTATAAAGTTTCTTCATGTTATGAATAATTCCAGAAAGGGAGTCAAGTATGATGAAGATCTAACACGTTTGACCTTAAGCGAATTAGTCAATGAATGTTTAGTTCACAATCTCTAAACGCTAAAACAGGGATTGGTGGTATTGTATTGACGTGCATGCACAGTGACTGCTGTAAATGGGATGTCCGTGCTCAATTCTTCATGAGGAAGGCCAGCGCTAGGCGACTGCAAGTGTGTCTGTGTGTGGATGAAGGAGATAGGCATGTGTGGTTTAGGAATCAAGATGAATAAAAGTGTTAAACAGTGGCGGGGTGATGTGTAAAATACCATGAAGCAGAAGAATGAAGGAGTTTGGACAGAGGCAGCCTTGTACGATTTATAGAAAGCCGGGAGGGAACGCCACTCCTCTTCTCCCTGTGTCTCTCAGCACACACTGCACCGGGACCTCCACACTGTGGCACTCCTGCACCAGCAGCGCCTAAGACCTGGGAAACCAGCTTCCGAAAGCCAGCGTCAGCCATGAAAGCTGCCCCCAGAGAACAATGGACAGAAGTGAATCTGTAATGCAAATATTTTATGGAAGCATTTTTTAAAAATATAGATTATTGACCCATTCTAAAGCGCTCGTCTTATTCTTGAAATTTAATGTGGTGCTTTTTTCCCCAAGAAGGGTTTTTAACTGGATCTTCAGCTCCGGGGGAGGTTGTAGTGGACTAATTCTGTTCCTTTCCTGCATCTGCTTCTCTTTCTTTCTCTAGAGGGGACGCGGATTAAGACTGTTGTCCTCAACATCACTTTAATGTAACTGATTCCCCACGCACCTTTGTGTCTGAGTCACAGCTTACAGTCACTTTTTTTTCCGATTAGCCAGATATCTGTCGACTGTGATGTTCAAAGTTAGTTGATTTTTGATGGGAGAAAAAGAAGGTGAGCCCTTCAAGGTATCTTTATATTATCCAGTGCATATTACTGTTTATCTGCCTTTACAGCTCTACCTGACAGCTGGCTCACCCTCTTCTTTGCTTCATTACGGTGCACATACACATTGTGTTATCGGCAAAAAGAGCTGAAATGTTTTTGCCCTTAAGACTGGCTTCACACTTTACGTGACCCTCGCTCAAGATGTGAGTAACACTTGTGACATACAACACAGAAATGCCACCTGTGGTTTGTTCGAAGAAATATAGGGGGTAATCGGGTTATTGTGGGACTGGCACAGTTTACAATAGCATAGGTGCGATTAATCTTGTTTAATGTCAGCAAATGGGTGACATGTTGGAATGAATGGATGAATGCTGGAAATGTAATTGTGGAAAGACAAACACCTATATAATGGACAGTATTGGACATATAGAAACAAAACAAAATGGGCATGTAATGCAGCCTATATTAAGCAAATTCTTCACACACAGTTTACAGAACATATCCAAAGCCAAATTAATACATTGTTGAGTGTATTAATATTTGGCATGTGAGCTGTTCAAAATATTTAGCTTTGCACCTTGTTTTCATACTTCCACATACGTGATCAATGAAGAATTGTAAAATATTGTTCCAAATATCCTGTAACACTTTCCACAATTTATCCCAGTGGTTTGGTTGCTGCTTAACTATCTCGGCATCCATGTAATCCTGCGTGGTCTTGATTTTGGTATCAGGATTTTGTGAAACTCCTAACAGGTTCCAACATTCTAAAAACATTTATGTTCCAAATATGATTTTTACTGCATGTGCTTATCATGCTAAAATACTCATCTCTGTCCAGTTTAACGTTACTGAGGGAATAGCTCATAAATGAGGGAATAGAATGATTTTATGTATGTCTCTGACATCTTCAATATTCTGTTCTTTTATTTGCTCCCATGCTTTACTTAAGCTGTTGTACACTGACTGTAGTATCACTCTCAAGTCCTCCTTTGAAAAGCTGCTTTTGATTAGAACCAAACAGCACAAACAAGGACTCATCAGTTGAGCGCTTTTTTTCCATGTTCCAATATCTCTTTGAGGAAGGTCATTCTCAAGATCTCTACAGAATTTATTTACCACACAGAGACTTTACTCAGAGTAGTTTTATATCACTTGTAGATAGTACTGTAGACAAGCCACAGTTTTACAGACCCTTCAGGGTTTTGGTAATATGTAAACCATGAAGTTGGCTTTCACTCTGCTCAAAGCAATAGTCTCCTAGGCCGAAAAAGATTCTATATGCTTAGTATATGACATGTGATTTGCTTCTTGGGTATAATCATTTTCATGACAAGTTTTAAATTCTACAATCTCGCCAGTGCCTATACTTCCACGTTTGGAACAATTTGTCAGGCAGGTCATAGTTAAAGACATGGGGCTGCATGTTGACCTGATCAAGGTAGTTAAGGACTGTGGCATTTCTGTACTGATCTAGGTATTGTTAATTTACTTTTAAAGAATGCAGGATTTTTACAATTTAAAACTGGACACCTTTTTACATATTCTTGTAAAAGCCTCTTAAGCTGGGTGGCAGGATGAGGGATGGTTGCACTGCTGCTAACAGCTCTTGGGTTCTCTCTGGATTTGGGGCTCTCTGTGTGGAGTTGAACATTCTCCCTGAGTCTCTGCTGGGAGATGCTGTTTTGCCCATTTGTGGTTAATTTGTGTCTCTAAGACAGATTGCCATCCCAATCATGGCAGAGTCAAAGTAACCAGTGGTTTCCTGAAGACGGATCAAAAGTAGAGCAAATATTAAAAGGGAGACATGTTTTTTTAATAATCAAATACACCAAATGTTCTAAATGCGAAAACATCTCGAAATCTAAAATAAGAGCACTGTGTCATTTGCAGTCTTGTTTCCTGTGTCCTTTGCCAGGTTTATGTTACCTGTGCGGCATGGTGTGAGTGTTATTTGTCTTTCCCGAGTTATTGATCAGGGCAAATGACCGTTCGTGTATCTCTATAAATAAATGCACTGTATTATCATTGGTTTTGGCTGCATAGAAAGGCAAGGGTGAATTTCTGTTATCCTTCCTCTTGTTTTCCGAGAGGCTATTTCTGTAGATGATCTATAAAATCCTGAACCACTGCCTGGGCATCTCGTTTCCCGGCTCCTATTGATTGCAGCAGGGGCTCTGCTCTTTGAGACTGCTGCTGACTTTGCTACACTACAAATAGGACAACTCGTGAAGCAGGACTACCCTGGCCCCTGTTGGTACCTGTTCAGCGTTTGTTGAATGGCTTAACACAGGGCCTAAAACACAGCCTGGTTTATCCACATTGTGAATCAATAGAAAAGAGCCTTAGCTCATTTCAATGCTTCATTTCAAGTTTTCATTTCCTAGAACTGCACTATTTTGTCCTTCTGTTTACCTCCAGGTTTACAGCACAGGGAGTGCTGAGCTCAGGTTGATGAGCAGAAAGTATTTTCAAAAAACAGTTTACATTTAGAAATGGGTTGAAGTTCTAGCAACAACTTTATGCCTGCGTAACCGTTTATTGAGATGTGAGAGTGCAGGCTTACCGATAGCACCTTTTAAAGTCCGCTGGGCAGGAGGCTTTTGGCTGATATGCTCCCTCATTTTGGAAGTTTCTCCCAATTAACATCAGAAAGTCTTGAGACACTTGATATTTTTAAAGGCCAATCTTTTTCAATAATTGAAAATCTCTTTGTAAACGGTTTTTGGAAGTGGGTTTGTTTTTGTGTATGTCTTTATTTTTGTATTTATTTTGTAAATGCATTATGGACCACCTTGGTACAAAGAGGGATATGTATAAATATATTTATATTGTACTGTATTGCAACAAAGCTTCTATTCAGACTTGGAATTTTATTATATAATTATATAATATATATATAATTACTCATTTAGTGTCAGAATACAGGATATAGTTCCCCATAAAGCGCCACAGTAAGATGTCATTTACTTACAGATATCATGTGGTGACTAGACTTTCTCATCTCATTTTTTAGGAGTTCCACCAGGCTACAGAAACAAGCGAGGGCTATATCAACATTAAACCTCTGAGTTATAGTGGAATTGTAAAATGACATGAAGTAGATAATTTAACTAATTGTAGAATTAAAGTATTATTAATATAATTATTAATATATTAAAAACACAGAATGGGTTATTTTGCTCTGTAAGATTCAATAACAAATTCGAGCAAGATGAACAGGTAAAAATGCATGGTTTGATGAGCATAGACTAGGTAGAGCTCCTGTCTTTTTAACTGCTATGCGTGACAATTTTTTCAAATTAAAATGTTGTTTGTTTTTTTTAGAAACAATGCATTGTGAACTAATTGATAGGTACTACTTGGAAGAACCATGATGAAGGTCTGTGCCAGATAAAAGTTCAGTCTTTTCTTTAAACAATGCTCTGCAGGGTATAGATATAAAGAAAAAAGCCAGCCTAGCTTCTTGCACCCTACTGGATATATGTCCATTTTCATTTAGAAGATCACAGAATATAGCTGCAAAATGTCTACACAGAGCCATCTCCTTCAGAAAGCTGCGTTATGGGAGACTGGTGAAGGCTTTAACACTGAGTAAAATTCTGCTGTATTAAGAATATTTAACTTTTTATATATGCACTTTTTTGTAGTATTTGATTAATCCATATTTCTTACCAAGTTCTTGTTGATTTTAAATTCCAGCAACGCATGTGATTAGCCTTGAAATTGGTACCGCATTAAAACGAAGTTAAAAGAGTGGAACAAAACTATAACTAGAGGTTGTGTAAGACCAAGTCTTGGGCTCTGAGACCGCTGCAAGCAGATTGGAAGGACCAGAGAGGCACAGAAATTGTCATGGAGGTTTTAAGCAATGTCTCAGACACAGTAATGAGTCCAGTACACGGCCCCTCTGCTAAACGGTAGCACAGAGTGTTGTTATCTAGCAAATTAGTAGTGTTGCAAGACTTATAGCCATTCACCGCAGAATGTTTCTTCTCACAGGTACTATAACTGTAAAGACAGGAAATGATAATCATACTGCAAGCTTCAGGCTGATCATCAGCCCAAACTAGGCTCTCATTAGTATGTCAGTAAGGAGCATGGCTGTACATTGAAACACTCAATACACCATGCTATGCAGTATCACACATGAGGCACATGATATATCAGGCTTACAGTGGAGAGATAGAAAAGCAAGTAGAAAGGTTAGGTGGGAACCCGAGAACAACCGAACTCTCAAAAGTCTGCAGTTCCCTCTCTGTCCGCTTTGTTATTTTTTGTTCTTAAAACCTAAAGCAAAAATGGCAAAGAGAATAAGAAAATAAAGAGGGGTCAGCTTAGATGAAGGAGAATATAAAGGAAAACAAGCCTTTTTTTTTTTTGGAGACGGAGTAAATTGCACCAAAGCAATGGGACCGGTCATAAAAAAGGAAGACAACAGCAAAGGCATGGAGCTCAGTTCCTACGTTTTCCTAAGAAAAAGGTTTCTTTTTGTATAGGAGAAAAAAGGTGAACAGTGAACGCAAGTGGAAAGGGCTGTTGCTGTACAAACACTAAATGATACCAGAAATACAGGTGGAATGGATAACCAACCCACTGACATAAGAAGACATAGTAGAACTACAAACCAGACCTTGGAGGGCTAGAGTCTGGACCTGCATCTCTAAAATGGCTTGTTTGCAGTTTTGCCTTTATTAGAGAGATGCTGATCTCTCACTGGATTAAAAAAAAAGAGGAAAAATTGGATAAAAAGGAAAGAATGAATGGGACTTTAGTCCATCAGGCTGTACACAACTGTTTCTGTTTCTGCCTACCTACTCTTTATGTACTGTAAAAGACCATTGCCTCACAAGACAAATGACACCAAGTCAATGGTTAGGATAAATAATTTAATGCTGTTACACTGTAGATATATTTGCACTCTCACTCACAAAAGGAAAAAAAAAAGATAAAACCAGAAGAAATAAACAACAGTCCGTCTTAACATTGCATATACAGCTACAGCTCCCTGCCAGCAATGTGGACCCAGTGCCTGAAAGAGTAGCATCCCACTCTCCCCAGCACATTCTCTCACACACACACACGAGTCTGGGCAGCATTTCTAAGACTGACATTGACTGGAGGGCTGCATAAATGGCCCCTCCAAATCTCCAATGGACCACACCCTGAGATTTCCCCCATCACCCAGCCTAAGAAACTACTCATATCTGTTTTGTCACTAAATAAAGCAGTTGAACAAGACAGCAGTACAAACGCTTGCATCCGTGCTATCCTGATCAGCTGTGGTGTAGAGGTGCACTTGCTGGTTTTTAAGCATGTACAGGCTCTATCTCAGAGGGGACGTTCTAGCTTCCCTCTTGAGGTGGGTGGAGAGGGTTGGGGTGGGTGAAAATGGACTCTACCAACCCTGCCTGAGACCACATGTTGACCACTTGCTTTGTGGGCCTCTGCTAGTCTGTTTGTTCTGCAATGTTTTGCAACCACACAGTATTTGCAACAACCAGACCAACACTGCTAATGGCACTCAGGGGAATAAAGATGGAGAGAGGTAGGGGGAATTTAATGTTGTTAGCACACAGGATCAATTGATAATAACAAGGTATCCGCATGGCAAAAAACACAAAACTCACTCTCATTCTAAGAAAAAAAACATGTTGCTTATTGTTGGCGAGTTTTTCTGTGAAAAAGCAAAAATAAGTCCAGAGAGAACACCATGGATGGGATACAGGAGAAGAAGCAGATAATAAAGGCTAATTGAAATCTACTTGACTGAACTTATTGCACAAGGAAGGAAATGAGGAAGACAGGGCTGTAAAGTACTGCAGTGGGCTGAAGTAGATTTGCTGTTAGGATACTGGGTTGTAGGACCTAAAGGAGCTCAATTAACTTCAGGGCTTTCTTTGTGTACGCCGTGTACCCTGCTAGCCCATGAGCCTGAGCTCCTCCCTATCAGCTGTAACACAGCTACCAATTAAATTCAAATATCAAAAAATCAGATTGCAATGAACAAAGAACACTTATTAGACTTCCGTGTACATACTGTTCACAGATTGCAGTGGAAGACTGGGATGTAATTAAAGAGACTGGGATGTAATAAGCGGCAGGTTGAAGGATCTCAACATCAGAGGTTTAATATAGTTTGTAGATAATGGGAGAAGATTAATGATAAAAGAAAGATAATTGAAATGTTCTGACTCTAGACCGGGTGGCAAAAATACCTCAGGAAGTGAGTCATGGCCCTGCCAGAGGGCTACACTGATATATTCCCAGGCTTGTATATGAGACTTAATAGGTCTTCTGGAGTACTAGAATAGATTTGATACACCAGATGAACACTCTGCTTACGCGGATTACACCAGCTGTGTAATTAGGCCTTACCGTATTTGTATTACAGACTGCTTTTAAATCATCTTGGCCAGATTGACTTCATGGTCCACACCAGCAAAGATTCTTTTTTTTTCTGTCAGATGGCAACAGAGGCAGGAAAGGTGTAGATTTTCACATGCACCAGAATCCCGACAGCTTTAGTAGTCTCCTATACATCTGTTAGAATTCCTGGGAAGTACATCAAATTTACCCTCTAATAGAATAAAGATGCATTTCATTATTGTCTAATGATAGAATTATGGTAAGGTAATAAGAATGACTGTAGAACTAAACCACACATCAGGGAGAGTGACAGAAAACAGGTGGTTGTCCACTCATCTCAGTGCCAGACTAGAATCAGGGTGCACACTTATGGGATTTCCATCCATCCTTTATGCTACAGTAAATTACTTAGTGGGCTTGACTAATTGGGCGACCTTAGAATTGTTTCCAGGTCTGCAGCAGTGGATCTCTATACGTCCTGCTTTTCACAAATTTCACGTAAAGAGTCTTGGGTTGTTCACTTTTGAAATAGAGCTGATAGTTCTGCCCAATGGAAATACAGGGGCAGTGGAAACCGGATCTGTGCCCGAGCCTTGCTGAGTCAATTCTCTGAGGGTCTCACACTGGTGGGTTGAGCGGAATCAACTCCATTCATCTTCTTTTTATCTCAGACAACACAGGCACAGCAATTCTCCCCTGCCAGGAAAAGCACTTCGATCTGGTTGTTGAAATCTCAGTCTACTGTAGAGGCAAGTATCCACACCACTGTGATGTGAAAAAACTGTCCTGCCACGGCCTCTGTGTCCCTTGCTCTTCTGATGTTGAAGTATAAAGATCAAGGCTTCGAGACTTGACAGGAGAACATGAATCACCTTGCTACTCTCTCACTCAACTTCTGCATCAAGAGCTCTCCCTCAGGGTCTCTGCTGAAGTGATTCAGTCCTGCTCCTAATACTAGCATTAGACATTCAGTCAGGTTTGGCATGTATGGCTTATGCAGGAGACGGAAATATTGCGTGTATCTGTGTGCCTTTGTGTGCATTTATTTTTATATATCAGGCTTCCTTGTGGCACTCCCGGAGGAGGTGTGATTTCTGGGATAACTAACTTTACTTTGAAAATGTTGGGGGTTCGGGGGCAGTGAGGGGGACTAGTCTGTGGTTGAGGGGCTGGCTGTTGTCAGGAACTGCTGTGAGCGTGGGGACAAATGCTTAGAAAAGCAGCTCCCAGAAAATATTAGACGGCTGTAATTTAATTATGAGTTTTGACCATAAAACAACTTTTCCTTGGAGAGGATTTAGAATTTGTGACTAAAACGGGACCCAAGGAGAAGCGTAAAATGGTACCCAAAGTTAGCGGTCAATATGAGCAGGTGTTCAGTTTCCTCAAGTCTTGATGTGTGTGTGTTCATTGCCCCTTGTCCTGGGCAGGTGCTGAGGGAGAGGGGCGGCAGTGCTAAGAGGATGCTGGCTTGTTGTAGTCCTCCACTCCAGTGATTGTGGCCTTGCAGAAAAAGCAGTCCTTATTGTTCATCAAGTGCTGGTTGATGCAGGCTCTGAGAGACCAACAGAGAACAATATAATGACTCACACTGTACAAGTGTGCAGACATTCTGCTATGAAGCTGTCTAGATGAAAAACAACATATGAATAATTAACCGTAGAAGCTCTGATGACAACAACATCATTATCTCGTTGTTTTAGAAGCTCTCCCAGTCTTGCAGGACACATTTCAAGTAATGTATTTCTACCACGTACCATTTAGAGCTAATGATGTCAACCTTAAACATGTTTGCTTGTAGAAAAATGGAATTCAAAAATGGTGCTTTTACAATGACTCTTCCAGAAAAGAACCCTGGACCCTTGTGCTGGTACTCACTTGCATGACTTGTGGGAGCAGGGCTTGAAGACAGCAGAGATGGGATGGGCGTAGCAGATAGGACACAGGTCCTCTTCGCTGGTGGGCTGAGGAGAGTACACACAGACAGTGGTCAGAGTGGCACTCATCAGAAAATGTCTGAATTTGTATAGAGTATTACCTAGTTTGTATACTATATATAATACTGGTGTACAAAAGGTGGCTTTTACAATAGCTGTTACAATTTTTTATATGCTTTATATAATGCTTATATATACTTCAAATACCACTTTTATCCTCCATTGTTTCTTGTTTAACTTTAGTCTTGCCCTGTAAAAAGTTCAGTGTAGTGAATTTCCTTTTGTACGTTTTTTATTAGGTGATTTCCATCAATCACCTAATAAACATCCTCCCTCTTGGCTCCCATGAAAGACACCCTAACAGCATACCTAGAAAAGATTCTCTGCACAACTGACATCACAACCCAAGACAAATCATCATGGGGGGGAAAATGAAACCTATATTTAAATTCATATGTATGCAAACATAAACATAAAGCTCTCTGTGATCAATCTAGCCTGGATCTTCACTTTCCCTTGTGCTTCTCCTAGTGCACTAGCTTAATCAGAGATAAGGATCAGCATGGAGTAGACCGTGTTAATCTTGTTTAATGCACAGGCACATCTTAATTAGCTCTCCAGTGATTTGCCTGCTAATGGTTCTGGGAGCACCATCCCCAGGACAACCAGAGCTTCTTAAACTGTACCAGCAAGCCAGGTGAAAAAAACTGTAAACAGTAACAGTTTCCTGTAAAGAGGTTTATTATGCACCCTATACCAGAGACGTCTTGAGCCACAGCCATTTTATACAAGCTGTTCAGTGCAATATGTGAATTAATGACAATGAATTATGCTAGGTATAATAATGTATAATAATTTAACTATTTATTGTTACATTATGTCTGCTGTAGAATAGTCCAATAATCACAAACTGAAATTCAAGCAAATACTACAAGCTACAGTCTGCATGCCTTATGAGACTCACATACTGGGTGACACTCAAAGACATGGAGATAAGGTGTTTTTTTTTCTCTGTGGATGGAGAAACATTGACAGTACTGTAAAATAGCTTTAACTTACTGATTACTCAGGTCATGTTATGTGAGAAAATGGTACCAGCCGAAGAAGATTCTAGCTAAAGAACAAAGATGTCACTTCCGAAAGACAATGAGAAACTTTAAACTTATATACAATAATCATCATCCCCACTGGGTATGACCAACTTTGCTGGGTATTATTTCTACTGTTTCAAACAAATCAGTACTGTACATACACTGCACCAGAATAAAAAAGGCACTCAGGGAGAGATGTGACAGGTGTCCCTAACTGAACACCATGGCTTTATGAATCCACAAACAGCTGTTTTCATGCTAATGGGAAATACTACTCAAATACAGAATTCAAATTGATCATTTTGGACTCTTTTCCTAGAATCTGCTGATTCAACACGGAGAACAGTGCAGTACAGCCAGGTCAAAACAGGAATCTTTTGCTATCTGATTCTGGTTACACTTGTGGCCATCGAGATCAATAAATGCATCATTCAGAAAACTTCTAAGACAATACTTTTTTGTCTTCGAAATGTGTAAGTCTATACCTTATGAAGCAAAGCTCTGAAGGTAAAGGGCCATAATCGTAAAAGATTTTTCAGTCGCACTCACTCGTACATTTGCTAAATCAGAATGAAACACTTAAACCACCAAAGAGACTCTTAAATTAACATCCGAAAAGAATTATGTGACACTTTGAAGCTTTTGTAATGGAAAAAAGGAGATGTAAACAATGAAATTGCCTTAGGAGTACGATCTGAAATCACTAAAATTTAGCACTATATTCCTGAGTCAACAACAACATTAGGGAAATTCAAATGTAAAGAAATTGTCTTATTTTTAGTTAAAATGTGTCATGCAATCAGACATAAATCTTTCTTCCTATTGGCCTCATACGTTCAATATTCTACAAGAGAATTATGGAGAAACACTAATACAAAAAGCAAAGTTATCAAAAGACCTAATAATGTTCTTCCAAATCCTCACTTATATTCTATTTATATGTTTTATTCTTAAGTAAAAAACTTTACATGACATGCAATTGGTGAATTTATTAGATGAACATATGCATAATCTTACATTCTCTGTGAGAGCTGTTCAAAGTAAGAAGCTAGTGAGAATTCCTCAGATAACACAGTATGGCCCCAGTGAAAAAGTGTTATCATGCAGATCAGGTATTCGCCAAAAAATGTGGTTTTTTAATCACTTTCAGCTCCTTTTGGTTGCAGATGCAAACCAATTCTTAAGAAGTATCCATTTTTGGATACTTAAGGGACTGAAGTTGACTGAAATTATTTTCTGCAATTACCGAAGTGATCTTTGCATCAGAACATGTCACTACCCCTCCAATAGCTACAGCAATTATAATTTATCCGCATGACATTTTCAGAGCTGAACAATATGCCCAAGATCTGTAATAATTCAGACAGCTAAAGGTTGCTCTCTGAAGAATAATCTGACTGCTGGATCAGTGACCACACTGTTTCTACTTTATGCTTCAATCAAACCCTTTGTTTGGTTTTCTATTATCTCATGTTTAATGGAATAGTAGCTAATGTACTATAAATACCAGTTCAGGGAAATTACAGCAACTATTGGACTGGAAAAAGTTTTTTATAATATGTTTGCTCAAACCAGGTATTCCCCAGCATTGTTCCTTAGAAAACTCCAGATATCCAGCAGCCATTAAAGCTACATCTATCCCAACAATTACAGCAATGTAAAGCATGCTTCAGTTCCCTCACAATACACGGACTATGTATGGCCTCAGGTAAGGTACAAACTGGCCTGTAGAAGGCACTCTGCTTATTCGTAATGTCACACCTTTCTTTCTCTGAGAGACAGACTTCAGCACCACCAATCCTTTTCCACAACTTGTGTCCCTTTCACAGGCTGGATGTTTTTCCATAACCACGCACAAGTGAAGGCTTTCTCCCTCACTGCAGTGAACATTCTCAGAGGTTTCCCCAAGGACTCAGCAAATGAGCTGGAGCTTTATGGCCTGCAATCGTCTCTTTTTGTGTCATTAGAGCCACCTATTCCATCACGCTAGTCTTTGATCTGTCTCAGAGTGTGTGCAGACAGTTCAGGCGTCACCGTGTTTGACCAGTTTGCATCCTGCCCCTGTGGAACACACCTTTTGGGATTCCCATGATTTCTCAGGATAATACTGTACGTGATAAACTGATATATCAGTCTGTATGCCTGCAGGGATTCCATAAGCTCAGTCATGCCTAACAGGTTAGAAACTCTTTCTCAGTTTATTTCCAGCTGGTCATAAAACGGTTGCCTTGGCTGTTTCGTCTATCATATCTTATTCCCGACAGCGGCTGATGCACTGCCCCAGCCAGTATGTAAAGACCATGCATTGATCTTGATTTTAGACATTCTGTTATTCTGCAAAAGCTCTCATGCAGGGCAGGTCTGAATGGGAGTGAACTGTATAACAGCAACGATTCACAAAGTTGAATTGGTTGGGTCCCCACTTTGAAGTATCCACTTTTCAGAGGATCTTGGTGCCTGCACTGACTTACTCTTCCATCTTCACTACATGTGCTTTAAAGGAAAGTGTTTGGTCCAATGTTACTCCCAAACCGACAATGTTTTTAGAGATTATCCGTGGGGATTCGGATTGTTTAATTTCCGAATGGCTACTGAACAGCATGGGTGAAAGGCCAATGCCTGTGTCTCCCTCAGGTCGAGGCGATGCAGGTTGTTACTGTAATCAGCTGAGATGCAGCATGGTGCACATCAGTCTCTTCTTGACCAATGCAAAGATTTTCTCCTGCGACCTGATGGAAACGTCCTGGAGAACTGGCGCTAGAATGCTGTGTTGTCTGATTCTACTTTTTTGTCTTCTCCATTGGTCCTGTGTCTCCCACATCTGTACATAAAAACATCTCTACAAGACATCAGATAAGTTGCACTAGGTGGCAGCTGTGCACTATTTCAAGGACTTTGGCGAGCAGGATTTGGTGACCTAGTGTGTTTCCTGCTACTAACAAATCTGTAATTGCAGTTGCCTGTTGCCAGCCTTCTCTTAAAATCTCTCTTCTTACTGCTCTTAAACATGCACGTTATATTTTGCTAGGTTTTTGTCTGAGCAATAGCTTCCAGGTACTGGTTCCTTTAAGATTAGTGCATTACTTCCTAGTTTTACACAGCCAGGATGGAGAAAGGCCAAAAATAAAATAGAACAAGAATAATATAGTAATCAGTAACCACTGTCCAGCAAATCCCTCAATATCCTTCTTTTGATTAAATCTAGCAATATTGTAAGAAAATCCCCAAATCCCACATGGCAATGATTCCCAAGAAATTGCGAAAGCCTGCTTTAATTGCATAGCCTCTGCTAATTTTTTAGGAATTGGGAAGGAAAGATTATGTATGTACATTATGATGGAAAGCTGGGATTTTTTAACCTAGTTTACTTATTGAAAAAGACTTATATTGCATCTCTAACTTTTATCCTAAATGTCTAAATCTGCCTCTATAAAGCAGGCAATTACAGAGTGGTTTTGCTTCGTATCTTCGTGTGCAACACAAAGGACTAGCTTTGTTAGTTTCTTTCAGGAAAGGTTTCTCAGCATTAGCAATGTAGCAATGAGAATAATAGGGAGTAAAATTATTCAAAGTACTGCTGGTAAAGAAATGCACTAGAATTAAAAATTAATAAAAGTTTTGAACTTCCACTGCACTGAATCTAGACTGGGATAGAGATAGAGTTAACTTTTATCTCTTTCGTCATCATGAAGCCAGACATCTCCAGTGGCTGGTAAGAGCATGACATCACCTGGGGAGAAGTCTCCAGAGAGAGAGGAAGATAGTGAGGAAAGACTTGAACGTTTGGAAGTGGTGGTTTAACATGCTGACTTTCTGCCTGAATTCTAACCAAGGTGAATCTGGATCTAGTGAACAGAATGGTTTATCACAACTGTGCAAACACAGTGAAAAAAAATTAACAGCACAGACTTTCAATATAGCGTAGGTGACTTTAGCTAGTAAGTCACTTAATAAAAATAGGGCGTGCTTTGCTGGATGCCTTTCCCGTCTTGGAAGGCTAGTACACTACAGTTTCATGTAGCTCTATATTAGGTGGCTGTGCTTGTCTGCCCTTCCTGTGCTGAAAGTCAGTCCGTCCCCTGACAGTGAGATTCAATATCAGGCTGGCGTCTGGAATCTCTTTCTCCTCTGACTCTGGGAACAAAACACCTACTGCCATCTAAACACTTTCCTTCCTATCAGACAGAGCTGGGTTTCAAGTGTGGATGAAGGATGCAGGTACCATGCGAATGAGCAGCAACAATGGTACTGCAGTACTTATGCATCCATCCATCCATCCCCCATTCATCCTTCCATCCATTCATTCATCCATCCATCCCGGCAATGTGAAACACACAGGTATGGGAGGCCAGCCTGTCTATCCCTATCTCCAGAACAGGATTGGGAAATGTCTATGCTTGTAATCAACTCAGACTCGCAGCAAAAAAAAAAGAGACAAAAAGTCCATAGTTCTTTTTTGTATGTGGTTCTTTTAGGGTTAATAATATGCTATTAAAGTTTTTAGAATATATTAAAATACAGAAAAACAGTATTTCAAATGTATTATAACTGTATAAATAACTCTTTAGGATCTGCAGTCAAGGATGCACATAGATGGTTCTCTGTAGTGCACTTGTCTACATATTTACTGTATAGAGCCAGTAGCAGAAACAGAACACAGATGTTCCAAACACTACACCAAGGTTAATCCAGAACAGCCTCTGTCTGTAAAAAACACTGCAACACCACAGAGGTATCGAGGTCAAACATTATGAACAGGGCATAATTCCTATCCCATCCCCATGATTCCCATTCCCTTCCCATCCCACAAAATCTATGTACCAATAATGGAAGTACAGTTTGGTTATGTGTTGCTCCCAATACTGTCAATAGATGAGATGCTGTAGTTGGTCCAAGAAGAATGAATCATCTACAGTACATTGCATATGATGGTTATGCAAAACTTAACTTGCATATAACAATCTCTTAAAAACTGTTTGATGATTTTTCAAATTAGCCAGCTAACAACAAAAACGGTTGCAGCCTGTGCTGTAACTGAACCAGATACAGTCATGAAAAAATCCAGCTCCAGCGTTGAGCACAGGGTACAACCACACCACAATGCTGTCTGCCCCTCTGGAGTAAAGAGCATGACACGATTCACGCAGAACAGCAAGGCTGAATATCAGAAACCCGACTGTCAAGTTCTGTAATCCTGTTTTCAATATCAAAGAGCATTCAGTAGCATGTCTCCTACATTGAGCAACTGTGTATCAGATCGCTCATATCAAACGACCTTTTTAAATCGAATGAGAACACATGGCATAAACATCGCGTCTATATGACACCTATGGACGCTATAGTGCTTTCAGATGAACAAATTATTATGCATTGAGATGTAGCACAACACAGAAGTCTTCATATGACAGTATGTTGAAATGGAAAAAAAAACAGCAGGATTGTGGGGAATGAGTCTGGGGATGTGACACGAATATAAACTGGATTTAGGTCAGCTTGTAGAAAAGTGTATTGCATTTATTAGAAGCACATGACACAACCTGGCCTTAAGGTTAGTACCCTTCCAGCTGGTAACGGAAAAAACCACACAACTCATAAATAAAAGAAAATAGATGGACTTCTAGCACATGGAGAGAAGAAATCAAATCAAATTATTTACATCCTACACCAGCCATTTTTGTTTAAGAAGAAACTTGTTTCTTTGTGACGTATTACTGATAAGAATTTGAATATTTTAATACTTTACTATGTAGTATTTGTGATTGTAAGGGAAAAGGCTGGATTTAAAAATGTAAAAGGTGATTTTGATTCTGGTGACTGGACTGAGTCTGATGTGGTACATCTTAGTTGTTTCTGTGCAAATGGGATGAACTTAGCGTGAATACAGTCAACCTGTGATGGTGTTAAACAGAATGCTCACCAGCTGCTGTTCGTGCTGTGGAAGAGTTCCACTATAATTATTCACAGCCTGTGCACATGGGACATGGTGATTCCTGAAAGAGAGAGAGGCTAGAAACTACCCTGCCCTGAAACTACCAGCTGTCTCTTGACCAGTGTATTCAAGACAGTAGGCAAAAGACATCCTAGACGACCCATAGGACCGAAAGACAGCTCTAGGAAAGTCATTATTCCAACTGAAATGGTCTGCATAAAACGGAAAAAAACAACAACTCTAATTTAAAGTTCTCTTTAAAGCGTGGGCCAGTGGTTAGCTCTGCCAATTCAAAACTGAAAAGCCACAAGATGCTGACAACAGAAAGACAGTTCAAAGAGGTGTATCTGTTTGTATCCGCCTGTGATTTCAGGTCCTCAATTGTGTGATATTTTTCCCCTGTGTTTTGATTGCCAAGGTACTAGACGCCAGACTAGACCAGAATCGGAGGCAATGCTAAGGAAGCTGACTATCGCCAGTGTGGCTGAGGAGCTCTATGATTATTCACTACTCTCGCAATGCAAATTATTCACCCTGCACACTTCCTTTCGGTAAAAAGAATTTTTAACCAGTTCGACAGCTTCATCAAAAAACATGGAGAAACAGTGCATTTGAATATAACTGATATTGGAATTCATATTCAGTGCACACCATAATATATTAACCTTAGTGCAAACAGTATATGCTCTATGTTGTATTTTTTTATCTGTAACTTGAATTTTTTTCCCTCTGTTACAGTAGTGCTTTGAGACAGCCTTCACTTTGCAGTGGTGTAACAGTAATAATTAATGATTTTCTTCATAATAAATGAAGTACAGAATGTAGATGTATATGTTATGAGCTACCCCTTTATGATAAAGGAAGCCTTATAAACAAAGCTTAATTGTGTGGAAGAAGTGAGGCAAGCCCTAATTATTTCTGCGTGAGACGTATTGGAACAGTGCTTGTTATAATCCTAGAATCTTTTCCTTGGGTGTCTGCTCTTTCCAAAAATAAAAGCGAGCAGAATCTGAAGGAGAGGGGAAAGAGCAGCCGAGGAGAGTGTGAATAATTTACCAAGGACCCCATTTCTTTTGATCAGGTTTCCTTTCGAGAGGAACTGGGATTTGTTATCAAGGACATTTCTGGGGAGGAAGGTCAACCTCAATGCCCACGCTGTGTTAGAGTTTGAGCCATTAAAAGCCCTGGCGTACCTACAGAGGGAGTCTACAATTCCTCCCTCTCTCTGTTCCAGCAAGGCCACCCTCACCACCATCGTCAGCAGGCTGCAGGCAGCTTCATTCTCCCCTGACTCAGCCTGACTGCCCTGGGCTCGACTCTGCCCATACAGTATATGCAACACAGCAGAAGGGGGGCAGGACTTTAGATACAAATCTTACATATAAAAAACCTCCAAAACCGAAATATTCTTGGAAAACTAAGAGGAAAACCGCAGTCTAATCTTGTGTTTTACCTGTTTTTTTTTTCTGAAAAGCAGCTCTTTTTTTACAACCTACAAAAAGAGATGGGTTCTGGCTCCTTAGCTGATGTGCTGTTAGGAAGAATGAGAGTGATGCTTGTACAGTGGCAGCAGTGAAGATGGATGCTGGCTTCACACAAATAATCAGGAACTAAAATACGCCACAGCTGTACTATGGGAGATAAGTTTGAATTTTGATTATGTTTCTCATTTATTTATTATGGCAAGGTGGAGGTATTGGTAGCAGAGGAGGTTTCACTGAAACGTATGATGAAGGTTTCCCAGAAAGCAATGTTACATTTTTAAAAACATAATTTGAACAAGAAAACAATGAAAACAGTTGGTTATGTAACATTTTACGCTTCTTCTTGTGGTAGATATGCAAAACATTTCTACAGTGCCATGTAACAATTTGTCATCTAATACATTTACATTGAGACCAAAAAGTGTGTTTTACTATACTTTCTAAGTTTTCTGTGTGTGCAAGGTAATGTTGACCGTAAGTCACATACTAGTAACTGCAATAAAGACCGGTCTTGTCTTGTGTTAAGTGCAATAGATGCAAAAAAGCTTTAAAACAATTGTAAGCTGAAAAGCCTACTTTTCATTATTGTAGATTTAACAAAGTAATACAACCAGTGTTCCAAAACAATATTAATTTACTACTACTAGCAAAAAGCAGGGATGAAATCACTGCTGCATGAAATAGGTATGAGATTCATGTGTTTTGGATCATGAGGAATTGTAATGAATGCTGAGGCAGTTCCACAAATCCACAGTGTGATTATATGGTTAAATTACTGTAGATCTCAAGAGGCTATGATAATTTTTATACAGAGAGAAGTGAGAAAATCACAATCAAACAACGTTAAGGAGGATGTACCAATACGGCCTTTAATTGGTAAAGGAAATCCTATCCATATGCATTGGCTTAGATGGGTTTGCACTTTTGTGCTTTACAATAATAGCTTAAAGTCAACCAAGTCTATCAGTATGGACTCTCCTCTATTAAACCCTCCACTTAAACTCACTGTGGAGCTCCGTATAATTGGTTTATGGATTTGTACACTTCAATCTGGCAGTGTCTTTACAATTGTACTGCAGTGAAACACTGCTTTCAGACTTTCAGCGCCAGCACAGAGCATTAAGAGACTCTGCGCGATGAAAGAAGTCCATTTCAGATTACGGGCCCATCCCCTAACCTCCCAATTCAATTAATAAATGCATTAGTTACAGGAGAAGCAAGTGATGTGTCAGCAGATTTGGCAGTGACTGATAGCAGCCTTCACAGAAGACACCCCCCCACTCGTCCTGCCCCACCCCTCCCCAACGGCTTCTAACAGAGGTTAGATTGCAGATCTCATCACATTCTGTACTGCATGCTATTTGGCAAGGACAGTTTGCTCATGAGGCAAGTGCTTCTTAAAAGGAATAAGCCATTCATAGGTATGATTTCTTGACAGAAAAAAAGTTACTCCCCCCACCAAACACTGGATATTAAAAAAACACACCTCATTGAAAAAAAAAGAATTCAAATGTAAGACTCTTTTGGTATGTTCATATTCTCCTTGTATTGCATATGGTACCTTAACAACCTGTGGGATGAGATACTGTATACTTCTGCCTTTGTTTATGTCATTTTTTGTAATTTGAATCATTTAAGAATTATAATATTCGCTAGACTGATCTCATAGAGTCAGTGGGAGTCAAAGCTTTGGCAATCTGACATGCAAAGGTAGATATAAGAATAACAAGAGATGCTGAATTGAAAGAAACACATTTGATTGTGCAAGGCTTGGCACCTTTCTGGCTCTTTCATTTGATAAATTGAAGACTGTTGGCCTGTGTACCTCTTTTATGGGGTATATGCAAAGAGGATAATCTTAATCTTCTGAAAGTATGGTAAAATGCAATCATGTTTATTTCTGTTCAAGCAAAATAATGGACAAGAAATATGGGTTGCTATTTTTGAGCATGAGCCCACCCGAGTTCTTATTTATAGCGTAAACATGCAGAATATGCACTGACATTGAAGTCCTCCGAAACACATTAAAGGGGAACTGCAGTCCCAATTTCTCAGAACGGTTATTGGATCGGTAACAAAATAAATTCATCGATGTTATAGAAAGAAATCGTCAAATTTCAAATTAAGCACAAAATCGTGAACTTTGTGAAAGTATTGTAAGTCTCCATGTTGTTGCAAACCCCTGGTCTCACCATGGGAGAGAGCAAGATTTGCACAAATTGCGACGTGAAGCGGCCCTTCCTGCTCACTAGTCTCCGTAATGACTAATGTAATGTGATGTACGATCAAATAAGTACAGGTTGTGCAGCAGACGTTTCACCACAGAAATGTTCCAGCGTGATCTGCATGCAGAGTTAACAAAAGAAATGTATTCACAAGCCTGCTTATTTACAATGCCACAGGGCTGAATTATGTCACCATACCTTGTGATGACAATGCGTTGTTCTGAATCTCAGAAAATTGGAGGTTTTTAAAAGTTACTGTGCACATTTTGTTTTCACTGTGCTTTGAAACGCTCTCATCAATGTTGATTCTTTATAACCCCCAAACATAAAAATAGCATTGCAATTCCCCTTTAAGAAGAAAGGGAATGCTCTCATTGCAACATAATAACCGTGCTTTTCCAGAAACAGAAAAACAGTCCAGTGTGCGCATGGCTTTCATTCTATTCTATATGCATCTGAGAACACTTTATCCATAAAGGAACACTGAATTTCGGGATGCCTAAATGTATGCAGGAGTTTAAATCTGTTGAAGGATTTCTAAGGGTATTTTCCGCTTCAGTGGCAGTGAAAATTTGTGAGAGGAGTGAGAAGAAGGGTCAAGGGCAAACAAACAAACAGACGCTTTCATGATTAGGCTCTAAGCCCTTAGGGATGTAAGCAAATGTTCCTTCTTTCTCTCCATCTACTTTCTCTCTTGCTTTGACCGTATTTGAAAGCAACCCCAGGCATAAAATGCTTCTAAATGCCCCAGTCCATCAAAGACGTTCCACTTCCATGTCGGCTACTGTAGCAGCAAAAGAAATCCGGTCTGACCTTTCTACCCTTCAGCTGCAGTGGCTGTGGTGTTAGTATGTTTTGCTCAGTGGGATATGCCATACCCGAGAATGAGGAGTCTTTGTCATGGAAGTAATACGCACGTTAGAAATGACCAAGCACAAAACAGCAGGCACTATCACAGAACCATCTGATACAGATGCTCATGATCAATGCTGGTATCTACACATAAAGGGCAAGGAAGTTTAGTGGGAAAACTGGACAATTTAGACAGCTGGGTTTAGTATAGTACACGGTGGTGGACACTTGTCACAGAAGAGCTTTGAAAACAAGTATTTCTTCATAGACAAACTTTGACAAAATTGTCTCATGATGATTCTTATATGTCAGACCAACCTTCTCTAAAACGAATGTATCAGACGCTGGTGCAAGGACAGGGAAGAAGGTGATGTGTGACCTTTTCGAGACGCAGGCTTATCAGGGATAGCGTGGTATTTATGAGCCTCGCACTGTGGGAGACACGAGCCCCTGCCTCCCCATGGGCCTGCAACTTCGGAAGGCCTCTCCTGCGCTCTGTCCCTCCACAGACAGTGGTGCCAGCTGGAGACAGCAGTCCAGTGGCTCAGCACTGCAGTGCTGACCTTTCAGAACAGCTGTCATCAGGAAGCATGGGTTTTACTGTCATTCCCTTTGCAGAGTGTTTACTACAGTAAATTTGGCAGTTTTTTGCCCTTTATTTGTGTTGGCATGGTGTAGGTGGTGGCGGTGAGGTTTCAGCTGGGGGAAATTCAGCTTTACTGTTGTGCAAATGAGCGAGTGAACTATTTGGAACCATGCCAGACGGCATACAGAGGCGCTGGCTGCAAATCTCCATCAAAGCTTCCAATCCTGTAAATTGCTATTCCATTTCGTAAAGAAAAAATTAGATGATTATTATTATTTTTGTCAACACTCCTCTCATTGCTATTGCTGTGAGAATTGACGATTACTTTGTCCTGCCTAATCTGGGCACAACATGCTTTGAACACACACAGAGCTAGAAGGTGAAATTATCACGTTCCTCCAGGTGCTTAAATCAAATACCGCAATTTACATCTCTGTCAATTTCATTTCTCTTTTTTGATATTCTACAAAGACTTTTGTGATTGACATGTCAATGGAAAATCTATTGCAACCATCCTGAAGAAAATTTGCTGCTCCCTGCTTTGCAGCTTTTGTGTGTTGCTCTTGGCACTTCTATATCAATCTTTCATTTATTTATTTTCAAAGCTTTCATCTTCTTTGTCTGGTCTTTTCTTATCCCACAATACCAAAAACAACCCATGCTGTAGTCTTGTATAAAAAGTCCAGCGGCAAAGGTAACCAAAAGGGCTAAATTAATATTTTCAAGCAAGACAAATGACTTACAAATGTTGTAAGGCTTGGAAGAAAAGTACTTTTCTCTGGATCATAAAACAGTCAATTAGATGTTGCACAGAAGGTTCAAAGAAGGTTGTGCTTTTGTCTTTTTTAAACAGAGTCTCTGTGTTCCCTGTCTTATGGCACAGGTTTATTATAATACACCCTGAAAAGATTAATATAAGTGCTCATCCTCCCAGTCTCCCCAAACACTCGTTCCCTCATTTCTCTTTTTACAATCTATTCTCTCTTTTCTCTGCTGTTTGCATTTCTGTGAGACAGTGGTACAGATTGATGCTGGATCAAGACCTGAGAAGACATCTGTACTTAAATGCTCAGCCGTGTGTTAACGATGCTCCTGAACTCGTCCTTGGGAAAAGCAGTCAGTAAGAAATTGAATGATGCTTACATTAGCAGGGACCGGGTATTCCTAATCTTCCTCACATTGGAGTAGTAAATTTACCTGGCCTGGTTTCACTTTCCCTTGTTTATCTCTGCCGAATCTTAATTCCACTGCACAGGCCAGCCACCCTCACCATCGAATAGTCCACTGTGCAGATCCTCCAGTCCAGAACAGGAAACTGTTAGTCAATAATGAGGTCAATGTGACATTGTATTAACTTCTCTGGCTATAATGTGAGCAGTACAAGTGGAGAGAAGACTCCCATTGCCATAGCCTTTGAATATATAGCAAAATATTTTATGGATATTTTAATGCCACATCTGTTTTTTTTCAAAATGATTTCATATATTCTAGCAGAACAAAAAGATACTTCAATGACATGTATCTTTTTACTGAACATGAGATGTATCTCACTTCCAAGAATCTCTATCTGAGGGAATTTCTTAACTGTACTCTGACAACACTCAAAATCCCTGTGAAAATGAATGAAGCTCATATCTAATCCCTTTAAATCCTGACAGTTATAGGGGATTTAGAGTTGCGTAAGATAGGTGTAATTTTTGCTCTCCAAAGGCAATGGTTTTTAAGAAAAGATACAGGTAATTGTGGAGGGCTTAGCATGGTGCTTAGTGAGTTCAAAGAGCTCAAAAAGAGCTCTGCTCTTGAGGAGACCGAGATTCTTTTGAATTATTTTAGCAACAAAAAAAAAAATAATATTTTTTGCAGTATACATTTTATCATTATACATCTGTGATCACAGCCATTAATTACAACCTATATGTCAAGAGCTTTAGCATCAACTCAGGATTCACAAGTGACAGGTGAAAAGGCAAAGGCCTTGTCTAGGAGGTTTTTTCCAAGAGAGTTTACAGTGCAAGCTTGACAAATGGGAAAAGGTTCGCTAATGGAAATACAATAAGCGCTGATGAAAGCTTTGTACTTCACACGAGGATAGTAAAGGTCAGTCCTGGGCAGAGCAATTACCAGTCATCATCCGCCACTTCACTGCAGTTTAAACAGCACATTACCTGGGCCAGACAGCTCAGCTCTCCCTTCCTGCTGCCTGTGAATGGTCTGAATGGTTTGGCAAGGCTCAGGTTGCCTGGGTAGTTGTCAAAGCTGTTCAAAGTGGTTGCTGTTGGCAACTTGTTCAAACTGATACAGGGCAAAAAATGATCTAACTAGATTCTCTGCTACTGGGCAGCCAGACAGGTTTACGAACACTATTATGATTTAATAAAGAGGACTTGAAAAGGACTCGGCATGACCCATCTTATTAAATCGGCGCGCAGCCTGATCTGTATGGTAACCCATATGTTTGGGGAGTTTACCGACTCTGCGTCTTGCAGTATTAACTTGCTAATTCCCACTGGAAATCCAATAAGAGTATAATATTGCTGTGAGGTTCTCCAGGACAAGGAAAAAATCCCCCAAAAGCATGTAATTAGAATTAGACACATTTTCAAAATCTATTTGAAAAATAGAAACCTTCGAAAAGAATCTATAGTCCAAATGTTAATATAACATTAATGTTGATGGTACTGCTGCTACAGTACATTAACTGCTACTGTTGCTATTCTTACTACAATTTCAACTACTAATCCATCTATCCATCCATTTTCTAATCAATTCTTCCAATTCTGGGTCACAGGGGAGCTGGAGTCTATCCTGGCAAGCAACAGGAGCAAGGTTGGAACACCCTGGACTGGATATCAGTCCATCACAAGGTGCACACAAACACGCACACACTCAGGCCAAGGCCAGTTTTCCCAGAAGCCAGTGACCTTCCAGTATGTTTTTGGACTGGAGGAGAACATACAAACTCCAAACTACCAGATAGCAAGATACTGTAGATACCAGGTCTGTGATTGAACCAGGGCCCCAGCACTGTGAGACAGCAATGGTAACCACTGCACCACCATGCCACCTAATCATAATGATTCCTTGTATTTATACAGCACTTTTCATCACAAAGGATCCTTATCTGCTTTACAGAAATGAGGGGACCCATTTTAGCCATCACTGAAGTGCAGCCCCCACCCGTGTGACGCACAACAACCCTTCTGCTCCATCAGCCGTACTGCACATACTAAGAGCAGGTCAAGAACTGAGAAGCGACTTTACCACCTGATTTAAAAGGGAAGCTTATTGTATAAGCGTATGATACTGTATTTAACCAGCACGCTGGAGATAACATACCTTGTTGACAAGGTATATCCTTGTAATGAACCAAAAATTTTAAAATGCATGACAATAAAGTACTGGACATCTAACTACACCACTGCTATATTCAAATACTCTTTTTAGCTATTTGTTGATAAAACAGCATATTTTTCTCTTTTCAGAAACAGATCCATATATAAGACATTCAAACAAGAAAACATTAAAAGTCCCTGACTCTACTTTCTATCTATCTTTCTGAGTGAATGTCTCAAGAACACCATTAATGCCACCAGAACATTGCAGGAAATGCAATCTGTAATCCCTTTTTCAATAGTTGTTATTTAATTTAGGATTATTAGTCATTACTCTAGTTGCAATTAAAACATGTAACAATCTATACTGAGTTAAACATTGTAATCAAAGGCATATTCTCAGTTCCCTAAACCCACATTCTCAACTCTGGTGTATTAGAGTTCTTTCACCTGCATCCTGAAATACTCCAGTGATCTTTAACCCAATTATACTGCCATTATTCTTAAATATTTTGTGCCTCACATTCAAAAGGAGTCTGATATTACCGTACAATATTAAAGTATTTACAATTTTTTCATTTTTTCATTGTTTTTGGATATATTCTTTGAAAACCAGAAAATAAAACACACTCAATATACTGCCATGTGTGAACCTAAATTAAGCACAAATGGTTCTCTTTGAGTGATGTTATATGGCAAAAGAACATCTGCAGAAGATAATGAACATACTCTTAAAAGCCCTAACTAGCACTCATGTACTGATCTCCTATTTTTTAGATAAGTTTCATTAGAGGGTCTACCAAGACAGCCTGAGGTATCGTATGGAAATGCATGTAAGTGAGGTCATTTCTGTACTTCAACTGTGAATTTCACTGGGTTCAATAATAGTGTTTGTTTATCAGCCTTCTCCTCACGACAATGGTCATTGTGTCTTTAGAATGTTCCACAGCCTCTTAGCCTCAATGGGTGTGTCTCTTTTGGTCACTGCTGGTCTGAACCTTCCTCTGAGCCTTCTCTACTGGTTGCAATGGCTGTGACTCCCCCCTGACCCCGGTCCCCACTCACTGCTGCGCTGGCTGCTGCCTGCTTGGACTCTTCTGTCAGAAAGGCCAGCATCTGCTCCACCTTCTGCTGTTCCTCCACGCTGATATAGTCTGTGTCTGTAACCAACCACCACAAAGAGACAGTCACTGTACAGCAATGCCGCTTAATACATTATAACACACAGCACAGAGAGACCAAGCCCCTGAAAAGTGAAATATACTGTAATGCTGCACATATGGTTGTTCATTACATAGTAATACAGGTTTTCTGCAATGGACAGAAAAATCACAGAAAACTATAACTATTGGTAACAAACCATGAAAAATATGAAATAACAACAACACAGTCATTAATCACAGTTACCATTTGTATTTACAGCATCAGAGCAAAGATTCACTCACTTCTTAGTGATAGAGGGTGGCTCCAAATTGAGTGAACCACAAAACACATATAAAATACTCCAGTTAGTTATAATTGCTCTGTGCTGTAACATTGCATGCAGTAAAATCCATAATGACAGAAGACAAGAATAAGTCACAACATACTAATAACTTTGGCAATTATATATCGACAGAGAGCAAGGGGCTTGAGAGAGAAGGAAGTTATTCAATATACATTCTATTGCAGAGAGACAAAAGAAAAAGCAATTTGCCTGTATGCTCAACTCTAAGAGTGAGAGAGAAAGGAAACACTTCATAACGTTCAGTGTGGAAGACAAAGCTAGTGAGAGATTTCAATCAGACTGGACGGTGCACACTATCTGAATGTGTAGGCAAAGATACAGACTTTGACGTTGAAGTAATATAATGCATAATTCATATAAATATACCTATTTTACATAAAATCCAAATCACAAGGCATAGAAAACCAAAACCTAATGGCTTCATAATTACTTAATTAAAATCAATATTGAACTGCCTGTCTTCATTAAGAGGCCACAATCCCCATGCATCGGAGAAAAAGTGCCCAGAGCTGTGATTATGAAATGTTCATATTCAATATTTGGGAGTGCTACAGTCAAAATAATAAACAACCCTAAGAACATACTCAAGACCAGTGTCCTCAACTTCTTTATTACCAGTTTGTATATGCTAGAGTATAAAGCATTATAATTTTGTACTACTCATTTAGAATATGTCAGATTGTGTCTGCAATGAACAAAAGAGAAGATTATGGATAATTTAACAGGATAGTTCCATGCTGTAAAGAAAAAAGAAAAACAATTTATTAGACTGTGGAGCCTTGCTTAGGAGTGGCAGGGAAAGCTGGAATATGAGAACAAGCCCAATAAAAGACAGGATGTAGAAAGCAATGAGCTCATCATTGAAGACTGGTGGAGAATTGGTCCTGGTTTGAGTGTATGTACATACCATCCTCTGCTATGTATATGTTTTCCGTCCTTCGGATGAGACGTAAAACCGAGGTCCTGACTCTCTGTGGTCATTAAAAATCCCAGGGCGTTTCTCAAAAAGTGTAGGGGTGTAACCCCGGCGTCCTGGCCAAATTTCCCATTGGCCCTTATCGATCATGGTCTCCTAATAATCCCCATCTATGAATTGGCTACATTACTCTGCTCTCCTCCCCACTGATAGCTGGTGTGTGGGGAGCGTTCTGGTGCACTATGGCTGCCGTCGCATCATCCAGGTGGATGCTGCACATTGGTGGTGGTGGAGGGGAGTCCCCATTACCTGTAAAGCGCTTTGAGTGGAGTGTCCAGAAAAGCGCTATATAAGTGTAAGCAATTATAATTATTATTATTTGTATGCATGATAGTGTCTGTGTCTGCCTTAGTATAGACTGGCATCCTATCCAGAGTGTATACTTTTCCTTGTGCCCGTTGCTTGCCAGGATAGGGTAGGTTTCAGCTCTCCCAGAACTGGAGGACAATGATGTTCATGCTCATAATAATAATAATGATAATCATAATAATAATAAGAATAATACACATTTTATAGATGTGTTGTAGCTCCATAAAGAGTAAGATGGCTAACCTGGTTATAACTGGCCAGTACATTACTATAGCTTTGTACTGAAATATTACTGATATGACAAGTTGCAAGCCCTTTTTTGAGAGGCTTTAGAAAATGCTAGGACACCTACTGTACAGTATGTTGTCTTCAACCTCCTTATTTGCATACTTCCCCCAGATTAGTGTCTTATTGTGCTGTGAAGAATCTCTGTCTGAGAACGTCCTTGGAACATCCAAAAAACTGTGATTAGACACACTCTGATGTCAATTCTCCTGTTCTGCTGGCCTTAAAAGTCATTTTTGTATTGGCTCTGTTATTGTGGCATTAATACTGTACTGTATATAAAGACCTGCTGCATCAGCTGTTCATGTTGATTAATAATACAACTGACTACATTCTAGTGGACTGTAAGTAAACTAAAACAAAAAAAAGTTAGTGAAACTATAGAGAACTCATTAAAATTCAAACCCTTGGGCTACAAAGTTGCCATTTGGAATAGGACTCTTCGCAAAGAGTCAGAACAGTTAAACTGACTTAAACAGTGTGATTTCTTAGGTGATAACATTTGCGCTACTATTCCGTGCCACAGAGTGTTCACAGAGGCTCTGTTCAAAAGGGAAGATTCTCCCACCTCAAAATATGAACTGAAATAAAAAAAAGCACAATCACATTTTTAGGCTGTCATTTAAAATCTAGAGATGTTTGAACACCACCTTCATATATACCAAGTTCCGTGCTGCTTTGAAGAAAGCTAAGAACTTCACAAAAAGATCAACCAAAAGAGTGTACTGTAAGCTTAGAGATGAGAAGATGCTATTTAACTCAATGTGTTCATCTAACCCTATTAAGAGCCATCCTGAAAGCCCCCAGCGACAGGACTCATGATGGAATCTGGCAATCCGTAACACTTCTGTGTATAGAAGAGCCTCCTGCCTTCATTCCTGCAAGCAACTGCACTTCATTTTCAATTTGTGCATGTTAATCCCTTTCTGAGTCTCAGAAACCTCACTTAGATCTTCTAAAACATCTCTGTTCCGTAAAAACCCCCTGTCTTGCCCTTTCAGTATGCCCTTTCAGTTCTGATATCATTCTTGAGTCAGTGTGCAGTCTTTGATGTCCTGAAGATGTACTCTCTTGTGCCACCTGGAGTGCAAGGTCCTACCAGTGTTACAACACTATGTAGGTCAAGGGCTGAAGGCAGCATAAATGGTTTCGGCACTACGGGGATATAGGGGTGTTGCACCCCCAATAAAGCTCAGAGGGGGCTGAGAATATTCTCAAGATATAAGAAATGCTGCTGTACAGGAATAGCTAAGTAAAAACAATGTGTATCATCATTGTCCTTATATCCAAAGAAATTATCATTTTTCACTTCTCAAACCCCATTTAATATCTATATACCCTTTCCACATTTACTCCCAAGTCAACAAAATAACAATGAAAAAACCTGTCAAGGTTAAACACTGATTAGGTTCTATAAATTCAGAGCTTCCTGAAAACTGACAGAATGTGCCTCGATGCGAAGGACATTAACCCCTAAAAATTTCAAGGAGGACTTTTAAGACAATAACAGGGGAACACCGGAGAGACTATACCCTGTCTTTTGTGTGTAAAAGTCCTTTCTTTCCATCGAAGAATCTCACTAGTGCAGCTATTCTTTCATAATGTATCGCTACCCTGGCTGTGCTGCGTGCTACTCGCTCAGCCCAAAACGAAGAGTTGGGCTGTACTATCCTGTTTACTGCCAGTGCTGGACTCTCCTTCTCTGCCTGTGTGACAGATTCAGGGAAAGAACATCTCACTGACTTGAATCATTCTAAACATATTGGAAAAGACTAAAAAAAAATTTTCCCCACTTAAACAAAACTTTGGCAAACTGGTGGAATGTATTTGTAATTAACATACAGGTAAGTGGAGAAAATGTTATTTGGTAGAAGAGAACTTGTTAGTTATTGTTTGTGAATACATGTTGATTTCCCAGGGCTTAAGTCCTTCATAACCATATAGTGAGTCACCAAACCCTAATTTAGCAAGATTACTTAGCAACCAGAGTAACTGGAAACACCAGATTCTATATTTCAGGTTGATGGAGGTAACTGGAGACATTGAAACTTACTTCTCTCTTATTTCCAGCGATCTAGACTGAGCAATGATTCGTGTTAGCAACTTCCTGTATCTTTATACATAGCTAGTTACAGGATACAACTCTAGTTACGATATCATAATACTTTATTCGCCGATTTTTCAGAAAATCATTTTGCATCCAAGCAGCTACTATATGTCTTGAACAAAGACTTACAGTACAAAAAAGTGACAAAAATGTTCCATGGCAGACAACTATCATATTAAATAAGTGGTCCTCAACAAAAAAGATGACTGGAGAAGGGAGTGTCACACAAATCCCTCTTTAGCGTCCCAGCCTCTAACTCCTGTCAGGTGATGTATTTGAAAAAATAAGAAATGAAAAAATTAAGATGTAAACAATCTGATTTGTCTTTTTCAAAGTCTATCCCAAAATGCCACTATTCCTGCCAAGGTTATTGTTTAGATAAAATGCATAGAGATCCCTAACCTTGGTTCCCATTCCAAATACACAAATTGGCATTGGAATGTAGATTTAATAGACTGCTTGAAACAAATTTGCACCCTTTGATTAATGGTGTCAAGACAGCACCTGCCCCGCATTCACACAGCCTTGATGAGAACGCTCAGCAGGAGAGATAAACTGAAGACATAAACACAATGACTCAGTGCCTCAACTTGAAAATGGATGGAACTCTATAATTCAATGTCATTTTCAAAGTTTTCTTTAAACAGCATAAAAGAACATACAATCTAGCAATTTAATTACATCAAATGGCAGGTTTATTGACAAATTGCCAGCAAAGGAGACAAGGGAATCTGCTTTGTTACTATACACTATCCTAATTAAGCTGCTTGCTAACTTCCAAGTGTAACCTCGGGCTTCACATGCATAGGTAGGTGTCTATAAACAAGATCTGGAATGGTGATTCACCACTGACTCGACAGCTTGAGTTGAACAGTAGGAACTAAATGGCATCACGAACATGACTGTGAGCCCATTCTGGGTAGACCTAAAGAAATTGGCAGAGTTGACCAAGGTCTCCAGTCTATATCAAGACAGCTTCTTTTTTAATTCTTCAAGGACAAAAATGCAAACAGTATGTCTCTGGATAGGTTAGGAGACAATCAGGGGTGAGTTATCATCAGGCCAAGCACAAGATTCCATAAACTTTGCCACTGTATGCCACTTTCAGGGGTGAATTTTGAAGTTTTGTGGAATGTACGATTTCATGGGTCGGCCCCATTCCCAGCTATAAGATTCCAAGCTATAAGATGGTTCCACCTTAAAAAATATCAGTTTTTGCCTGGGGACAAAGCATCTCCCACAGAACGTCTTCACTTTCCTGGGAGGCAGCTGAGGAACACCCTTCGAACTTCTTTTTGTCTGGCAGTGGTGGAAGTGTGGGGAGCAAACAGAAAGAAAACCTGGTTTCTTTAATTGTTGATCTCACCAGCAGCTGCGAGCTGAAACACTCATTTCACTTTCTCATGAATATCCCTCACCTTGGACACCTGGTATCTCCTAACAGCAAGTTCATGTTTGGAGAATAGATGGATTGCTCATCCCTACCCTGTTTGATATGAAACGGTATCTCTTCTATATGCACCCGTCTCTGAAGCACAGGTCAGAATGAGGCACAAATATGCTACCGAATCGTTGGAACATCTGTTGAATGATTCCTGCCTCTGTTGAACCAGCACCAGGAACCGGGAGAGAAGAAATGAGTAGGAATAACAATAAGTAGGAAGAGGCCATGTCCAAAAAGACTGGATCAGAGTAATCTAAGATGATGATGATGATGGAAGGGCATTTTCACTGGTGCTTAATGAGTTTTTAATCCAAACACACAAACAAGCCATGAGTCGCTGGGATTCAATGCCATTCCTGCTGTGTGAATTATTCAGTAGCAGTTGGGCAAGTGAAATGCTGACAAGTGGTGTGATTGCTCAGGATTACTGGTGTGAAGCATTTTCTGTTCAGTTACTGCATGTTGGGCTCTCTGTGCCCATGTTGTGTAACTGATGCAAGAGCATCAGAGAAATACCTTTGCAAAAAATATGAGACTTTGGTACAAACTCATTGATTTTTGATCAGACTCTGGAGGAGTGGAATGAACTCATTTTAAAAAAAGTCAAATTATTTCTACACAGAACATGTTTTGTGTATTTTTTTTAAAAAATATATAAAAACTAAGTAAAAAATACATAAAAATTGAAAATCTACTGTGCAAGATTTTCAGCTAAGCACGGCCTGTACATTTGTTATAAAGTGAGACATTCCTAACAAGTAAGAGCCTTGATTTAGCTGTATTTTTCTTAAGCATAAATTAAAACTCAAATTGAAAAATATAATCATACGGTACCTTGCCAAAAGCTGGATTTCTAAACACATTTTCACAACTAACTTCAGAGAACACTCCTAAATCTTTTTATATCAATCAATATTTGAATTTTATATAATCAATCAACATGTTTTCTTGTTTCAAACAGCTTTCACCTGTTGCAAAAACAGGTCCATGCCTAGAGATGTCTAAGATTGCATCTGAGGCAGGATTTATTAGTTAGGACAAGATGCTCTCCTTGTCCTCAACCTGGAAATGGATGGAACTCTATAATTCAATGAGTCTGTATGTGTACAGTATGTATCTGCTGGGTTTCTAGGTCTCCTAAAAGTAGCAGCACCTGAAGTGCAGGAAGGAGCTGTTAAATCTATCAATTTAAACAAGCAATTACTTGATTTAGCTTCCTAAGAGCTGATGAGGACTGAAATCTGCAGACACACCTGTCAGCCATGACCAGGACTGAATGTTGCTCTGGAAAATGAGCTCTGTTTGTAAAGTTTCAGTAACCCCCGATAAAGAAAAGGTGACTTTCAATGATGCAATTAAGTGCAAAATTGTTAGCTTTATAATGTCATATTAAAATGTCAATTGCAAAAACTTGTGCCTAAAGTGGATTCACATTTGAGCATTATAACTGCAGTCTAAATGATCAGAAACGACGTCTGGTCACATACTGTGATTTCTGAATGGTGCTTCAATGACAATAAATCAAGTTAACGAGTTTGAGAATTATAAAAAGGCAACAAAGCCACTTTTTAGGAGGATGATCTGCCAGTTCACCTTCTGAAAGTTTAAAAGGAACTTACATATTTTTAAACAGCAGGAGAGCAGAGTCAAATTCAGGACACACTGTTAAACACCCAATCCCCCTATGGAGGCCAGCAAGAGCAGGGATGGAGAAATCGGTTCAGAGTGAGCTCCAGCAGTCGTCACAGGATTGGTTTTCCATTATCCAAAATCAGAGTTGGCAAAATAAGGCTAGGATGTGAATCGGCTCCTACTTTTGTTTTGCTTCTCATCCTCATTCCTTTACATGTCATTTTCTTCACACTCCAGACAAGGCTGCAGTTTCAAATGGACTGTTACTCAGCCTTTCAGTGTGGGACTAAACTGTGCTGCCTCTTTCACTCATGAAGGTCTAATACTTTGCATTTCACTGAGGGGATACGCTCGTCAGTCCTAGACAATTTTACAGTGCAATCACAACAAAGAGTCACCTGTTGCTAGGTGCAGGAGAAACGCACACAATGACTGCACTATTGAAAAGGGAAAGAAAAACAAACCAATCTATCACCCATGAAGGTACACAACAAGTGAAAGTAAATGACCTGAAGGGCTATTTCATAATTAAAACATCATATAATAGCTGTTTGTTGTTATGGACAGTTATAGTCAATCTAGAATATATCACTTAAATATTAAGTCTAAATAGGAGAGAGATAGTAAATGACTAATAAAGTAGGATGCAGTAATCTCTGTAATCACAGTGTGTTTGTTGTATTTACTCACTAAGAAACATACCAACTGCGGTAAAGTATCAGATGCTGTACAAAAAATGTCTATGAATGTGAGCAACTGTGTGTTTATCAAATGAATACTTCACTATAGGGTGAGAAAGAAGAGAGGAAGAGAAAAGGGACAGAGAGAGGACTGGAGTGAGAAGATAGGCTAGACAGTGGTGAGTTATAGAGAGAATACTCTAGAAAGGAGGAGAGGACAGAGTGGGGTTCTGAGAGAGAGGTGACCAGGGTACCCACAGGTGTGCAGGGAGAAGTGCTTGCGGTCACCAGGAGGGAGGGGTGCCCCAGCACAGGGTGGCTCTTTGTCTCCCAGGAGGTGCTGAATGGAGTGCAGCTGGAAACACGGGTCAGACAGCAGCACCGCTCCAGCTCTGGACACCCTGAAACACACATGTCCACAAATTGTCAATCCGGGAGCAGTTTCTCCCATAACAAAAACACAGCCTTATTAACATCCAGGCTGAGAGTGTAGGTATTAACAGCTCTTCCCACTTCAGTCACTGCACCCTTTAATAATAATAACTTTTATTTATAAAGTGCATACAGGTTTTTACAGATGTAGGACAATCAGATGTAGACCTTGGTAAAAAGGAAAGTTTTGAGTTTGGATTTCAAGACTCATGTAGAGTCTGAGGAAGGTCATTCCATAACACAGGAGCAGCGACAGAAAAGGCATCGTCACCTAAAGTCCATGCCATTTTACTCATTTCCTAGGATATACTACGAAAAACTATAGAACAGCACAAAACCCAATGCAAATCCCTTTCATGTCCACCTCCCAACACACATACATTTTGTGTTATTGGAACACTTACTATTTGATATAATCAGCAGATCTTGCAGGAATATCATCATCACGTCCCACATAGTGCACAAGGAAATCCTACCTAATACTATAGTGATAGTCTGCTTTCTGAACTACTTGGATGTTCACTGTAATGTGGTTGAATTTTATATGCATTGGACAGCAACAATGGTCTCACCAAAGACACTCACAAAGCACATTCACTTTTTCCGGGATCCTTTGGGATGAAGAGCACTATAAACATTTAAGCGATGATAATTATGATGTATTAAGACGTTTCATTGTTAAGCACCAGTCTCAGCAATTCCCCTCACCGAGGAAACTGATAGCTGAGCCCAGGCAGTGAAAATAAAGGAGCCTGTCATCACTTCACTGCTGGGGTTAGTCATGCCTGACTGATGTCTTTGTAAATGGATGGAAGGAGTTAAACTGTGTGCAAGGGTTGTTTAATAAATGCTCCTGGCACCTAGGATCAATCCTGGGGGAATAGTATTATCACAGCCTCTGAAGTGCAACTGGCTGTTTCCACTTTAAAATGAGGAATGGCAATGTATGCAACATCAGCATTGGCACTGATGTAGAGTAAAGCAAAATAAAGTAAAGACTGATGCACTGATTACAGGCTCTTGCCAGACTATTACAGCAATATCTTCATTTCATTCCACAATTTCTGTGCATCCCAAGGAGAATACAACAACCTAAACCGTTCCAGCTGCAGATCAGACTGACAGATTACTCAATATTGTTTGTCTTTTCATTTTATGCCCACCTACTTAGAAATCACCAATTGTTTTTATCTGCTCCCCCTCGCTGTCTTACTGTATGTCACGAGGGAGCCAAGACACACAGAAACCATCAACCATCTCCAAACTGCACGGGTACCAAATCATATAAAACAAGTAAAAGAAACAAAAGTGACAACCGGGATCATTTATTGTCTTATTAAGTAACAATGCAATCTAGAATGTTACAACTTGTTTGAAGAGTATACTTCATCTATAAATGTGCTGCAGCAGCTGTGGCTTTTGAATTCCCTCCTATCTTCAGGCTTGGAGCTTTTTTGAAGCCGTCTCCTTCTGCATCAAACAACCTCACGACAACTGAGATAAGCTGTGAGGGGAGCTTGTGCTCACCTTGGATGCTTGTGAAAAACAAATTGTTGTATTATCCTGACGAGACAAAAATGTAAAAAAAAGAAGAAATACATCGGCAGCAAAGCGAGCGAGCACACTCTTGAGAGCAGGGACTTAAAAGTGAGCGAGAAAAAAAAGCCCAAGCTCTCACCTGGACAAAGAAGTCAGTGGGGAAGGCTGGGAGTTAGGCCCTCCTATAGGAGTCAGGGGGTGTCACTATGACTCAAGAAGAGAGAGAGGAGACTGACAAGTATGGCTGTATGGCAGTGGAAAATTAACAAGTTGTCACGAGCACCACCGACTCCCATTTATTAAAAGGTGCCTCTGCGACAAGTCTGTTCTCAGACTTGGGCACTCACCCGAAACGGTCAGCCACTCTGTTTGTAAAAAAAGGAAAGAAAAAGGCACATTTATCAGAGTGGGGGGAGATGCACTGACACATTCAGCGAGGGGGAAGCCGGGGATGAGGACTGGGGTTGCAATCACAGCCTGTCTCGACACTCCCTCAGAGGAAGAGGACTGGTAAGGCCTGGTGTACCAGATCATTTGGAATGATTTATTTTACCTTGAAAACTGCTTTTAAAATTCAGCAGCTCTGTGGGATCCAATTTTATAGTAGAAAGGAGGAGAGGTATTTTACACTTTATATTTGGCTTGCAACATACAGAAAGCCTTTATAACCTGAAATATATAATGTCAGAACTGAGACTCATTGCTATGAGTGCTACTCATTGGCATGAACCAATGATCTATTGATGATTAAATGGCAGATTGCTTTCATATATACTTGTGGAAGCGTGCTTCAGTGCTAGTAAATGTCTATTTTCATAAAATGTTACTTTCAGGGTCTCATGGCAATAATATAACAAAGCTTACAAACAAAGAGGCTATTTAGCCTATCTGGCTTGTTTGGTTACAGGTAGAGTAATGATGAATACTGTAAAGCCTTTTTATTAATTTTTGTCAATCCATCCAATTTTGGAATTGCCAGAGCTGCCTTTTTCATGTCTTGGGTCACAACTAGGAATCCTACAGCCTCACACAGGAGAGAATGAGCATCTGTAGGCAGCCTCCTCTGATTTACCTCCCAGAATCCTAGTCACTCTGCTCCAACTGTGACAAGACAAGGTTTGAACCTGCAACACCTCGGTCACAGAGCTCCTTTGCTGGTTGAACCACTATGAGCATATATCTTAAACTCAAGTGACCCACTCTTCAACTTCAACAATTCAGCTGGAGCTCATATAATTCCCCCACCAAACACGCTACCTTCTGTTCGAAACTCAAAAGATTGAGCTCCCTTAATGTGTCTATTAAAATTCTCTTCACTATTTGTCTGGTTGCTCTCCTTTGCATTTTCTCTAGAGGTAGGATGCATCTTGCAAGCCAATGAGGAAAAATTAACTGTACTACAGTATACCTGTTAGACTTTAAAAATAACTTTAAAGTTATTTAACTATAAACTAGTTCTTTCAGTCGCTTAAATAGCATTCTGTTATTACATTTTTCTCAATATGTGCACCATACGTAACATTTTTATCTTCAAATAAAGTACTTGTATCTAATCTCCTCAAGAATAATGAGATTGCAGGTTTTAAACCTCTGCAAGCTATGATTCAAGTGGCTCCCTTTTTCTCTTCAGATGTAAGTATGAGAATTAAAGCTTTATAGATAAATCCATTCAATTAAAGCGTGGGGTCAGATGGGGCACACTTTTGTGCTTAAAGTAGCAACTTAATCCATTTAGCTCTGAGAACACTACAGAAGCAAAAACAAAAAATATTGCCACAATACCACCTTATAAAGTGTCTGAGGTAACCCAGAGAAAGCATGATCCCCTAATAAAATTAGCAAAAATTAAACACACTCCAGATGCATACTTGGCACCTAGAAAACAATCATGTGGCAAAAGAAACTTGCCAAGGAGAAAAGATGTTTCAAAATGAGAGAGATGGGCAGGCTGTTTGATACAAGAAGCATCAAATCATAAGAGGATCAGAATCAAATGCACTCACTGCAAAAGCGCAAAGAAATAAAGAGCAATGGCTTAGTCCAGATGAATCAAAAGTACCATGTTTGGATGAGACTAAATCAGAATCGAGAATAACAGCTTGTGTTGTCTGAGAACGGCCTCGAACAGCTGAGTGTGGGAGAGCCTGACAAGCCTCTTTAACACCAGCGACAGGAAACTGTGGGACCAAAGAACGGCGGGCCGTTCTACAGCGTCTGTTCACCCCCACGCAGCTCAAACATCCAGTCTCTCTTCAACCCTGGTGTCACAGGTTTCAGACGAATTTGGTGCACATTTAAGCGCAACATAAGGTCTGAATTGCACAAAGGTTAGAGGAGATTCAGACTGCTCTAGGAGCCGAGAGAGGGAGCTTTTCATCTTGCTTCAGATGTAAAAGAAAAGTTGAGTTACTTCATTTCAGTTTGGTTGTAGGGTCATTGCCAGGTTTAAGATCACCATTTACTGCTTTGGAACTGGGTATAAAGAACTGTAAATGACTGTGGACCCATATGGGTGTCTAGACCATAACATTACAAACCCTTCTCCTTTGCTGTAAATTGCCATTATAAACAGGGACTGTGGGACCATTTATGATGCAGTGATCCCTCAGTAAAGAGGATGAGCTCATCGACCATTATACCTTTGCGGACATCTAGAGCAGGGATGCGATAGTGGGGTGAGTCATCAGTGAAAACGCAATTTACCTACTTAAAAGTACTTTCGCTTTGTCATACTTTCCTTATGTTCAGGTTCAAGAAAAGGCTCCGGTAGAACAGTAGTGTTTTCACTCTCTTCTTCCCCTCAGGCAATCAGTATCCTTTAAGTACTGTAAGTGTGTGAAAGATAGGCCCCTTGCAGGCAGCAATGGATCAATTGGATAAGGATCTTTGGTGTTGAAGGAGACCAGGTATGGATTGGCATACAGTATCTGAGTTTGGGAAATCAGGACAGAGAGAAATGTGTTCTATTGCTCTGGTTAAGTTCATCCTTTACATTAAAATTAGTCCACTTAACTGTTACGGTGGATCACCTGTCTAGTCTGATGATGTGACACTGCCCTTAAACAGAAGATGTCAATATCTATTTGATGCAGAAGACTGTTACATGTACTTCTCATAAGTAGTGTTACGTCATTGTGGTATAGATTTCTGCTCACTGGGAATTAGTTTTCTTGTTCTTGCATGTCATATCCTGGCATTTTGATGATGATTTTTTCCAGCTCGGCAACTGCTTTAAGAGACAGCAATCCCCTTGCTTATCTGTACTGAGAAGTGAACAAGTCACAACTGCAGCTCCTGCCCCTATCTGATTCTGTGTAACAATACTCAACAATTTGTGCCTTTATTCCTTGATTAAGTTTCATCCCCCAGAGGGACATCCAATTAGATTTAAGAATAACTAGCATACAGGCATACTTATCTAATCTAAGTGCTTACTGTGCACTGAAAATTGATCTTCCTGTGTAAGAGACTTTCACATTTTGGGTGTTTTTGTCTGTATGTAACCTGTGATGGACTGGCGTCCCATCCAGGGTGTATCCTGCCTTGCGCCTACTGTCTGACAGGACAGGCTCTGGCTCCCTTTCAACCTTGTATTGCATAAAGCAGTTAGAAAATGGATGAATGGATAGAGTATGACTTTAAAATCTGGTAGTTTGATTGTATGACAGTGAATGCATTTCTTTTTTCCAGTACTTCAGGAAAAGAAATCTAAAACAGTCACACTCTGGAAGGAGTGAATTGTCCGAGGACACAGAAAGTATCTTTGGGGTGTACAATTAAGTAGCAAAAGAACTACATATGCTGAAGCATAGCAGAAACAGCATGCAAAATCAAGTAAAAATAACTGTGCACCCCTACAGTGTAAACAACTGCAAAATAGCATTCCCTCAAACCTGCTTGTTGGAAGCACATGGCAATTTTCTTCAATTTTATAGGCCAGCTACAGAGAGGATAAAATGTGTTTCTTTCTCCTCATACTCTGCTGTGACAATTGTGTGGTCAGCAGGAACAACGGTTTCGGGGAGGACTTTGCAAAAGTTGCAATGGAGACTGAATTTAAATTACACTGTAAGTTCTGTTTTCTTATTTTTTTACCCAAACTGTAGGGAGAACGTCTTCATACAAAATGCGTGATAATCCAGTGCATGAATACTGATCTATTCTACTTTCTAATTTCTCACAAACCCATCTTGAACCACTGAGATGTCAAGCTAGTGTTTAAGGAAAAGAGCAGATCTTCTAAAACAACCACCAAGGGCAAACAAAACAACATCCTTACAGTATATGTTCAAAAGCTTTTGCTAGCACATCTGGAACGGAATCTATGTCGAAACTCAAATAGCATAAAACAATCATAAAGGAGCATGAAATTTCAAAAGGGACAAATGCTACAAGAATCAGGCCTCCTCACCATCATGAACCCACTGACTCACTTACATAACAATCAGCTATGTGAATCACTGAAGGAATTGCTTTGTGGCTTCTCAAGAGTCGTATGATGCATGTGTAAATTGTCAAAATGCTTTGTCTCTCTCAAACGCTCGAATGTTCTGTAACAAGTATATCTGTCATTCCAGAAGGGAGATAAGAGAGTTGTTAGCGGTTATGCAGCTACGTTAAAGAACGTATCTAAAAGGAGAAAGGATGACTAAAAACAATGGTCTAATATAACGCAAAAAAAATATTTACAACAACAAATGAGCATATTTCTTTCCATTACTTGACCTCAAGCTTCCATTGTATGGAAGCTGGGCTGAAGTGGCAATTGTAGGTTCTTGATGCAGTGAGCATTTATGATCCAGTTATACGGAAAGTAAAACCCCACTCTCCAATTTCAAATCCAGAAGTGACCAAAACACAGAGGCTAGTTGCTAATGGGAACCACATACAGCCACATACAGCCCTTCACCCGCCCAATATCGACCTTTTTCAGGGGATGAAGGCTAACGATTGTGGCTCATCTAAAAGGGAGAGGCTGCTGTTTTTTTCCCCAGCTGACAGTGAAAGACTTACTGGGAGTAACCAGTGTATGAGAACCTCAGCTCTATCTCGTACAGCTAGATAAGAGAGTACTCTTAAAAATGGGCTCTAAAAGAAAGGAGGTTGAGAAAGAGGAATTTTTTTACTGTTGAATTTCGGTACATATACTCTGACACTTGAGCATGAACCTATTTCAAATGTCCCAGGCTTAAAGGGTTTCCCTAAACATTGAACACAGAAAGGAAACTATAAGAGCAAAACCCATAAAGTGAAATCTGAGTGTGCCAGGAGTGTTGCACTGGCACAGTAGCACAGGGGTCTTGGTATTGACACCCTTACCTTTTCCTCGTATCTTACAAAGGACGTCTTACAATGCTTTGAAGCACCAGACAGTGATGACTCCTGACAACGTATTTAAAAATAATTCACATGCACCACAGACAGATCTGCTAAGACTTCAAATCTAGGCCAATCAAGGTCAAAAGGTTTCCTCCAGTCCAGTACAGAGACATATGAGTGCTTGATATTAATGAAACATAAACCGCAAGAGGTTGAGTGTAATAGAGGTTGCTTTCCTCCTTTTATAATGTCACCTCTGGAGGCCTGTGTTAAATATTTGCCTCAGTACTCGATTGCAGTTTCTCATTCTAGCCAAGACAAAGCCGTAATAAAATCTCGAATAACACAGTGATCCAGACCAATGGATATCAACCTGGGGTCCATGTCCTCTGTGAACTCCCCAGAGGAACTGTTTGGGGTCCCAGAAAAGTGTAGTAACACATCAGCAGTTTTAGTCAATAATATGTTTTGCTCTCAGCAGAGGCGTGAATGACAGCTATTTCCATATGCTTGCTTTTAAATTCTTAGCATTTTAGAGTAGCTAATGGCAGATTTCAGTGGGTTGTTTAAACAGGCAAGTTTGAGAATGACAGTCCTCTAACTATATGAACCAGATTAACCTGGTGTCAGATCTTGGTGGGTAATCTGGTGAAGAAAGCACCCATTGTACCAAGAACATTGTACCAGTGATGTTAAATTTATTTCTATATTTTATGCAAAAAATGAGATATTATTGGTATGGTTTACCGTATTTTATTCTCAGACCTGCCATCTGTAAATAGCCTTCTAGTTACCTGGACATAATTCGTTCAACGAGGAATTCAAAATGCACAAGCATACTGTATCTCCTCTTTAGAAACACCAAATTGATGGAGTTGCCAGCAACTATTTAAATGATGTTTTGAAAGTGAAGCATATACTGGAGCCACATTATTTTCCAATAGGCTCGATGAATAAGGTATCTGGGGAGAAAACAAATGAGACACCAATGGCAGAATTACAATGGATCCCCTGTGTAAGGGCTGCCTGTTGAAAGTCAGCACTGAGGAAATGAACAGGAGATAACCATCACTGAGGGAAGACAAAAATCACCAAATGTTTCCCTTAAAGTGCACTGTAATATTCTGTATAGTGCACAATCTGAAAGGATACTTGTGTTTAGTTCACACTGATTTCCAACAGAATAGTGACACAAGAGAGTTATTAATGTGAAACAGTACAGTGTTTCCTACAAGCAGTGTGCATGATGAATATTAATACTGCTTTCCAAACCAAATCCTACAGAAAGGCAAGAATCCCAAGATTTTGGGTCCTTAATTTTTTTTAACAGGTGGGGCCTAATACATGTATTGCAACTAGATTGATGATAGCTCAAATCCTGGGTGCAGGATTCTACTGATGTACCCTTAAGAAGTTGGTTTGAATAATAAGAATAAAAATAAAAAGAGGAAAATGAACAACAGCTCAGGACTACAGCTGGGAAATTCTGACCTCAACAATATGCCAGATTTGTCCTGAACTGAAGCCACATTGATGGTCAAGTACTACAAGTAAAAAAATCAATATAGCAAGCATATGTACGTCTGATGTCAGCATTCATACACAGCAGCAAAGAGCATGCTACATCTCTTCAAGAGATACACTATACCTGCTTTCAGGCTGCATTGACTATTGCTAAAAGAACAGCTGGAAGCTGAACAACAGGGAGACTGCTCTAAGGTCTTCTTGTAATACAAATACAGCACTGGAAGGGTGTGAACATTGTTTTGAGAAACATGGACCCTGATAATATTTCTCAAATTACAGGAAATAACAGTAAGTAGTTTTTATATTTTGTGAAAAACAATTAAAAATGAAGAAATGTAAATGCAGCCATACTGTACACGTAAACAACATAACCATGATGAATACATGCATTAAATTAAACAAAAGACATTTCACAGTTCTGCACTTTACAGAAGTTTACAAGTTTTCACACCACACTGTTCTATATATGCGTTTATTATTGATGGATGCACAAGGAAGCTTCTACCACTCAGAAACACAAAAGACAATGTAGAGCTTGATCGCCACAGCTAACCGGGAGTGGAGTTCCTTACACAGTACATTCATCTTTGAAAATAAACCCGCCAATGGCACAAATACTGCGACAAAAATAGCTCTTCTTTCCAAACTTATGAAGCGACCTCCAAGCATCTCCTTACAAGAACAGAAATGCTTCTGCCAGAGACGGAACTCAGAGGTCAATTCTCTGTCTCCCAACAATTTCTCTGTCTTCCTCACTCTGTCAGCTTTGGCTCCTGGCCCCAGCAGATAGCCCATCGGACGACATTTTGCGGATGCATCACACAGCTGCTCCTACACAGCTACCTTCCAAGGAAATAGTTTTCAAAGCTCTTTAAGGTGACAGTTGCCGTCCATCCCTATCACATCTATGGGGTTGCTGACGGCCTAGGCTCTGGCTCCTGGCTGTGCTCAGATGCAGTGGTGTCTGCTGCAGAGAACAGGCTGTCTGATCCACTCTGACAGCACTAGGTGTTGTCACAGCTACTGTAACTGACAGGCTCCAACAGCTCCTAGCAAGCATACAACATCCCACACCCTGCTTTCCTGTTTTTTTTTTTTAATTTTATGATCTACAACATGAAGCACTGTCATTCAAGAAGAAACACGGTGATAACTTTGTAATCGTAAGATAAACCACAAAGCCTGTTATTTTAAAAGTTATACATAACTCTAAGAGCAATTTTATTTTCATCTTCTTAAGAATGTACCACTACTACACCGTATCCCCAATCTTTTTATTATATTACACAAGACTACAATCGACCAATGACATGGATAGTTAAAACAGCTGGTGTGCTAATTGACTAGAAAAATTGTCTGTTTTCAGACAGATGGTCAGGTTTAGCAAATATGACAGTCTGGGTTACACACTATAATAAATGTTTTATGAGGACAGTCCTTACAGGAAAAAGTCGAAGTACCCAATTATTAGAAGTGAAAAAGAAAATTGTTGACAGCTTTTTGACACCATATGTATTAAATTGCTTTCTATAGAGTATTTACAATTTAGGCCAACTAAAAACCCCCAAAAATCTTCATTTGTTTTACTTATGGCTGTTCCTCCAGACTGATCCCCAAAACTCAAGTGTTATTTGATTTTGTTTGTTATTAGAGGCCAAGCATTGTGAGCTTCTCTAAAACTAACCCGAGAGGGACAGAGTGAAAACACCTCGATAAAATGGAAAGCTCTTCTGATTTCACAGAGTGAAAATTCACTAAAATAACAACTACTGTATGATGTCATTTTCTCTATTCATACCTTATTTCCTCCCTCAAAAACAGATTTTCTGTCAGCAGCACTGACTAGAAGGGAGGTGGATGAGAAACGCATCTCTATTAACATTTGACAAAAGAGCAGGGGGGAAGCACAGTCTAGAGAGAGGAAAGGAAAATCACCAGAGCTGTTTCCCCGGGAGATCTTGCTGATAATTATGGTTCATTCCACCCACTAGTGGAGCTAGCAGGTCACCGCAGCTCATTCACAGAACACCGCTGAGAAGAAACAAACAACTGGAATAATAAATAAATAAAAGAATGACAGAAAAAAAGAAGCACCCAAAAGGCACCGCTAAAGTCCTCCCTTTCGTTATCCCATTTTGGCCAATCGCTGCATTCCAAATGCATCACAAGGCTCCTCCTCTCAAACTCTGAGCCTGCCTGTAAATAAGAGCTGAGTGTGAGAGAGAGAGCAAAACACAAGGAGAGTGAGAGAGAGGGAGAGAGGACCAATACAGCCAACGACAGAGAAAGAGAGAGAGGGAAGGGAAGGCAGAGAGACTCAACAAGAGATGAGATCGAGTAAGCACTTCGGAGTTGGGAAAACATCAGCAGGAGCTGTAAGAGAAGTCATACAGTCCCCGTACTTGGAAGGAGAGGGATTTTAGTCACTGCGTGAAGAATGTGATTAGCGGAGTTATATGAGGGACTTTTGTCTGGAGTCAGCTAATAATCTAAGAATTCGATGTCTGGAACTGGAATGAGGGGGTGTGTTGGTGCGTAATGGCGAGATGTGCGGGGGACTTGCTGATTGAAGACTGCCTGTGCTTGCACCCTCTCTGAAACAGCCTACTCCAGATCAAACTGCACTTTATTAAGCTCTTGTTCTTGCTCTGCAGCCGAAAACTGGATCTCCTTACTGTTGTTCTTCGGACTGCATGCACGCGTGTGCATTTGTGCGTGTTAACCAAAATGACAGGATGCTGACTTTTTTGCTCCAACTTGTGCTTCTTGCAGAGTCTGCGGCAGCTGGCTCTGCTTTGATTTAAAATCGCCAACCTGCCCTGAACAGGACGTCAGAACTGTAAGTCACTGCAGGGGGGACACATAAACTGTGAAGGTGGCTTCACCTGCGGTCATGGGGCTAAGGCAGTTGTTTCAGGTGGCTTGATTCCTAATTCCTGCAAGTGCTGTCTGGTTCTTAATATTTGAAATCTATTATTCTAGGGAATGATTGAAAAGCAACAAAAAAGACACTGAATTGGGCTGCGGTCTGAGGAAAAGACTGCCATAGTTTTTTGAGGTAGGGGACATAGAGTATACAAAGTCAGCTCCTAAAAGAAGCAATAGAACCATGGGGCTCTAGCAGCGAAGTAATTTTAAGCATGGTCAACAACACAGTCAGTGGTACATCGCAGTTAGAGTGTTGGTGGTGCAAAGGAAATCCAACTATAATATTTTTTTGGTGGGGCAACTTTCTGTAATCCTGAAGCCCTGCTCTACTTCTCTAATTTCAACATTTTAGTTAACATCAATTAGTAATTTTACACTTACTGTCTAATTCAGCTGAAAAAAAAAACATTACGGCACCCTAAGCAAAAAATTTTGAGGACTGCTTTAGGATTTTTAGGAGACAACCACATCTGAAACACTACTGAACGCCAGTATCACGCTCATGTGGTAGAATATTCCAAGAGCACAGGACTTAGCCTGCTCTCTCCATGTCCGGGAGCATCCTGAAGGAGCAATGATTTGTTCCCAGGGTCTGCCCAGCTCTCTTCTGCTGAGCTTACTCCTGCTGCATCTGGCTGGGGAGGGTGCCTCCACCAGCAGCTGTCCTCTTTCCTGCCTCTGCGCCTCGGACATCCTGAGCTGTGTGTCCCAAAACATGGATCGGATGCCCTCCAGCTTGCCCGTGTCAACTGCCACCCTGGATCTCAGTCACAACCGGATGGTCCACCTAGAAGATGGGGGATTCCTGGGACTGCCACGCTTGCACACCCTGAGGCTGGCCCACAACCGCTTGACACAGATCGCCCCGGGGGCCTTTCGCAATGCCAGCGGGCTTCGACACCTTGATCTCTCATCTAACGAGCTGCAAGTGGTGGAGCAGTACTACTTCCAGGAGTTGTGGGGCCTGGAAGAGCTCCTCCTTTTCAACAACCGCATCACCCGTGTGGAGAGCAAGGCGCTGACCAGCCTCCCCAACATGCACAAGGCCTACCTGAGCCTGAACCGCCTCACTGACTTTCCCTTCTTCTCCATCCAGAAACACAGCCACCCCTTCCTCACGACCCTGGACCTATCCTCCAACCGCATGTCAAAGCTGCCCCTGGAGGAAATTTCGGCCCTCCCGGCCTCGGTCCAGAAAGGCCTCTTCCTGCACAATAACACTCTCATCTGTGAGTGCGGCATGTATGGGATGTTTCGCCACTGGGAGCAGAAAGGGTTTATCTCAGTCAAGGACTTTCAGGAGGAGCACACCTGCCTGGTGTATGGTGAGCGGCGGGCATCAGTCCGCTTTTTCCGCCACACTCGCTTCTTTGAGAACTGCACCCTGAAAGCACAGGGGCTGCTGGGGGAGCCAGAGGCCAGCACGAAAGCTTTTGTTGGGGAACACGTGCTGCTGAATTGCCAGACATCCCTGCAAGGGCAGCACCTCTCCTATTTGTGGGTCTCCCCCCACAAGGAGTATATTGCTCCTCCCGGCAATAATAACACACTGCGCATGTTTGTCAATGGAAGCCTGGAGATCCGTGAGGCACAGGCTGAGGACTCAGGAGTGTATGTCTGCATGGCTCTAGACAGCCAGTTGCTGCGCAATGAGACATGGGAAGTGAATGTGACTGTGGCCCTAAGGCGTTACGATGCTGAGTCCTTCAACACGGGACTTACCACCCTGCTGGGTTGCGTGGTCAGCCTGGTGCTGGTGCTCATGTACCTCTACCTGACCCCCTGCCGATGCCCCTGTCGTAAGCACCTGCCTGCTGCCCCCAGTCCTGCCAATGAGTGCAGTGCCCAGTCCTCTATCCTCACTGCTACCCCACCTGCAACTACTGAGGGGCCAGGGCGAAAAGCCAGTGGGCACAAACATGTGGTCTTCCTGGAGCCCATCAAGGAGGCACAGAATGGGCGGCTGAGGGTGGCGCTGGGGCCAGAGCATCCCAAGATACAACACCTGCGAGGGGATACTGACTCTATAACCTCTGTATTCTCCGACACCCCCATTGTGCCCTAGCAAACCTGGGACTATCCCCCTTGGCTTAAGGGGTGAGCACCCCTATCCTAAAAGCCAGTCACCTCCTTCCTGTCAGATCTGCTTCAGAGCAGAAATCACTGTGTCCTGCCCTGGAAGGAACCGGATCCTCTCTGGGACACCTTGTTCACTGAGGAAGAATGTTTCACCAACAGCTCAGCTGGCTATTAACCAGGGCTGTGGACTTCTAAACTGCATGAAACTAGAACTGGAGATCTAGAGGAGATGTGCTTATAAGAAATGGTAGAGCTGACCTTCTTTAGCACTGCTTACGGCTGTAGTGAACAATAACTACTGATGCCTTGTTATAACAATTAACCCTTAAATGATAAACAATTAAGGACTACCTAATGCAAACCTGATGTCCGATTGAGCCAGTAACATCTCAGGTGTTTATAAGCAGACAACTACTATAAAGTATCTCCATCTGAATCCTTGATTAGGTCACCATGTAGACTACCTTTGAAAACAATAGACAAAAATAAAATACTTATACTGTAGTTTGAGTCCCAATATCATGAACTGAAGACAAAAAAACAAAGTTAAGATCTGTAATCTACCATGGGACTACAGAAGACTTCATCTGTATGCAGCTGGGACTACAACAACATTGACGGAAAGGCCTGATTATTAACTTGATCTCTTGGCCAATACGGAAAATTACAGTTCAGTAAACTGCATCACTTGACTTAAAGATTCTGTGAGCTAAGGAAAATTCAACTGCAGAAAACACAGAAAAGCAAGAAGAAGAGGAAATACAGAAGAAAGCTTTCCTTGTTGGAATACTATTTTCCTAATCTTCCCCCTTCTTAATCACTTAATAAATCATTCTGCTTTGACCCTTAAGGTAAATGTTGTCTTGTTATTGCTCGGAAACAACTGCATGTGTCTGTGTCAGTGAAAGCATGCAGAAACTGTCTGGGAAGTACATGTTAACACTGTCAGAATCTCCTGTGGGATTAAGGGTGACATCTGTCATTGAGGCTTGAACAACAGTGCAATGGCAAACTACTCATTAATCTGGATGAGGATTTTTTCTAGTGTTTTAATTTTAGTCTGTAAAGAGCTACACAAGTAACTCTTGTTACTAACCTAGAGTGGAGATATTACAGGAGAGTTGTGTGTCATTTATGTGACACACAACAAATTTTCATTTTAAAGCTTCTCAGTTCTGGCAATAGAGTCTAGCAATTGTATACACTGGTTGAAAATCTATTGCTACAAACTAACTTTAGCATCTTCTGTCTTTATATCGAGCCCCATGTCTTTTAAATAAGTTCTGTTGTCTTATGCATCTGTGACTGAAAATTTAATTTTAAATTTGTGATTATTGTCACACTTACGTGTAGGTGAAGTATCTCCGTACATAAACTAATCACCAGTAATACATGTAGAAAACAGTTAACCTGGTAGAAAGATACACTTACTAATGATTAATTGTACAGTTCTAAGTGAAGATATTTAGCATTTATAAATACTTTATTTAATGTTAACAACTTGTTTGTTATACACTTACAGTATGAAGTGCAATGAACATTTACTAAAGCAAAGTATTATCCTTTATCCTTTTTCCTAAAAACACATGCATGAATTAAAACACTCATTGAGACTGGGAGTGGGAGGGGGGGGGTAGGACAAAAGCTCTATAAATGTGTACGATATTTGAATTAATTAATTCACACAATAATTAATAATACAACAATATACTGTCCAAAATTCTGGCTTAGAATTTCTCATGACCCAGTACTCACAATTTCTTGAATAAATATACCAAATGTAAGACAAAACATTTACTATGTACGTTGGTTTTCCTAGCAGTTGGGAAATGTCCTGCTTGGAGTCTGAAGGCAGAGAGCAGGATGTGTATACAGTACCACTCATGAACAGTGGCAACAATTTCTTAGAGGTGACAATGACCTCACCAGTGACCATTTTATTTTGATCTGGGTCAATTCAATTTTTCCCCATTTGCTGTGCTGGTTATACTAAACTTATTACAGTCATGTTTTGTGGTACCTGTCAAAAGCCCTGTTTTGGTCTTTATCCTTGTTGTGCTGAAGGTGTCGGACCTTGGTACTGTTTTTAATGGGGAAGAAAAGGAGGATTCCAGTGAAGCATCACTTGAAATGAAAGAGCATAGTGTTTGGGAGTCGATGTGGCAGGTCTGTGTTGCGTCAGGAAGTGCGCTCCAGCCGAAGAAGGCGCAGAGCCAGCAGGCTGGCGGATGTCTCAGGCACAACCCACACACACTCTCACACAGGCATGAAGAGCAGCCTGTGGAGAGGGGAGGAGAGGGGGCGCCTCTCAGGGTACAGTGGAGAACACACACTGCCTGGTGCACAGTTAGGGTTGAGCAGTCTTAATTGTCTAATTAATCTGGCAGTGGAAAGACATTTTTGTGGCCATTATAAGCTCATCTATAACAAGAATGAAGCCACCCATCTCACTCAAGACATAGAGCTCTGAGCCAGTTTCGCCTTTATGAGTTATTTCCCTTAGCCATTCACAGCCTCCTTGTGAAGTACATTTCTTCCATTCCTTATCTTGTTTAATACAGAAAAGACTCAAGAGAAAAAAAAAGCTCAATTTTGTTTGATATCTTTATAGACTCCCATATACAAACATTAAAAGGCTCTTAATCCAACACTGTATTATCTTTATGAGAATCTGTAGCCATAGCCACAGTGATTGTGGGAGCTCTGGATGCATGTAACTCAATAGGAGGGTAGCTAATCTCTACTGCTGAGGTTTAAAGACAGAAACAAAAACATTGCCAGGATGAATTAAGACAATAAATAGTTAATAGTTGATAGGCAGGTCTCTCAAGGGTTGGGACACTGTATCTAACAGGAGAAAGCCTTGAAAATGAAGACAAGAAATGGTTAAATACAGTGTGGGTGACCATTTACTGTACAATATGACAAACTTTCAAATGAAAGTAGCATTTGTTTCAGTCTTGTATAGATTAAAGCACTTGATCTGCCTTTTCTTTTTATGTTGTCTGTAAGTACCTTTGCAAATACTTCAATATTGCAAATTAGGAAGTAGAATAAATTAATGTTGTATAAGCAGATGCCTAGGTAATAAAACATAAAATTACAGTATGTTACCAAAATTTCAAATGTACTGAGTCATCAATTACAAATATCAGCGTCCAACTGTGTACCCATTGGCTTTTGAGATGAAAAAAAACAGCTTCTTCAGCATACTGAAACACAGCTCCTGAATAGTCAAAGCTAAACAAAACATGAAACACAGTTTAGTACAAAGCCATGATTTAGTACGCTCCTGTTAAAAAATAGCTAATTTATATCAGAGACCTAATGACAGACAAAATAATGTCCTTTCCGTTTTTCACTGCTCTGCTGCTCTCCCATCTTCCTAGAATTTATCAGGTACATAGCATTTCTGACAGAACTGCTGAACACACACAATTCCTTTCACTACCAATGTTCACTGGTGCAACCCATTGTTACAAACCAAGGACTTGCATATAAATTACATAGAAAAACCATCCACCTCTCCATCTGGATCAGCCAAATCTGCTCCAACATCAGTAAACTCGCAATAAAACAATCATGAATCACAGCTGCAAACTACGGGCTGCCTCACTGGAGCTCGGAAAAAGACACTCAAATGTACAATAGGACTGGAGGAGAGGGAACATGTCCTCTCTTACTGTGTAGCACCTCAACAAGTCACCCAATCCCTAACAGCCACATGCACTGTCTTAATGAAAGCTAGCCAACAATGCATTCTCTTCTAGGCTCATTGACCACCAATAATAGATGTGCTGCCTTTTATAATCACCAATTCAGAAGAGGCTGCTTCACAGAGGTCTACTGTAAAGCTATGAATCTCTGTGTCACCCCAGTGTTTTGTGTTATTTCATATTTTTCTAATAATTTTTGCTTTTGCAATGCATTGAACCGAGAAGCACATGGCCAGTAAAAGACTGCAGCTATTATGTCCAAAGCCAAAATGTGTCATTCTGTTTGCCTGACCACCTTGAAAGCTTATTTTTGCATACCAGCTAATCTGCTAGCTGAAATTAGAAATGAGATTTATCCATTTTTCATGCATTATCAGGCTCCCGTTCCAGAAGGTACCTTCTGGTATACACCATTGAAAGTGTACCATAAAAGAGCATTTTTAGAAATATGTAATAAATGTGCTTGCATACAGTATGTGATACTAAATGAATGGCCAGCTTGAGTCCCCAGTGCAACCTTCACAGTTATGACTCCCAAATTACTTTCAAGTCTTTAGTTTTGAAAACTTTTGCTTGTGGGCCTACCTGGAGCTAAAAACACTGTATTACAAGGTTGGGTGAAGACTGAGATAACCTCAGATCACACTTGGTTACATTCTTTTACAGAAGTTGCCCTTATGGAATGTGTCTAGCTACATTCTGCTAGTGCACAACTGTGACAGTCTGGTCAGGGGCCTTTTCCCAAGAACCTGTTTATCCCACTTTTTTCATCATGTGAGCTCTGTGTTTTGTATTCTTGTTTTTATAGATTTGCTAAAAACCTAAATACGACTGCAACAATGTAAAAGATCTTATTAAACTTTTGAATTTAAGCAAAATTAGCGGGGAATGGAAGAACAGAAACTGGGGACACCTGTAGAGTATGGTGCTGGGAGAACCCCCCCCAAAAAAACACAGGAAAATGGGATGTGTTTTATACCGTCTCACGCATCAAAGAAGGACAAAACGAGAAGGCTTTCCTCTGGCAGCCCCTGTGCACGTCACAGGCCTACTGAACCCCAGCTAGACTGATAGAGGTCCAAGGAAAAGTGGAGCCTTTGGATAGAATGAGAGGGACCAGGGGCACCACATGCGTCAATAAACAAATTAAAGGGATCTGGAAACAGTATCACTCAATAGAGCCAAGAGCCTGCTGTGACAGATTCAATACCATCTCGACATTATGAGACTGCCAGTCGCTCCAGCTCACGATCCAATCTGTCAGCTGAAGGCCTCATGTGCAAATTGATAAGATGGCAAGAGTATTTATTTATCAATATGGAACAAAGTGTTCAAAATCAGTATGATCTCATGCCTGGGCAAGTCCTTCTCATTCGTCTTGAGTGTTTTACGAATCATATTGCTCAAAAGTGTTGGAAATACTGTAGTTTTACTAATGTTGGCACATGGGACTGTGCAGCTATCTCCTAATCTATTACTTTTTTTCAGTTCCGCATTGTGTTTTATGTTAGTTTTCGGGGATATTACTATCGTAGTACAAAGTGGAAACTTGCAGCTCTTAAAGGGGTTCATGTGAAGGTGTTGAAACAAAATAATGAACAACATAAAATGAATAATGCTTGCTTTGTACGATCACAAGTGGACTCCTAAAAATAATGAATATAACAACATATAGTATATTTTTTGCCTGATGCAATATATTTTCAGCATTACCTTACAATAGGTATTTGAATCCCAGGCAGACAGAAAGAAGACACTGCCATACCACAACATATATACAATTAACTTGGTTCTCACCCCATAAATGTGAACTTGTTGCCCACTTCCCAAAAGAAGGATGCTGTCCTCCCACAGAAGGTAGAATAACCATGTACATTAACTCATTAAAGTCAATCTAATCCCTTAAAACACAACTCAGTGTACCCATTATCTTAACAAAGCCACTCAAATCCCATAAGGGCCAGACTTATCTGTACATGTTAATATATACATGACACTAGACTCGTTAAGAAACAGTCTCAGCTGTAACATTACTGTAATGTATGTAAGACAATCTTCCTACGGACATTCCCTGCAGCAAGTGCAGTGTTTTTTTCAAAACCCCATCAGCAGCACATCCAATCTATTTCTTATCCTGAAATCTGGACATACAGCAATTTCGCTCTTTCAGTTGCAGCCATACAGAGTGTATAAATGGATGGATATAAAAACCCCTATGAATAGCAAGCATAACTCATGAGTCTAAACCCTAATGTATTATTGAAATTATATTGAATAGATTGCCCTAGAATATGGTACGCTGCTATTAAACCTTTCAAAGGCACTTAAAATAAAACAACATAATGTTATATTAAGTCAGTTCCAGAAAATATTATAATAGAGAGGCATACAGTACACAGAGTTACTAAAGTCAAAAAAGTAGTGCATACTAACTGCTTTTTGGTTTTATTGAACTTTTTTGTGGTTGTGTTTGCTTTTGTTAAATCTCTCCTCCTTAGACTGTTATTGGATGTTCTGAAAAGGCCAGACCACAGACAATGTGTTCTGGAACGATACCTGAAGGCTGAATAAGCCTTCACCAACTGGCTTCAGAGCATTGTGTGGCAATTTCATTACCCATCAATTTTCCACTTAAATTGTGGGATAATATTTATAATGCAACTAAAAATCTCTGTGGTAACAAAACCTGGAAATAAGTTGCATCTAACAAAACACATAAGATAAAATAAAGAAGAGAGGCTAAGTAGATAGGCAGGTACCTGAAGTTTATAAATAAGTATAAAAGGCACTTGCAGAGATATTAATGCAAACGTACAGATTCAGAGTGCATATACTGTACAGGGGAATACTTTAATTTTCTTCAGTGAGAAAAAAATGAATCTAATTTCTTATCTAAAACGGACTTGTGTTGTTTAAATCAGATTACAATGGCCCTGTAAACAGCTGAGGACAAGACAAAAGAGAAAGGGATCATGTAAGAAAAGATTAATTTAAAATGGTGAAAGAAAATCATTCAGAAAATTCTCTTGGACGTCTGAATGACTAAATTAAACACAATCAAGATTAAACTGCAAGGTAGAGCCTGACTGTTTTATTTTTTCAGTTATTTAACTGTTAAGTGTGACTGTTAATTGACACTTTGTCTTAGGCAAATCTCTCAACTGATTCTCCTTCGATCAGGAGCAGCCAGCATAGGAGCAGAAAAAGTCACAGCCCTACAGGTTCTATAGGTTACCCTCGTGGATTTATAAAGCTGTAACATTAACAGAACTTTTCTGACCGATCTACAGTAGCTTGTAGAATTTGTTCAATTAGATAAGGAGCTACCAACTTCAGCCTTTCCCCTTCAGGTTTTGATTCCAAAAGAAGTCTGTACAAAACAATCAAAATTAGATTGCGCCACAACTCTGGAAATCTATGATTAAAGGGTCACTGGACTGCAGCTGTCCGACACTGCATCTGGAGAAGCCAGGCTTAGAATACTTACAAGGTTAAGAGTAATTCTCTAATAATTCTACCATAGTAGAGTTATCTACTAGATAACCTTACCATTGGCCAACTGTTGGCAGAAAGATTTTTGTGTGACTGATTAACAGAAAATGACAGTGGCCCCAAGTTCTTGTAGGAAAATGAAAGAAAGTGAACCCATGAACTAGGACATGAGCTTGTTCTAACTGCAGTGGTCTTGGAAAACCGCAGAGTTGCAGCACACTGGTAGTTAGTGAAAGGTAAGTATCAGTAAAAATGAAACTATCATCATAATTATCATCATCTTCTGTTTCTATATCTCTGTTGATCAGGAAGGAATTAACTACAAGATATTTGAGTCCATTCCATATTTATGCTTTCATCAGAACACTAACTTCCACTGTTTGATTTGTAATAAACTCTGCAGATTAGAAGCTGGTTGTCCCAAAGGTCAGTAATGGAAAAAATTGCAAGGAACAGCATGTGACTGTTCCTGTCTATGTGAATGTCATTTGTGGTTATCTCAAAAAAACATTCAGGTGATGTCTTAAATCACAAAGATTGCCTTAATTAAAGCACTGCTCACATAGACACATGGTACCTATTCAGCATGAACAAACCCATTTACAGTATTTTTTGCTGGAATAGTTATGATAATAGGAATGTTGTAGGGAGCTTTTTCCTTATGTAGAAAGAGATAAAACATAATCCTAACAGTCATTATGGGTGCATACAGTATTTGACGATAAAACCAGACTGCTGTTTGCAATCCTGTAGCTCAGGAATAAATTTTTCAACCACATACCAGCAGGGTCTCCCACAGAGGAGATGTTCTCTTTGCTGGCTTGTGAGTCTAAAATTCTTCCTATAAAAGATTACAAATCTTGCAGAATAAATAAAAGTAGCTAGGTACAGAAAATCGCTGGTTGCCCTCACACACCATTCACAAGAGTGATTGGATTCTCTAATGCTACCTGTGAATATGGGGTGTAAACTTCCTTCAGTGCCCAGGTCAAAAATAGTTTCTGAGAATTTCAATATGCATACATGATACAATCAATCCACCTTTATGTAACACCACACCAACAATAATTAACAGGGTGAGCAGACAGATTTCAACCCTCATCCCTGTCCCATTTGGGAATATTACTGATCTTAGATTAAATCAAAGAAGTACAAAACAAGAAACTTGTTAATATTTACAGCATATAACCATAAAAATGCACTGCCAAGAGCCTATGGATCCCACAACAACCCCTGCATTAGAATCTACGGAATGTGACTTTTTTCTGTATACCTTTCAGTCTTGCTCTAAAGAATTGACCCCATTCAGTTGCCGGTTATGCTCTCTGGTGAGGAAATTTAATTCTGTCAAAATTATATAAGTGCCGCACAATGTACAGTACAGGCTCTCACAAAGATTTCATGGATATGACAAACAGATTAAGTAGAAATGTGTGTTTTTCTTTCTGTATTGCCTAAAGGTGTTGTGAAAATCTTACCCCGTTATAGGAAACTTCCAGCTCCAAAGAATGGCAGAAAAGAATTCAATATGATACAAAATGTCTATGAGGGGACTGCAAAAATAAAAAGGATCATATTTTTATATTATTTGTGCTCCTTTTATGTTGAGGCTGGTTAAGCTTATGTCTCTTTCCATGAATGCAGTTGCATTGCCAGCCTCAACATAAAAGGTGCATAAAAAGTATAAAAAAGTATTAGAGTGCCTAATGCACAATTACACTCCTGAGCTCACTTCCTTAATTTTTCACTAAGCGCTAAGGACAGCATAATTTCTTGTGTAGTTATCTGTGACTGTGTGCTACCATTATGAGCAAATTAAAAATATAGCTTCACATTGTATGCCTAGTACACAGCAAAATAAATATGTTTGCCTGCTACGAACCTTCACACTTATTTTTACGAGTCTCAGCCTGTTCCTCTCTACATGTTCTGGATAAGTGTTGTGATTCTAGGCTTCTCTTTTCTGACTGTCAAAAATCAGCAAAATAACAAATAAGTTGAGTGGGTTTAGAGATCCGTGCAAGAGAAGGAAGCTTGTAGGGCTTGTCATGCCAATAAAGACTATTTTGTGCTGATGTGAATTTGAATTGAATGCAGAGGGTTTCTTTTTTTTTTTGCCTCCTGTCACCACTTTAGTAATGCACAGCAGCACCTCCGAGCTCAGAGAGAGACTGCAGCATCCCCATTGTCAGCCTTATCTGTGCTCTGACACTGCCAGGGAGAGGAGGCAGTAGGCAAGGCTCCTGCAGCTTGGCGTGGCTAAGAAAAGCATCAGAATTGAGCATGAAGAGAGAGGGGAAGAGGAGAGTCGTGGGAGTGGGAGGGAGAGGAGGGAGACAAGGGGGGAAAGGAAGACAAAAGAGGAAAAGAAGGGTGGGGGGGCGACTGAGGAAAATTGAGAGGAGAGAGGAGTATGAAAAATGGGGGAGTCGAGTGAAGAGAAGCAAGGAGATGAGAAGAAAGGAAGAGGCAGGGATGAGTAGGGGATAAAGAGAGAAATAAGAAGAGATGGTATGCATTTTTACCTGTGGTGATGTTTGCTGAGTCTCCCTCATTTTCAATGAGATGGGGAAAAAAAGGCTCACACAAGCCAATTTATTTTTTACAAGGTGAGCATTCAGCTCGTCCTCAAATCTTATTAAAAGCCGAGAGAACTAAGTTTCTCTGTAATCCCGATCAACATCACCAGCTCTCTCACTCACTGCGAGTCCCAACCAACGCAACACTTTGCATGTCAAGTTTCCTCACAAAGGAAGTCAATCTTTACAGCTACTGGGCTGGATTTACAAATCTTCTGTTATACAAGGAAGAAATCTGCACAGCCACGTTTCTGGCTTGTAAAGGGATTCAGTACCAGGTGATTTTGTAGGAGGAGAGGCAAGCAGCTTAAAATGTAAATAACAGTTATTAATATTTTTACACTATATTGATCCAGCACTACAAAACGCTTTCCTTCCAGGTTAAAAAAAATAAAAAATGTAGCCCTATTTTGGCCATTTGTAATATACAGTCGGAATTGTCTCAGGCAGTTCTCACACATGGATCTCAGAAACACAGTTCACACACTTACCCTGCTGTTGTACTCTGGTCTCAAGATTGTGCAAGCATCACATACAGTACCTACATATCCAGATTGCTCTTTATCTCATTTTCACTAAAGAATGGCTCATTTGGTATTCTGTTTTATACTATGTGCTTATAATCTAATTGTGTGCAGGTACTGTATCATCAGAGAAGGGCCTGTTCTCTTTTTACTACAGCATTCAGTCAGTGCATAATGAGGACCTGATACATTAAGTGTTCGTTTGATTTAACTCAGTTATATATTGTATTTTATCTGCCAGTGGGCTGTAGCTCCGTTTTGGCTTAATGAGATTAAATACCTTAAGACTGGGAGGTGTGCCTGGAAGAGTCCCTACACTCTTGTCTTCATTGCAAATCGTAGTTACTGTACAAATTTGGAAACATTTGGAAAGCATTAACCACAATAATGAGTTTTTTTTTCCCAGTAAGAAAACAAATGAAGTTTCAAACTGCCACAATCATCTTTCAAGGTGGAAATCTAGGAGCCTCTGTAAGCAATTCATCATTTATTTTTGAACTTGTTACAATCAGAGGCCAATTTTTCCCTTTTACAAAACACATGGGGCAAATGCAGAATGGCAGTGAATTTTTAAGTGACTTTTATTGTGGTCACAGGCTGTTATGCTGTCTGTGTACATTTGCGCAGAGGGACTCTCCCTGGTTTAATTGCCTGAGAAATATAGGGAAAAAAAACAATATAAAAAGAAAAAATACTGTAAGCTCACAATACACAACAATAAAGAATGCTTGCATGAAAAATGCAAAGATTCTCTAGGTTTGCAAGCAGAAGGCACCACCATGTCACTATGATTTCTGTCATAGAGCTTTTGAAAACCCCAGGGTGCCTGTGTCAGTTGTTCAGTTGGATTTGATAGGTCAGAAAACACAGATATTCCAATGAGATATACTATATACATGAGGCTTACACACATGTACTGGGAAAACTAAACAATCTTAAATATCTGAAACGAAAATGGTAACATAACAGAGATAGACTAAAAAAAAGAAATTTTCATAATACACATTTCCAGCTGTGTAAGATTGAATACGCATAAAAAAAGTATTTTAACCCTTTAAGTCCATATTCTAGCTAGGGGAACTGTATCACTGATTAATATAAATCCCAGAGAACAGATAATAGGCACAGTATATGTTCACACTGGTGGTATGCAATTAGTGAGGTACCACAGGGAACTGTATTAGGAGCACTATTATTTTTATTAATAACTAGATTCTGGTATAGTTATGAAACTAGTCAAGTTTGCAGATGATATCTGAACAGGAGGATTAATAGACACAACAGAATTGACTAAGGAAATTCAAAATGAAGACTGGGCAAACATCTACCAAATTACACTTAATGTGAAACTTCGAGAGCTACACGTATATGCAGGTAATAACATAAACACAGCTTGAAGATGTTTGTGAAAAAGCAGGTGTTTGTGTCTACGTCTTCTAGATAATAAACTACTAAAAAAGGCACACAGAAAGTTACGACATTGTACTTGAACAGGGGGCATTCGCATTATCTGTAGTTTAACATGTCAATTGATAATGAAATCCAAAATTGGGGACCATAGTCCTAGGTCCAACTAAACTAGCTAAATGGACTGAATAGCCTATTCTCATTTGTAATCTTTTTTATGTTTCTCATATTATAATGAAGCTACCTTTTGCAACTAGGCCCAGGCAAACTCTGCCTGGAGCCATTGTATATGAGACATGCTATATGACGGTAGTATATATGAGGCTCCTAATATGGCAATGCTTTACTGCTCACAAAATGCACAACGTGTGGCCTCATTCCCCTGTAATCAAACTACTGTATACAGTGCACCGGATCTATGTGGGTGGTACAGCCCATTTGAAGAAAGAGTAAGACAGAAGGGATCCAGAAATGAATCTTGAAAGTGGATTTAAGCATCTGAGTTTTGGCCCAAATGAAGACAGATGCCCGAATCGTATACTCTCAAGCTAGGCTCCTTTCTAAATTAATGCCAATGAGGAATACAGAGCTCCTGACAGCTCAGGAACTGTCCCTGTAAAGAGCTGGCAGGGCAATCTTAGCCTCTCCAGATGTGCACATCTGTCAGTCTTATCTAGGGCATTCTCAGCAATCAGACCAGCTCACATCCTTATTACTGCCATAAGGCTGTCATTCTTTCACCAAAGAGATGACGTCAGAGGACAGAAAAACAAGAAAATCCATCGGAAAGCTCCTGTAGAGAAGGGATAGCTCAGACATACATGCTTCGCTCACAAGTCTGTACCTTGCATCTTAACTGTTACATATTCCTTGTCTTTTGTTTGCCCCCAGATCTGATCATGCAGATCTAATTTCATCACATAGTTTATAACTCGCGAGAAGGGCTCATCTGATGAGATTCCTTTTACGTTCAACAAAGGCAATGGTGAACAGCTTCGATAAAAATCTGGCAAAAGCCAAAGATGCACTAATGCTTCAAGTGCAGACTGAGTAGTAAGGGAAATCCAAATGTCTATAATGCACACCTCTTAAGGGAATAATTTGAATTAATCAGCAGCAATTACTGTCTGACAGAAAAAGGGAAGTCCTGTTTTACTGCATTATTTTACAGCTGACCCTGTAATCTAATCATTACATTAGAGGGAGATAAGGCAGGGAGGGGGATAGATCTGACAGGTCTTAGGCTCATGTGTACAGACATTATTTATTATACAGTATTCTACATAAGCCTGTCAACAAAGAACCTGCACAGCCAATGCA